>NC_084659.1:7643785-7951930 GCF_019802595.1 Syngnathoides biaculeatus | reverse complement strand
TTGAGCGTTAAAGAGACTTGAAATGATAATACAGTCGACACCGGGACAGACCAAAATGAAATATGTAATAGATCTTAGGTGGAAAACCAAGGTTCCCCGCTGACTGACAAGGATATTGCAGTGAAGTGCCTATTGGACCTGAGTTGCTAACAGAAACAGCAGTGCCAAATCCCACCAGCAGTCTCCCAAGTCCCGAACCGATTGGTAGCTAAAAACGCAAACCGTCTCCTACTAAACGCTTGCATGCGTCTTCTGTACATGGCCGCAGTCACGCTTTCGTCGTCTTGTGCTTGTGTCACGTCTGGCGGTTGCGCCGCGTTTGTCAAAGCCTGTCAGTCGCTCTTCCCGTTCCGCTGCTGCTTCTTCTTCTGTGGTCGTGTGTGAACGATCCTTTTTTTTTGGGATTCCGCCTCGACGTCTTACTCATCCGGCACCGCGTGGACTAACCCCCGCTGCATCCTCTTTGGCTTCCATGTCCGCTTGTCCGCCGACTTCTTTCCCCCTGTCCAGCGGCCGCATCCGTTTTTGTTCCCGGCTTGTCTTGCGCTTCGGCCCCGCGTCGGGGTTTGGCGACGGCGTCCTCGTCATCCGCCTTTGACCCCGACACTTCCTGTTTTCAGATCTGTGGGATGGTGCTCACCTGCTGCTTGTTCAGGAGGATCAAGATGGAGCCTTACTGATTGACGCACTCCACGTCACCTGTGCTCCACATTCTGGCTTTTTATTCTGATTATTTTTTGTCTTGTCGTTTTGTGTTTGAACAACGGAGGCCTCCTGGCGCACGTTTTGCCTTTTAGCTTCATTTTTCGACGAACTGAAGGTTATTTTCGCATCACGCTTCAGTGGCGGTAAAATGTCTTCTGCTCGCGTTTGTGCTAGTCAATTATGAGCGTACCAAAAAGAAAATGGCGCAGAAACTATATAACGTATGATATGCCTGATAACATAACCGAAAGGTGAGCTTTGAGTGTAATGGAGCATGCATAAACACAAAGAAACCAGAGTAGCCTTAATACCTTGCATTCCGAATATTTCATATTAGGAGAGCTTCTGTATATAAAAAAAAAAAGTAGCCAAAGTACGCAAAATCGCCTCCTTTTTTTTTTTATCTTGCATTATCAATCAAAACTGATTATTATTGAATCTCGTCGGATGTACAGTATATGTTTTTGTATTTTGGTGCAGTTTTACCGATTGGTAAAGTAGTAGTTTTTCAGGCATTTTTTTAATATTCGGAACGACCATTCCTTTTTAAAAATGAAACATAACTGGTGCTAATGTAAGGAATTCACGTGCCCCAAATACTTTCTTGGACCATCCCTCAAAATTCAAACCAAATCCAGTTGAAGTGTTGTTTTCGCCACTTGAGGGAGCCAAATCTCACATTTGCACACAGTCGGTCGTGCATTGTCTCATATTTGATTTCTGCTCAAGCTTTGCAAATGTTTTGAGCTTGCCTTCTGTTTTATTATCATGTAATTATGATCTGAATTTGCAATGCCTCATTCAAACCGCATTTAGTGTGATTGTTGGTGTCATGGAAGCGCGAAATGAATTCTTACGTCTACGTCTTGCACGTGAGTCGCTGTCGTCCTCTTTTTACCAAATGACTCGGCTGTTCTCGTTTCCCCGCCGTCGGTTCTGCGTCGTAGCTCCCATTTGGGTCGCCACGTTTAACGCGCAAGAAAAAGTGCGTCACGATGTTCTGAGTCATGTTGAACATTTTGTTGCCGGTTCCCCCCTGGGAACGGCTTCTGAAGGGGTCCCGAGAATTGTTCAGGACATGGTAGGACTTGATTTTTAGGATTACCCCAGATGTCCACAAAATAATGACCCGAATTTTCAGCGTCGGCCTTGTAAACATGTTGTGACTCATTGCGTCTGTGTAACGATTGTCCAGACATGCGCACCTGCGTCCAATAACCCGGCGCCTTCAGCGTTTACGCATGTGGGAAGACTTGTGGAGGGCGCACATCTGCGCGGGGTGGGGGTGGGTTTCGAGGGGGTCCGAGGTTTGTTTGGCCACAGTTGATTAGCCGTGCCTGAAGCCGCGCAGCGTGATGTAAACACTTCACGGGAATTTTGAAGTGAGTAAGCCGTTACAGCGTCGGCCCTTTGTCATGTGTCGGTGAGGAGGGGGGGGGGGGACAAAAAGTTCATCTTCTGAAGGGAGTTTTTTTTCCCCACTCTCTAGCTGTGGGGATGTTACATAAACGTGTTCTTTCCTGACGAGTTTTGACTCGCAGGCACCTCGAAGCGGACAAATTATCGACAATTGCATCTTGAATGGCTTGTATGTAAATAGTTGGGTCTCCCGAGTGGCTGCCTATCCGTCGAGTGTGAAATTAAACAGCGAAATAAATCCACGGTGATCCCCCCCCCAATCCCACCCCCGAGAAACAGTCTGCAATCAAGAAAATGTATTGATGAATGGATACAATTCGATCAGGTTAGTGTCTCCGCGACCTTTGTCATAACAGCAGTAAACGTGCTTAGTGTTCGTCCTGCAGTAGAAGGGCCGAGGTGGGTAGCGGCTGTAAAGTGTGCTGTAATTCTTGATCCTTGAGTTATTTGATGCTAGAGATGTATTATTGAAAGACTTGAGATCTTTAAAGTGTGAATAAAAATCCACGACGACGCATTTCTGTGCTGTCTGATTGCGATTCTACCTGCACATGCCACCAGGGTGAGGGTTAACCCTCCACGCGACCTCACAAGGCCCAAAAGTGCTCGCGATGAGTGGAAATTGTCGGAATTTCTTCAGTGTTTTAAGTAAAGAAGCCCTCATGAAGTGGCGCACTCGAGCCCACAAGTGTCAAAAGTGAGGCTCGCCCGAGAGCCCCTCCGCGACGTCGCGAGGCGCCGCCGTTCATCTCGGCTTCTCGCCCAATCCCCTTACACGGGACCACCTTTTACGTCCGCCGTTAAATGCCCGCCAAGCCGCGCGCATAACGTGCAGCGTTTGACTTGAAACGGGACCAAAGAGTGGCCGCTCGGGGTCCCGCGGAGCCGGGAGGGATTCCGTGGGAGAGGGGCGGAAGCACACAAAGTGTTTCAAGACAACCACCATGATGGCGACATTGATTGATAGCAAACAGATGACGCGGTGCTCAGAAGGCAAAGCTGTGATGGCGAAGCAGGCGGGGAACACGCCGGTGGCCACGCCCCCTGCAGAACAACGACAAACGTTGTCTTATCATGCCGCATAGATACTGAAATCAGCTTTTGTCCGTCGGAAATTCTGCATCCGCGCGTGATAGGAGGCTCGTGAACTTTTGCACACTGGATGAATTCGTTAAAGCGGCCAAAACAAAGTTCAGGCGGACGTCGCGGGGGAGGTATCAAAGAAAAAGCAGCGGGCAAGATAGCTGAAATTAATCGCACTGTGATGACCTTGTACAGCAAAACAGGAAAGGGCCGGGGTCGGGTTTGACGCCGTAAATAAAAGGACGAACTCACAATGCAGGGTCAGAAGGCAAAAATAAATCCGTCCCATCTGCATCAACGCATTACCGCTATCCATTTTTAACAAAACAAGCCGAGTCAAATGTCTTCAGCCTAACTATTTCCACTCATCATTGGCGAAAAATACATCAGCACTTCAAATCTTGAGGTGGCGCAGAGCGGGGGAAGAGGTTCACTCGGTCGAGAGTGTTCGCAAAACAATTTTTAATGCTTTAAATTTGTTCATGATGTGTGAAAACAAGCACGACAAAGACACAGGAACAGATCGATATTATTGATCTGTGGATAAAATGCAAAACCGACGATGTGGCAATAAATTGAGCACATACACGTCGGACTGAATGCTGATTTTATTTTTTATTATTTTTTTTCCCCCTCCACCCGTGTGATTTGGCACTTTATTCCCCCCCCCCCTCCTCCTGAAATCATAACTTTCTTTTCGGGGTCAACATCTGTCATTGTTCAAGAGTCCAGCATTCCTTCCCTGAAGTGAAAGCTTTGTTAACGTCGCCGTGTAAAACAAGCCCGCGTCCGTACGTCCTCGCGCGGCGACATCCCCGCGTGAGTTTATAGAAAGGGAATATTTTAATTGACATGTTTACAGCACCTTTGTGGCGTTATCAAAGGGAATCGAATAATTTATGGAGCTTTAATGCAGCTTTGTGTGCAATATAAACATCGTATTATGTGTCCCAGGGCAGTTGCGTGTGTGCACCCGCCGGACTTTTCGGCGTGGATGCGTGGCAGGGCCGTAAGGTGCGCAGCTGTGGGAGCTTTTCCACGCTGCTTCCATCTGGAGCCCCTTTTCCGCACTGGCGACGGCTCAAAGTGTGTACGGATAATTTGGGTTTCATCCAGTAAAACACGGGTTCTCGTTGAGTACTGCTCGCCATATGCGCCTCGCCGTCGCCAGGTCAGATCGCGGGTGACGAAAGTCGGGAATGTAAAATTTTGTTAGACTTGCGTGTCCTTCTGAAAATGCGGCAAAATGTGCGACTCGAAACGAAAATAACAGGGTGCGACGCGACTGAAGATGGATCCGTGCCGATCACGGGACGGCGGAGAACATCCCCGCATGCTCGGCATGATTTCCAGCGTCGACTGTGCGTCGCGAACCGCCGATGTTGACGGCTCTTTTACGACTCGGCACCGAGCGCTGTGAGAAATGCAGGCTTGGTACACAGTTAAGTTCACGGTAAAAATGCATAATTGTATTATTAGGAAACAGACGATCCCGAGAGTTATTATGCAATAAAAAGACAGATGGCATTTGTTATGGCTTTGGCCCCTGAAGACCGCGGTCGAGTTGAAATGGAATGTTTGAAATAAAAGGTGTGTCAGAAAAGTTCCATTTCAAACGACGTGGTTTCCCACTCGACTGGGGCCCGGACTGTCAACATCCAAAGGGATCCAGTCTGAGCTGTGTAAGGACAACTCGTGCTTGGTCACAGTACCCTGAGCATCAGACAGTTCCTGGTCAAGATAAACATTGTTCTACTGGAGAAAGGTCCCCCTTCAGCTGACCTGGCTCCTTGTGATTTAAAAAAAACAAACAAAAAAAACTGTTAGGTGGTGGTTGGGCCATCAAGATTGTTGCGGACAGCGCCAAGAGGGACCATCATGTCAGAGCTGTGAAAGATCTCGCAAGAATCTTTCCAGGAGTCCATGAAGGAGCGACGGAGAATCTTGACACCAGTCCTAGAACCTTTCTTTCACACCTTGTACAGTCTTCTTCTTCTTTTCCTTTCGGCTTGTCCCGTTAGGGGTCGCCACAGCGTGTCATCTTTTGCCATCTTAGCCTATCTCCTGCATCTTCCTCTCTAACCCCAACTGCCCTCATGTCTTCCCTCACCACATCCATAAACCTTCTCTTTGGTCTTCCTCTCGCTCTTTTGCCTGGCAGCTCCATCCTCAGCATCCTTCTACCAATATACTCACTCTCTCGCCTCTGAACATGTCCAAACCATCGAAGTCTGCTCTCTCGAATCTTGTCTCCAAAACATCCAGCTTTGGCCGTCCCTCGAATGAGCTCATTTCTAATCCTATCCAACCTGGTCACTCCGAGCGAGAACCTCAACATCTTCATTTCTGCTACCTCCAGTTCTGCTTCCTGTCGTCTCTTCAGTGCCACCGTCCCTAATCCTTACATCATGGCCGGCCTCACCACTGTTTTGTCAACTTTGCCCTTCATCCTAGCAGACACTCTTCTGTCACATAACACACCAGACACCTTTCGCCAGCTGTTCCAACCTGCTTGGACCCGTTTCTTCACTTCCTGACCACACTCTCCATTGCTCTGTATTGTTGACCCCAAGTATTTGAAGTCGTCCACCCTCGCTATCTCTTCTCCCTGTAGCCTCACTCTTCCCCCTCCACTTTTCTCATTCACGCACAGATATTCGGTTTTACTTCGGCTAATCTTCATTCCTCTCCTTTCCAGTGCATGTCTCCATCTTTCCAATTGTTCCTCTGCATGCTCCCTGCTTTCACTGCATATGACAATATCATCTGCGAACATCATGGTCCAAGGGGATTCCAGTCTAACCTCATCTGTCAGCCTATCCATTACCACTGCAAACAGGAAGGGGCTCAGAGCTGATCCCTGATGCAGTCCCACCTCCACCTTAAATTCCTCTGTCACACCTAAGGCACACCTCACCATTGTTCTGCTGCCATCATACATGTCCTGTACTATTTTAACATACTTCTCTGCCACACCAGACTTACGCATGCAGTACCACAGTTCCTCTCTTGGTACTCTGTCATAGGCTTTCTCTAGGTCCACAAAGACGCAATGTAGCTCCTTCTGACCTTCTCTGCACTTTTCCACGAGCATCCTCAAGGCAAATAATGCATCTGTGGTACTCTTTCTAGGCTTGAAACCATACTGTTGCTCGCAGATACTTACTTCTGTCCTGAGTCTAGCCTCCACTACTCTTTCCCATAACTTCATTGTGTGGCTCATCAACTTTATTCCTCTATAGTTCCCACAGCTCTGAACATCCCCTTTGTTCTTAAAAATGGGAACTAGAACACTTTTCCTCCATTCTTCAGGCATCTTTTCGCCCGCTAGTATTCTGTTGAATAAGTTGGTCAAAAACTCCACAGCCATCTCTCCAAATTGTTTCCATACCTCCATCGGTATGTCATCAGGACCAACTGCCTTCCCATTTTTCATCCTTTGTAATGCCTTTCTGACTTCCCCCTTAGTAATCATTTCCACTTCCTGGTCCTTCACTCTTGCCTCTTCAACTCTTCCTTCTCTCTCATTTTCTTCATTTATCAACTTCTCAAAGTATTCTTTCCATCTATTTAGCACACTACCGGCACCAGTCAACACATTTCCATCTCTATCCTTAATCACCCTAACCTTCTGCACATCCTTCCCATCTCTATCCCTCTGTCTGGCCAACCTGTAGAGATCCTTTTCTCCTTCTTTCGTGTCCAACCTGGTGTACATGTCTTCATATGCCTCTTGTTAGCCTTTGCCACCTCTACCTTTGCCCTACGTCGCATCTCAATGTACTCCTTTCGCCTCTCCTCAGTCCTCTCAGTATCCCACTTCTTCTTCGCTAATCTCTTTCCTTGTATGACTCCCTGTATTATGGGGTTCCACCACCAACTCTCCTTCTCCCCTTTCCTACCAGATGACACACCAAGTACTCTCCTGCCTGTCTCTCTGATCACCTTGGCTGTCGTCGTCCAGTCTTCCGGGAGCTTCGGTTGTCCATCGAGAGCCTGTCTCACCTCTTTCCGGAAGGCCGCACAACATTCTTCCTTTCTCAGCTTCCACCACATGGTTCTCTGCTCTACCTTTGTCTTCTTAATCTTCCTACCCACCACCAGAATCATCCTACATACTACCATCCTATGCTGTCGAGCTACACTCTCCCCTACCACTACTTTACAGTCAGTAACCTCCTTCAGATTACATCGTCTGCACAAAATATAATCTACCTGCGTGGTTCTACCGCCACTCTTGTAGGTCACTATATGTTCCTCCCTCTTTTGGAAATAAGTGTTCACTACAGCCATCTCCATCCTTTTTGCAAAGTCCACCACCATCTGCCCTTCAAAGTTCCTTTCCTGGATGCCGTACTTACCCATCACTTCTTCATCGCCCCTGTTTCCTTTACCAATATGTCCATTACAATCTGCACCAATCACAACTCTCTCGCTGTCTGGGATGCTCAGAACTACTTCATCTAGTTCCTTCCAGAATTTCTCTTTCAACTCTAGGTCACATCCTACCTGTGGTGCATAGCCGCTAACCACATTATACATAACACCCTCAATTTCAAATTTTAGTCTCATCACTCGATCTGATACTCTTTTCACCTCCAAGACATTTCCACAGGGAGTAA
This sequence comes from Syngnathoides biaculeatus, assembly GCF_019802595.1. Lineage (NCBI taxonomy): Eukaryota > Metazoa > Chordata > Actinopteri > Syngnathiformes > Syngnathidae > Syngnathoides > Syngnathoides biaculeatus. Next base: position 7,944,101 of record NC_084659.1, on the reverse strand, counting down.
GGACGGAGTCCTGCCCAAAAACTTGTGTATGTGGATGGTTTAAACCATAAGTATACCACAAACTATCATCTTGTGGATGTATACGTCTTCAGATATAAAAGCGTAACCTCTATTAACAACCCAGGCTAAAACCTTTCTCGAAATGGTACCAAAAAGTTGGAAGCTCAGTTATCCCAAATGTCTGAATTTAACTTCAGTGTGTTCATATTGAGGCGTTACTTGTGAAAAGTACTCAAATAATACCTCCAGGCTTCAAATCTGGGTCACGTAGTGCCCAAATGTTCGCACGAGAGCGTTTGTTTCCATAAATCCGCGGCGTTATCTCTCCAAAATGAAAGCCATACTTCCTCCCTGCTCAGGAAGCCGAGACCTCCGATCCTTCGCGATCCACTAGATGGCCTCGGTTGTCCAAATGTTTCCCCTGGCGTCTGACAAGAAGTCTCCTCTCAGCCGGCCTGTGCTTGTGTGCAGCGCTTGTTCACGTTTTTTCAGGCGGCTCCCCGCGAATAACCGCACGTTTTGCGTTTCCTCGTTATGAGGACGGCATTTGTTGTCGTCAAGATGACGCCGAGCGTCGTCTCGTGACTCCGCGCCGAAAGCGGATGCGAGGGGGAAAGTTCATTCGATGAAGCACTAAAACCATCACCATGGAGACCGTGGAGGATTCCAGCATGCGCGCGAGTGTGTTGCTCATCCAGTCCTCCATTTGGTGAGCGAGACGGTCCACGTTCCGTCTCTGGCCAACTGCTGTCGTGCGATGACAGAGGGAGAAACAGGCGGAGGTGTGAGGCGTCGCCCGTGATTGATGGGGGCCTCGCGTCGGAATGAACATTTGCGTGAATCGCGAGCCGCCGCGCTCGCTCATTATGCAACCCGACCCGCAGCTTTTTGACAAAAAATGTAGAACTGAAAGCGCAGGACCGCCTGCGTCACTGATAATTGTTCCTCCCTCGGGAGTTCAAAGCTATTTGTCGTCCTCTTTACCGGCTAACTAGAAGAGGAGAGAGATAAGAATGAGAGCGTATGTGAGATTTTATTAGCGACGGGAGTCAGGAAGAGGAGGAGGAGGAGGAGGAGGCTCGAATGGCTTTTCGATGAGGAGGCCACTTGCACTCTTTCCCCCTCCGAGAGGTTGTGTGGCGTCCAAGGTGAGCGGAAAAATAGTACAGTAGCTTGAGCCTGTCATAATTCTCTGGGTCACTGGTTATTATATCAGGGAGTAATAAAAACAGCCATATATTCTTTATGCTACGAGGAAAACGAGTGACATTGCTGTACCTTACTGGGTCACGGTAGTTGTGAAACTCTTCTTCGTTTGTGTCTTCAGTGACTGGATTATTTTTGCTCCCCGAGTGGCCAAGTCAGAATCAAACAGGAATCCCATTTAATTATTGTAATGTTGTTTGCATGATTATAGAGTGCTCTTTTCCTCTTTAGATAAACACACTAGAAACGTTTTTGGTGGGTTCTTTGGGCACAGTTTAACGGCATTTCCCTTTATTTCAATGGAGAAAGTTGATTGAGGTTTGACACGAGGGATTTTCCTGAAAAGTGAGGTCACGGATGAATTAATGTCACAGCTCAAGGAATCACTGTGAAGTATAAAGAAAAAGGAACACGAAATTCGTTACCGTTCAAATGCATCTCGCTAGCCAGAGGCAGAGCTGCACTGTGTTGGTTTCCAGTCAGTCGTGTTGCGCGCAATTTGTTCCGCAGATCTTTGAACTGAATTCACTCCTGGCGTGTCCTCGCCTTGATACTTTGATTCCAACTTGTCACTCACCTTGCTTGTGCTGACTTGCGGCCCCTCCCCCTTTTAGTCATGTGTCCATCATCCCCCAGCGAGCGGCCGCCGCCCCGCCGGGCGTCCCGCCGGGCCCGCCCGCAGCTGTTCACGGCCCTTTTACACGGAAGGACTGAGTCATTGCGGGAGGTCAGGGTCGGGGTCGTGAAACTGATCGGCCTCTCAAAAGTCCCGACTGAACTTTGTCACAGTGTCACAATAACCTTCAACTCCATTGTGACACCGCCGGAACCCTCCCGCAGAGCGGCCGCTGTGATACGGCGTTTGCGTCAAATTCCGCCTCCTTTTGTCTGCTTCCTCCCATTGTTCTTCCCCCAAAGTCACTCATCGATTTATCTCGGCGACCATTTTCTGCTTTCTTGCATATTCTTTGTCTTCCTCCTCCAATTCCCTTACAGTTGCTTTATCAGCATCGCTCATCGCTTTAATTAATTTCCACACTCTCTTCTTCGTAGTCGTACTCGATCGACCACGATGTTGGGAAAAATGGGGGGGCGGGACACACAATTAGAGGAACCAAACTTTTCAAACGCACGCATTCCCTTAAACAACCCGATAAATGCGTTTAATCATCAAACTGCTGTAATCCATTTTGATTGAACTGCACTGTTGCATCTGAAATACTTTATTACAAACTTACGAACAAATTTACGTGGCAGTCGGCAAAGTGGATCTGGCGTCCGATAAAACTTAACATTTCCTGACAAAATGTGAAGTTATTATACCAATGTTTAAAAGTTTCACATTAAACCCTTAATCTTCTCGTTCTTTAAAATCAACGGAAATTGGAAATAGTTGTTATCAACTTCGCCGAATTTGAATGATTAAAGAAAAGGGGCGTGTAAAAATGAGGCGGCAAAATCGCGAAAAGTCAAGCCATTCTAAAAGCGCTCACGGCCAACAACGAGGCGCTCTCGGAAGCAGACTGTGCGAAAGAAAGATGCATTTTGGAGGTGCAGGCACAGCGCGCGAACTGCTTAGTTTTTATGTTGGGACTTTACCTCGCGGCGACGCCGAAAAGATGCGAAAAGATTTATCAAAAGAAGCCTCTGAGACCTCACAAAAAGTGAACGTGTTCCAAATCAAACGGTGACGTCTGCGCGTGCCTTCACATAAAAATCTCTGCAGTGGACTGTAAATCCAAGAAAAATACACATTTGAATACCTGGCATGGCCTCTCTCGCCGTCTCTCTTCTCGGTATTCTGCCTTTTTCCTCTTTGTGCCCATCAATAGTGACGGCAGGCTGAGCCACGCTCCACAACGCTGCTGCTAGTTGTCCTACTCTCAAAACAAATGCAAAAAGGACAGACCACAACACTCCTCGGTTCTGTTCCCACCCCCCAGTTGTCCGTACTGGTTTTTCCTCTGCCAAGGTTCTCCTCGTTCTCCCCCGCGAACGCTTCGACAAGCCGGGTTTGTTTTGGAGAGCCGCGGCTTTACGGATCCGTGCCCAGACACTCTGGGGTGACTTTTATGAGGCGCGGACTGAAGTAAAACATTTTTGTGTTTGCGTATTATTTTAATGAGAATGTGCCATTTATATGAAGTCCACCTCAAAGTCCCTTCCTTTCCAACGATGGGGGTGCAAACCCAGAGTCGGCCACCTTTTAGACCAACTCCATTACCTCGGCGTTAATGAATGCACGTATCGACGTCGCTTCTGCAGTCGCACAGGGAGGACCGGTTATCAATAACTGAGCCAAATGAGAATGGATCCGAGCCCGCCGGTGTTCTCCGAAGCCCCTCGCCTGTTTGCGCTGCGGCTGCCGATCGATCGCGGCCGAGCCTCCGAACGTTCTTGTTAGCGATGTTGGTCTTGTTAATGCCTGAAGTGAACCGTGGTGCGATTACGTCTTCTTATGAACTGATGCTGATATCGTGGATTCCCACAAATCGCAGTTGTGCCTGAAACGTGATCCCCGTGATAAACGAGGGGTCGATGTACACATGAAAATACACAAAGTCACGTTGTCGTCGCCCGTGCTTCTTGCGGTGTGCTGCCCCTGCTCGGCAGTTTCACACATTCATCACTGCGATGTCAATTCAATTCCTCGCTCGGCTACCCCGGCAAACGTCTCCATCGCGAGCGGAAACCCTCAGGGAGGAGCTCATTACATTGGCAATGTCAATTGTTTCTCAGCAAACACAGAGGAGAGCAACTTTCTGTTTGCCAAAAAGCACATCAAATGCGTCGTAAATATGGCGTCAGCGCGTTTTATTTCTGGATTCGTACAATATCTCTTTGATACTTGTGTGGCCTCAGAAGTGCAACTTATGTGGTGATCTTATTTGTACTGCTCGTGGAAATCAAGCGCATGTCACATTACTCATTCGAGCGGGAAAGGGGGAGCAATGAAATCTTTCCTCCGGGCCACGCCAGCAAAACAACGCCTGGCCGACATCCCGCATACGAAGTCGTTCCGTGGCAACATGCACGGTAAATACATGCGAGCAATTCAACTCCGTGGCTACGTTATTAAGAGGAGACGACGGGGATTTTGATGAAAGCCGAGCTCGCACAAGACTTTGGATTGTTCAGTTTACGCCAGAGTCCGTACCGGTTCGCTTCGGTCGGCGGTAGTCCGTGCGACTATCAGTCCTCCGTCACGACCGACAGGTGCGGGCGTATTACGGACCGTGACCGCTAATGGGACCGCCGGGACGCCGGGCCGTGCGCAGCATCAATCAGTCGCGCTCGGCACCCTGGCTCAAATGGCCTTCCTCACTCACTCAACACAGAGCAGATGTCGTGCTCTGATCCGCCAGCGTGCGCGGATAAATCAGGCCGTGCGCATGCTCATGAAGTCGTTCTGTCGGCCGGGCAACAAAAATCCCCCACCGTGGCTGCAAGGTGCAAGACCTTTTCAGTTTCTCTTAGCCAAAATGAAACTCCTGAGGGTTTAAACTGGAGGCGTGTCACCATTCAAGTACTTTTGGTGGCTGCTTAGCTTTTGAGGGTGACCATGGCCGTTATTTGTTCTGACGGTCTCTGGGCTTACCCGCCCCAAAAGACGCAACTTCCCTGATTTCTCTAGGGCTCTTTCTTTGCTGCATCGACGAGGGACATCGATCCGTGCCCGCGACCTCGGCGCGTCGGAGAACAAGAAGCGAGCGCAGTGCTTATTGCGGCGTCGTCCATCTTGTTCTGAAAGGTGCTGAGACGGAGAGAGAGGAGATGCGCTGAAGCGTGGCTGATATAACGCGGTAGAACGGCGGTGGCAGTCCTTGATTTTTTTTTTTTTTTTTTTTTTTGGCCAAGTTTCAAGGTGTGAAGCAGTCACGTTGGAGCACTGCGATCCCGCTGTTCCAGTGCTACATTTTGTACGGCAATTAGATTTCGATGAGCCTTTTGTCTTTTTCTATGCTATAATCTTTCCCTCCCGGAGAAGCAACGCTCTGCTGTGGGTCCCCTCCCCATGTGGGCTGTAATCACCCCAAGAATGGAGTAATTAGGGCCACTGTAGGGTAATTACCAGCACTTGAATTGTTTCATTACGGCCTTCCCCTCAGCTGTCTGATGCCAGCGACGGCGGCGCTGCCCGTCGCTTGTTGACAGCGAGACATTTTGCTTCCTTGACTGCAGCACCGACAGGAGCTTTGAATAAATCTGTGCGAAAGGGAGCCGCACAAGGCAAAAGGTATGCGATTTTGACGTACTTCAGGAGAGGCTGAAGTCTGAGAAGTAGCACAAAAGGTTCTTGTTTAAAGGATCACACGGGCCTCCTTCCAGCCGACCGTGACGGCCCATCGGTCTGCGCCCAGTCATCTTGGACTGCTACAGTAAATGACCTGTATTTGCGGGCTTTAAGGGCACGGGGTCAAACCCCAAACGAGGTGAAAGGAATTCACCGTGGCCGCCTGAAATCCCCGCGAACTGGAAAGATGACTTTGTTTTCGCGTTAGTCTCGGACCAGTACCAAAATACTGCGGGTGACAAGTTATTCTTAATCCTGGCCAGGCTTAGGTTAATAACGGCTAGCTAATATTGAAACTCGCAGCGCAGAGGCTGTTGTCTCTCCAAATAAATCGACATTTCATCACAATGGCGTCAGCAGCCGCTTCTCTAAATATGAAGACCTTGCTCCCCTTCCAAACCCTGAAAATGACGGATCGGTTCCATTGACGGGCCGCCTTCTTCAGTATCTATCGGTTCCAGTGAGTTCTACGAAAACCGTGTTTGCGCTTTCCGGAGATGCTCATCACGCATGACGGATGAAGAAGATGTCAAATATTTCCCGACAGACGTGGGACTCTTTGACCCGCGGAGGCCTGATCCCACGCTCCCATATCTGGAATGGGACATTTAGCGACATGCTTTTATTAGCGATGTTTATTGACACAATATTTTCGCTCGGCACGCGGGCTTCATAGACCATAAAACCGTAGACGTGCGTTTCATGTGTGAATCATGAAGCAGATGTGTGTGGTGCCCGCATGATTGAGGCACCCCATCTATCATTGTTTAAGATGTTTGGCATGCTAGACAGATGTTAGAGCAATATGGTAGAAGTCCGTTGGGTTGGGTGGGGGGGGGGGGGCGCTGATAGATGGACCAGCTGCTCGACAGAGCGTAGCAATAGAACCGGCCACCTCTCGACCGCTGCATTTAATGGTTTAAAAAAAAAAAAAACACCACCCCTCTTGATAGCTGACTGAGCTTTCGTGCAATTTGGGAAAACAAACGTCAACGGTCTCGTGACTGTCACTCAGTGGGTCCGTCGTCGTGTGTAGCCTGGAAATGCTTGTCGGGAAGATCTATTTTCAGACCACCTCCCTACAAGTTGCTATGCAGGATCAGTCGGGGGGGGGGGGGGGGTGGCAGTAAAGCCACTTTTCCATCAAGTCGTACAGTGCAGGTGGGTTATTTTTATACCTTCGATTCATTTAGACAATGAAGACACAACCTACCGCTGCGTTTACTGTTTTTAGCTGTTTTACATATCCAAATATGCAGAAACTTCTTCTGTCTGGCCAACCCGTAGAGATCCTTTTCTCCTTCTTTCGTGTCCCACCTGGTGTACATGTCTTCATATGCCTCTTGTTTAGCCTTTGCCACCTCGACCTTTGCCCTACGTCGCATCTCGATGTATTCCTTCCGCCTCTCCTCAGTCCTCTCCGTGTCCCTCTTCTTCTTCGCTAATCTCTTTCCTCGGATGACTTCCTGTATTTTGGGGTTCCGCCACCAAGTCTCCTTCTCCCCTTTCCTACCAGAAGGCGCCCCAAGTACTTTCCTGCCTGCCTCTCTGAGTACCTCGGCGATAGTATTCCAGTCTTCCGGGAGCTCTTCCTGTCCATCCAGAGCCTGTCTCACCTCTTTCCAAAAGGCCACAGAATATTCTTCCTTTCTCAACTTCCACCACGTGATTCTCTGCTCTACCCTTTGTCTTCTTAATCTTCCTACCCGCTACCAGAGTCATCCTACACACCACGATCCTACGCTGTCGATCTACACTTTCCCCCAACACTGCCTTACAATCACTAACCTCCTTCAGATTACATCGTCTGCACAAAATATACAATATGCAGCAACTCTGCAGTCGAAAATGGTTGCCAAGGTTTTCCAAAATATAGATCGTCCTTGTGGGGCAAAATGCTCGGCTTTGCTCTCTGCGATTGACTGAAGATTCATTGCATAACATTTAATAACCAACCGGTATGAATACTGTCTTACAGAAATAACTACACTGTATTTATTTATAACACTTGTTTTTTTTTTTTTTTTTTTTTTTTTGTCGCTCGCATATGGTCACCTGGCAGATTGTTGCTTTTAAGAAAAGCACATTGCTGTCTCCCGGGGAATAGAACAACAACAAATACGGATCTCTTGAAGCTTCTTTCAAAGATTTTCAAAGGATAAAAAGAGGAAGTTCATCAGTGACCTTGTGCATTCGCCTGTCTCCAATTAGACAGTGAAGACAACAAATTGAAGCGTAGATGGAACGGCAGCCTCCATTTTTTTTTTTTTTTTTATCCCGGCGGACGACGGCGCGGAGAAACCTTCGCCGAGATGCCTTATCACCGCAAGCGAGCGCGGGCTCGCCGCCTCCACCTGGCTGACCTTGTCATTAGGCTCTCCATCTTATCGGGCAAGGCAGCGACGTCGGCGCTCCTCCGCCCTCTGCTCGACAAAATCGCACTCTCCCGGAGCCGGGAAATAATTAAAGCGGAGGCTCCGTGATTTAGCAGAGGACCAAGAATCGATAAGGCTGGGAAGGGAAAAAGAAAATGAAAGAAAAAGAAACAACCTTTTCATGGATCTGATGCGATCGCAGTGTCACTGGAGGGGTCTGAGCATTGTAGTTGGCGGCCAAAGTTTTTGTTTTAATTGGCTCCCCTGTGCTGATCATTGGACTGTTCTCCCTCAGACTGAAGCAGCAGCGCAGTGCTAGCGCCTGGCTGCCTATTAGAGCTGACAGTTTAGCATCCACCACTTAGTGTCCAATATCTCATCCTCCGTTCTCAGCAAAAACTTGGAGGCGAGCGAGTCGGCCTTATTTCCCCCTTGTTATTTTTGATTTGTTGTCCTTTTCTTTAGACTTAAGCGGAATAGCATTAACCTAGTCCTCTGGTGCCTGTCAATCAACCCAGTGCCTATCCTTTGTGCGTTGCTTAGGGTTTTGCCGAGCGCCTTCTCCAGAGATGAAAAAGCCACCTGACCCCTTTAAGCCCTGTGATCGCTCTACCATTTGTGCCCCTCCCCCATGGTCGAGGGTTTGCCCCCCACATTTCATGGCTTTGCGCACTCACCGAGATCAAACCCCCAGAGTCCCGATCCCCTGCTGAGAGTCACTCTGAAACCGCTAATGACCCTATTGGTCCAAGAGGTACCCGGCTCATCTTTAGAGTCTGTTCTGGCTTTATAGTGATTGCTTTGCCACCTGTACGCTTCTCATGCGACCTCAAGTGCCTTGAGGGGTGCAAAGGACTGAACTTTTACTCTAGGTCTCTCTCTTTTGCGTGAGAAAAGCGCTTATCTGTTTTTTGGGGGGTCACCGACAGACCAAACACCTGCTGACCTGCGGAAAACACAGGTGTGGACATGTCAATGAACACGATGGATGTGTATTGGAAGCCATTTCAAATATACTTAATGATTGAGATCACGGGGAAGATTCTGGGTTGGGCCAGTTCGGTCTTTAATAACATCAAGATATCAAATTTTCTGCTGTTGTGAATTTGACCATTGAGTGAATCGAAATCGTACCGCCATGGCAAGATTAAAACTTTAAAATATTACCAGTGGAGCATGAGAAACTAATATTGCTATTATCCCAGGCAGCAGGTGGTGTTGGATTTATGGGCCATAGTTCTATGTTGGGCCAAACTGGACCTTTCTAGTCTCCTAATCACATTGGATATATGAGAACTTGTAATGAAACAGACCCACGAATCTTGGGCCCACATTTAATTCTCGGGATTAATTATTTTTTATGTTTTTGTTTTGGTTCCAAAAGAATTAACCAAAGAAACATGTGAGCCAAAGGGATAGTTTACAGGCATGAATATAATCTAATGTTTGGTTGACCTGCGAAGACAAAACAGTTGCTGGCATCCCGGCTGCATTGTTGACGTCTGGCAGCGCTTCAAAAACACAAACCATCCATACGGAATCTGAAAGCAGAGCCGTTGCGGCGTATCTGGTGTTTCGCAGCGCTCTGTCTTTCCTTGATGTCAGCGGTTCGGATCGCACCGGGATCATGTGCACAACGATGACGCCTTCCTGGGCCCCGACCAACTCTGTATTATCCGCCGGACGTGAATTTGCCGCTGCCCCCTCCTGTGTTTGGGCCTCGCCCTACCCCAATAGCCGCAAAGCAGTTCGTAGCTAACGACACATTGTTAGCCGTAGTCTGGGTTTGGCACAAGGACACTTGGAGGTTTATACAGTTGCAGGTTCTGGGAATCTGGCACAAGTTTGTGCGTTAGGCCAATTTGTTGTTGAAGCCGATTAGTTAGTAGATTTACGTCGTGATGGCTAACAGAATACAGTAATTACTTTTTTTAAAATGCTAAGCAGACCACAGTAGGCACTTGCCCTGTTGTCCTTGACCTGCCAAATTGCATAGATGTTGTATTTACGATCATTCGTGGTCTTAAAAAGCCGAGCCTTTTCTTGTTTCATGGCTCTCATCATTGTGAAAACATTTACAAGGTGGTTGGGATGAACTCTGAGTGAGCGCGAAGGTTGCATTTCAACTGCAGATTGCAAAGGGAAACGTCAAATGCAGTGACCGGAGTACTTTCTGGCAGATCCCCCGATCCCGCTTCGAGTGAGTCCAAGCCCGCTTTGTGGAGGGTTCCTTTGGGCTCTTAATACCTGGAGGGAAACCGCTCGTTTTGCTCCCAAGTCTCCAGTCTGATTAGTCAAGGGTTAGGCTTCAGCCTTCCGGAGCCATGCGGTTTTCAATTTAAAAGCATTGACATGCGTCCAAATACTCTTGTGGGTGCCGCGCTCGGAGAAATTCGCAATGTAGACCCAGCGGATGTGCAGTTGTTGATTTCATGGGTCCGATGTGTTGAACCACTCACAGTCAGGGATGAGCCACGAGGAATGTAAACATTGGATTTGTAACAGTTTATACTACTTCTCGCTTGTCAAGTTCACTTTTCTCAAGTGACGCATTTCAGCTAGATGAACCTGTGTTACCTGTCAATTATATTTTAATAGCCGGTGTAGCATTAGTCAATACCGTAATAGTCTGACGTCGTCGTTTGGCTATTCGACGTCAACGCCTCAAATCATCTGCTTCACACTCGATGGAACAAAAGGACGTCACCGCAAGTTGAAGTCTGCGGTGTGGTTTCATGGTGCGGTCAGCTGACTTAAGCGAAACGAGTAAGCTTGGCCGCGAGAAGCCATACAGAGAAGGTCACTTCCAGACAGGGAGTCTAATACCCAATGCGACCCAAAGAAGCCCTCCTTCAGTTGCTTAACATGGACTGTATGCTGGATTTTGTTTGGGGGGGGGACAATTTTGTGCTTGGATTGTTTGCTTGTAGGTGTGTGGAGGTTCTTGTAGGGGTGTCGTAGCATCAATATCTAGAACGTTCTTTGGGATCCTGATTGAGACTTAAGCGGCGCATGTCAAACCAAGAGGTGTCCAAACAGATCTAGTGGACCGGCGGCGGCAGCGTCTGCCTGTAGGGGAGTCTGACTAGTCCGGGTCACGGCAAGGTCATGTTTAGTCAATGCGCCTCGGAGTGTGCCGAGGACCACGTGGTGCCTCCCCGAGCTCTTTCCCCAGTAACCATCCCCGACACTGACTGACCGTAAACTGGGCTCAGGCCACATCTGGATGCAATTTCATCTGAAATTCTTATAAAAGTTCAGGGTAACTGGGACCCCAAAATGTAAGAAGGATTAAACTTTAGAATAGGATGACTATTTTCGATTCATCTGGAGTGTACCATGGCGTCTGTTCGCCGTATGCTACTGGTTGCACTGCGGCCTGTCAAATCTGTTAATATAGAAAAATGTGACATGTTTACATGACTATTTGTAGCCTGCTGGGATTAGGCGAAAGGAGCACAGTTTTACATTGTAAGGCCTTCCAAATCAGGCGTCACTTTTCATTACATCCAAGAAAGATTTTGGACTGTGTGCCAATGGTTACCGCCAGTTCGTGAAGACCGCTTCCAGGACGGGCAAAACATTGGACCGAATTTCACAGCCCACAAGTCAGAGAGCTCTACGCGGTCCCGACTCAGCTACAATAAACGCAGTGTGTCGTCAACGGTGAAGGCCAAAGGCAACCACCATTAGCGTCACGTTCCGTTAATTCACCGTGAAGTATTGCACGCGGTTCCTCGTTGTTTTGCAGCCGTTGCAAATGATAGTATTCAATTCAGTCCGTGAATGGAACCAGGCGTAAGCCTCGCAAATGCTTTTACTGTTGAAATATGAGGACAATCGGGTTAGCGGGACTCATCGTGTTCGTTACTGTTTATTTGACATATTTTCACGTTGTCTAATCCTGTTAAGGTGGTTTGGTTCGGGTCACGTTGGGACTGCATGACAATGGATCGGAGAGTTTTTTTTTTTTTTTTTAAATCACAGTTTGATACCAGTTCAGATGTATTTAGCGTTTAACTTTACGTGCGCTCCCATTTGGTCCAGGTTACACCGGTGCCAAAATAATCTTCTAATCCTGAACAGAAAGGCCTTTCTTCCGTGAGCATAATTGTTCGTGAAATCTGTTCATTTCCATTGACGGGCCGTCTACTCATAGAGTTGAAAGACCTTAAACTTTGATTTAAGGCGAAGAGCCTGCTAAAATCTTTTTTGACACCTGGAAGGACTTTTGTTTTTTTTTTTTTTTTTTTTTCACGTACAAATGGCTCGCTTTCATTTCGGGTCTCAGGAAGTGGTCAGGCGTGCGAACGCGCCCTCCGTCTGCATTCGCCCTCGGTCACGCAAAGTGTTTGATTCGGGGCAGGCAGCGGTGTAAACCCACTGGGATTCTCAAGGTATCACATTCACTTTCCCGGACACCCATGTGAGCCGCAAAGACAGCGAAAAAAAATCAAAAGCAGCTGGGAGGCGTCCCAAACTGTTTACCGATATTTATCTGTACGTCACGCTGATTACGCGATGACAGTCGAGCCGCGGTGAGCTGCTGATTGATGATGAGTTAGCGAACATCTGACGGTAAACACTGACGGAACAAACATCCTAGAATTGTACAAGAGGATTAGAATCACAAGTTTTCTGAAATATGAGTAAGAGGGAGTTGCAAGTGAGCAATACGAGGAATTTTGTTTGTGGGACTCAAAGGATTTAGTTCTTCCAGCGAAAATTGGTCTGTGGTCTGCGGCGTCTCCGTTGCTTTATTGCGGGTGCTATTAAGTTCAAATGAAGATTTAAATGCTGTAAGCCCCCTCCAACAAGTTTGGATTTTTGCTGGTATCACCCTCGCAAGCATGTAGCGTCCCTTTTAATGATTCCCCCATACTTCCCCGCAGTAACCGCAAGGATCTACGGGCCTCTTCGGTCTCGCCTCGTCATCGGATCATGGGCCGTGAGGTCAAGACCTCGGGATTAGCGGTACCCCCCCCCCCCCCCTTTTTTTTTTGTGTCATTTCCCCATTAGAGCCTTACGGGCCCTGTCAGATGCACAGACGTCGGAGGTCTGAGACCCTCTTCCTGAACTGTCCGTCAGCTCCCGCAGGAATTCCACTAACGAGGCGCTATCGGGAACAGATGCAAAGAGGGCAGCTTGGGCAAAAACAGTCCACCACATTCACTTAATGATCACACACACGGTTATGTCACCCAGAACCACGAGAAGGCCGGCTTTTCTGTGGCTTTCTGCACTGAATACGACCGGTGACAAGCTTAATGTATTCTCATTGTCTGGTGTGTAACCAAACCACATCTTTATGCATCGACAAGGCGTCGCCCTAATAACTTTCATTTCTGCGCGTAGCCAAGAGTTGCCCGGGGCACCTGGTATTGAGTTTCAAGAATGGCCGCGCCTTCCAGAGCGCTCTATCATCCCCTTTTTCCGAGGTACGAGCCGGTTTATTATTACAATATGAAAGTAATATCCGACGCGGTGTGTCTGCGTGCCGAAAGCGTTGCCCAGGAAGAGGTCTTGAATCACAGACGGTTGCCGCTTATCCACCATCGCACGCGTCGTCTGCGTGCCCTTAGGGAACTGGACTCATTTTGATCCTGCGGGGTTCAAGACCTTTACCTCAATCTCGGCTCGTATTTGTGCTGCACCGTGAACCCCCGCCGGTGTGTGCTCCAGTGCCTACTTGATTAGGACGGGATTAAAGGGTCAGTCCATAAAAACAAACGAGATGGCTGAGAGCACACGAGAATACGAGGGACGGAACAAGGGCCAAGAACTCGCCGGACCATTTGGAGTCTTTTGAGATGTCAAATGCACTCAACTTTGTTGAGACGCATTTCATCTTCTCAGTCGTATTGTTGAGGCGTATTTATTTTTATTAAGAATGACTGGAGTGATATCAAATGTGCTTTCCCATTTCATTACCATACGTGGAGAGAATGTGGGAGAGCGAGGCAGTTCGTTTCCCGCATATCTGCTCCAGATGTGTCAGCTTGTTTGATCAGGTAACCATATGCTCTGTCCGTCCGTCCGTCCGTCCGTCTTTCCGTTCCACTTTTGTTTCCCTGCTCATAAAAACGCACCCTCCCCTGGTTCGTCGTACGCCTCGACATCACCTCCAGCGCGGAAATCCACATGAAGCCCGCTTGTCTGTTTGTCCGAAATGGAACGATGATCCGGAAAATGGAAATGAGCGCATACCAGCTGTTAGTGGCGATCAGCTCGCGCTTACCTCAGTCCTGTATCGGAGCACAGATCAAATACAAAACAGAGAGCCTGCGTTGCGTTCATGCAATCCCGAACGGCTTTTGGCTCAACGTTCAGCAGTGGCCCCTCTTTCATGTACGTATCAAGATTCATGACATTCTAGCACGTGATAAAATTGGATTTATGGACTCTGGCAGGTACATGTAGTGAGAACAGGCGGGTTGATTTCAGATTAAAAATATTTGCTCTATTTCCTTCAGTGGGCACAGCTGGAGGCACGGCCACAATATGCCGGCACACGTGAATGTGGACTCGTGTATTTTTTTATTTTTTTTTAATCTTCATCTTTACTGATTTTTCAAAAAGCCCCTGTATATTGATTTGACCTGCCTGTCTGAAGGGTTGCATCGATCAACTCAAAGCTCCATCTTAGCAGATGGACTTACACGGCATAAGACTTTAGAATTCGAGCCTTGGAAGTAAGAAGATTTAATAGTCATAAATGTTGCGGGAGGCTGACCTCAGAAGCTGGAGGTGACTCTAAAACTATAATCTCCCCTTTAAGTCCCTGTCAAGGTGTGCTCCTTGATTGATTTTATGGGAAATGCACCGCAAGGAAGTTAACGGTTTGGCATGGAGGGTTAGGGCTATCCGCGAAGACAACGTTGCGATTGATTTTCTTTGTGCGTTGCCACTTGTATGAGTAAATTCATTAGCTTAGTGCTGTTTGTCCTTTCTCCATTTCTCATTAAATCTACCTCCGTATTACTAGATTTGGTGCCACCCAGCACTTCCAGACAGTTACGTTCTACACCTTTGAAAACTCGATTTACACGACATTCCTGTATGTGTTCAGACACTATTTTGTGTCTGGTCTTGGCAACTTCTGCGTCAGGTTGTACGTTTTTTTGTTGTTGTTGTTTTTTTTGTCCCTTGTGAAACCCTGTAACGTGAGCGTGAATGATGGAATGGTGAACTAGTAAGGCTACTCTAGACCCCAAACCAGATGATCCAGCTTGTCGGAGACAGTGTATATTACCACTTTTGAACATGTCTTCATTGTAGTGTTGGATGGATCATCATCAAAGATGTGCGTGTAAGGTAGAGATGCGTCATCCGCACTTTTGTCTGTCTTTTCAAGCACTATCAGTTTCCCAGATGGAGCCACTGCGTGTTCAGCGTTTGAAAGGGCAGTTGCAGGTCTTTCGGTAGTAAAATGGAAATTTTATGATGGAAGGGTTCACCTGGGATTAGATGATCAGAGCATTTGCGTGCTAACCCCAGTAACCTATCGCAAAGTGTTCCTTCAGTGTGCTTCAAGTACCATTAATTGGGCTCAAGAAAGAATGATTAAATGCCTCTTCCTGACCTTTGTGCAGCCGTGTTTTACTCATGCGGCAGAATGTGTAAGCCATAACGTCAAACACGGGTCTCATGCATCTTCTGGTAAAGATAAGCTGTCCGCTCACAAACCCCCTGACCCCGGCGCAAATTCAGGTGCCGGGGCCAGTATCGAGGAAGCCTCGGCGGCCGGTATCAAGAGGAAAGTGAAGTAAACAGAAAAGCGCCGGGCCGGGAATCGATTGCTCGGCGGACAGAAGGCCGATGCAATCAAGGCAAACCAATGAAGCGTACTAAAAAAAAGATGCTGAGCCGGCAGAAAGTGTGTCATTTGGAACCCGGCGACTTCGACCAAGCGCCCGCCTGCAAAAGCAACAAAGCTCCACGCGCCGCAGGATTCCTCCCAGAGTTTATCTCTGGCAAGCACATGCGCTCTTAGCCTGTGCCCAGCCTGTACTTAATTAATAAGAACCCCTGAGACAGAGATGGATGGGGTCCATTTCAATTTCAATGCAGTTTTGTTTCGGGGCTAGAGGGCTTCGGCAGGAAGGGAAGTAATGTCTCCATTATGTTGCTGTTGATGGAAAAGAACCCTCAGGTTGTTTGCACTTTGACGCCATCCCAGTTTGTGAGCATTTGCCCGTTTATACGTGTTTGGGGGGACTCCCAACCCCAACATAAACCTTGTTACATTGACGCCAGCAGTTCTCTTTTGGAACGCCAGGCACGCATTGGGGACGATCATCACAATTTTCCTTTTCAAGTCTTTTTTTTTTTTTTTTGTCTGCAAAGCCTTCTCTTTAGTGTGGTCCACTTGGGTTGGGTGAAGTCGCAATTTCGTGTCCAATGAAAGCACGGGCGGTGTGGTTATTGTAGACAGTAGTAGTTGGTGCAAAAATGAAAGATGAAGGGTGCCAACTAAACTAAACACGGCAAAAACGGGCCAATAGAGGCTCCCCCGGTTTAAATAATACTGCTCTTGTTTTCTTGGTGAGATCTTTGCTGGCTGCCCGATGTGCTGGCCATGCTGTTTTCCTGTTAAACTTGAAATCCGCTGGCTCCATTATGTACATAACCTCATCTGGGAGCACAGTTGGAGGTTTTTGTGAGCTGGGTGTGCGCCGCCGAGCTTCCCTGTGACCTTCACGATTTGCATTTGCGGGGAATACTTGAGAAGTGCTGCCGGACCAGGCCTGACCCTCCATAGGAAGTCCCATTCTTGTTTTGACATTTTCTGAGGAAAATGGTTTCACCCAGATAGATGATCGGTCGTGATACAAAAAAAAAAAAAGGTCTTATTTTAATGGAATACCTCATACATGGCTGACTTTTCAAGAGGGAAATCTGCCACTTTGGCCCCCGGCAACTGCTCTCAAGACATCCAGTGACGGTACGATTAGTACCAACACGCAAGCACAACACCCAGAGTTGGATTTTAGTTTGGGGAAAATATGACATCTCACCTCAGAGCTGCAAAAATATACAGCTCGCATGCACCTACACTCCCTCGAGACGGACATACTTCTTGCGGTGCCAGCTTAAACAAGTTCTAACTGCGTTTCATTTCCCTTCACGAAGGCCTTTTGATGGGATGCCACTTTGGTACGCGGTGGAAATTAAAGCAAACAGTGAGGATCTTAAAGTTAATCTGACTTCAACTCGAGAATACTCACTTCTCGGCCCAATCAGAAATCCTCACGACAGATTGTATAATTTATGCTTTCGTTGGTTGCCCCAGCCTTCATTCCATCGCCGTGGGGTAAGCCCCTCTTGTCTGCCCGTTCTGAGCCCGACTTTGCGTGATCAGCACTCTTGATTTGCACCGCCTCATTCTCAATCATCGATTCTGGCTTTGATTCGTCCGCCTGATGTTGCCCCTCAGACGCCCAGGTGTTTCTCATCAGGGGTTTACCGGTCACCTAAACCTTTCCATACGTGGAGGTGGCCCCCCCCCAAAAAAGCTCAGGTTTCAGCTTATTGGTGCTGATGAACCTCAGACAGAAGGCTCCTCTCCTTCTAACCTGGGAAAAAAATGTCGAGGCAACACGATTGAGTTGGATCAGGACAATTGCTAATGGTCCACGCATTACAATCTCAAGTGTTACTATGCTGAGCAGAGGCATGCAAATTTGGTGATGCACACTCACAGTATTAGTCCACTTGCCAGTATTACAAACCCTGGTTGGACTGTCCGTTTTAACAGCTCTTGGCCACCGCCGTTAGGAAAAACGTCCCGTCCTTTTCATCGGTGCACCTGGAGCGTTTTTGTTTGGCACTGCTGGAACTGTTCTTTCTGCAAAGTAGAGAGGGCGTTTGTGGAGCACTGGTGGAAGAAGTCTCCCAGCCAAAACCCCGTTGTGAGCAAAGCCAGAACTCTTCCATTACGACCCTCAACAGAGATTGTTTTCTATGGTTACATGTGTTACATTGTCAGGTCGGGCTTTTCCAAGCACAATGGACAATGTAGCGCTGCAGGCCATTCTTGAGATTTGAACCGCGTCTTTTGTGACGCCGATGTGTATTCAGAACGTCATGTCTTGACACATTCACCTCTCAAGTGTAGTCTGTTTTCTTGAGTCCTGCCAAACATCCACATCTGGGTTATTTTGTCGAACTGCTGTTACCCGATTAACTGTACAAAGTACGTCCTGGAATACCGCAGCGATGCATTTGTGCACACATGTTGGGCACCCACATGCCCTGAAACATGCGCGCATCTGGTTTCACTTTCAAATGGTTCTCCTTACGTGTACAGTATATATTCCTAGATCATTCTCACATGACACGCACAATAGTCTTTTTTTGTTTCGTGACCGTCCGAAATCTGCTCCCATTCCACTACAGCCACCAGCAGCAATTAGCCCTAACCCATCATCATAACTAACCATATTTAATCAGTTTAGAGATAAGGAAAGATTATGCATCCAGCGTGACCTGGCCCGCTCCATTCTAAGCATTTCAGTTGCTTCTTATGGAAGACTTGACAGGAAGCAAAAAGTCCTGAGCCGCCGCGACGTTTCACAAAAGGCAATTACCATCAATCACACTAGATTCTTTGTCACGGTGGCCTGGAATTGATTCCTGTACTTGGGAGTGCTTTGACATAGACGGAATCCTCCCCCGGCCCACGAGCAGGAACTTACAAGATGAAAGATCCCATTGGGCCATAATGGGGGCCACGTTCCCAAGTGTAATGCATGGTCATTGTCTGTCATTACGCCCTTGAAGAGCCGATGAACTGCTGCTCCGACACGGACCATTTCGTGGCGTTAGAATTTCGCTCACAGCTTCCATCTGCAGACGTTGTCGAGCCAGCCTGCTGATGATGAAATTTTGATATTGATGAAAGGGCACCGACATACATGCTTCTTTTGTTTTCTCCCATTAGCCCCCGCAAAGGCACACATTATGATCACCTGTTTCCAAGTTTCTTCCCTCGAGTGTTTATAGTTCCAGTCCAGGGAGCTCTCAGATCCTTCTTCGCCCCGCTTCCTTGCCACCTAGCATTCCACAGCACCTCCTTGGTGCTGGCTAATTAGCCACCTGACCTTTGGGGCCATGGGTCGCTGGTTCACCCACCCTCAGGGGAGCCGGTGATATTTTAAGGAGTTTTTATTTTGGATACTTAAAGCGGAGAAGTAACCCCGAGGCCCCCGCAGACCTTCATAAAATGACAAGTGATTGGTATCAAGATGGATATTCTCAAAAGACTTTTCTGATGCTCTTGTCACCCCCAAAACTGCTCTGTGGAAACTTATATTTATGCAAAAAGTCCTTCAAAAACGTCCCGAAGTTTCAATTTGCTCACTTTGGTGGATTGCATCGGATTGCTGTTGGACTGCGGCGGCCCAGGGGGACCAAAGAGATATAATAGCTTATCACAGCCTGGGGAACCATCAGTAACTTTTTGGGATGAAGCCCCTGTAGCAGTGGGTCCCTTGATACATTTACAGATAATGGAGTTTTAATGGGCCTCCTATGTGAGCTCCAATTGGCCTCATAGGTGGCCTTGTTTTTTTTTAATTAACTGCTGGTATTGACCACTGGTCATAATTATATATAATTACGTGAACCATCTAATTATCATTGCATTTCTGACAGATAAATTTGAGCTTTCAAGAAGAAACACAGCTCACAAACCTCTTTATCAACTGCGACCTGTACCTGAAACACGTCCGTCATCCACATTCCACCAAGTTTTCCAGCCAGGTGGGTTATATTGCAGCGCACACAGGAGGTCTCGGAAGAAGTGGACTCTTCGCCCCTGTGTTGTTGGAACATGCAGACGACCCGCCGTGCAGTTAAACCTTAACTCAGGTGCAGGACGTGAACGCGGGCCATATGATTTACTGTTTCCCTCCGGCCTGGGGCATTCGGCCGAAGCAGCCGTGGCTTGTACAGCCAAGGTAACGCATTTCTCAACCCTTGAATTAGGTGGGAATCGCGCACTCGGGAGTGGGGAGGGCAGGGGGGGGGGTGGGGGGCTGATTTTGTGGCATCCTTGATGGCACCCTCGTGTACTTGCAACCAAATCTTAATGGTTGTATGAAGGCCTTGTCATGATGGTCCCCTACGCAATTAAAAACTGATCAGGGTTAAATATTCAGTTGAGTAGAGTATTGATTTTTGGTGCTCTTTCCAACTTTTGACAGCTGTAGTGTTCTGCTCACCTGTAGTTCCATTTTATTGTACTTCAGTCAAAACCTCTACTTCCATACATGTGCCGTCCAAATCGGTACATCTCATTTTTTTTGTATGCTGCCAATAACGAACCAGAGCTTTTCAACTTTCTCCACCCGCTGCGGGGGCTTGAACCACTGACTTCCCCAGCCACATGCTCGAGTCTTTAACCTTTAGGGCATCAGTTCAACGTGTTCTCGCCCAAGATATTTTTTATGACCCTGCTACACCCCCTGCGAATGGCAACTTTCTTGAAAATGTACGCCTTCCAAAATATTTGGGCGGTGGCCATCCGTCAGGCACAATCGCCCCACATCTGCTGTATTCCGCCATCCCGGGGGTTCGCCTCCCGCTGTTCCTAAATCCATGTGCTAAGCATTGGTGCTTTGCACAGTGAGCAGGGCCAGCAGGAGGTTTACAGAGTGCACAAAGCATCAGGAGGGCCACACAGACAGTAATTCGCTCATTCCAGTCCTGACTGATAGGTCCACTTTATTTCCAAGGCCACTGAGTGCTCAAGTCCCCTTGAGGGACACGTAACTAGCTGCATGATGGATAGAGACTTGAGTCAAAATGGCACCGCTGCGCACGTTGTGGGTGAACACAAAAGTTTCTACCCGCGCTATCCGGCCAGTATGCCGCCATTTTACAGCGTGAAGTTGAAACTGATAAAATGCCGTGAACTGAAAGCAACGCGGGTGTCGCGGGGTGATTAGTTTCCCCCTCGTCTGTTCTTTGCTGTATTTGGAGCCAGGCCACTTGGGAAAGTTTGGAAAGTGTCAAAGTAAGTGGAAGGTGCTAAATTGTCAAGCAGCCATCAGGCAGCGGGGTGGGTTTAATGAGCTCTGTGTCTTTGAGCGAGAACGTTGCAGCAAAACGCTGAAGGCAAAGAGTCGCCGTTCAGGGTTAAAATAGTTGTCCTGTTGGGTTAAGATTTTGCAATCAGCTACGGAGGAGACCGTATTTCATCAGTCAGCGGTCCGGTTAACTGTAGTTGGACTGGTTTGTTGTTGTCTTTTTCCCAAGGTCCTCAAATGGAGGTCATCGCTTGTGTTTGAAAACGTATCGATTCATACGTGGTGATTGGGCATCTCGCGCTCAACCCCTGATGGATGGATGATGTTTGGCCCTAAAACGCGTCAGGCAGCCTGATGGATGCTGCGCTTTGGGAGCACGACAGTATTGACGACAGGGATTGAGACATCCCGTGCTCAAACATGCCTGCGTATTGATTAGTGGATGCAGTTGAAGTGTGAGGGTCAGACCGGGCCCTCGGGGGGGACGACCGTGGATGTGTGGGAATGAATGTCAACCAAGGTTGCGTGGAGTCATGCATTTGTGTGCGCTGTCTTGCCCCTTGGACGGAATCATTCACGCTATAAATGCTTTGAAAATGTCTCAAGTTATCGTCGCTGTCTTTGCTTATGAAGGCTCGTTAACCAATGACAACCAGCACCGGAGGGGATTTTTCCCTTGAATACTGTTCACAGTTGAGGTTTTGTGGACACCTCCTAATCTCGCCATCTGATTCATCAGCAGTGCACTCCCGCCTTCTGTTGGGTGACATTTTAGTAAGCCCATTTTTTTTTTTTTTTCACAGCTACGGCCTGTGGAAAAACACCAAAAACAACAACTTTGTGACACCCCTGGCATTCTTCGTCAGTGCTTTTAAAGCTCAGTTGCATAAGGGAAGATCTGCGTTGCCTACCTCTCGCCGCGTAGGCCTTCAATTATTCACGGTGTCGATTTCCTCTTGATATTCATTTTGTAATCACTAATATCCTCGACGCTAATGTCGCCGTTTTTCTTTGAGATTTGTCACCGCGCTGGAATTAATCTTATCTCGGCAATCGTCCGGGCTGTGCCGCCCCGAGGGCGCTCGTCATTTGATCCCGGTGAGCTCACAGTCTGGCCTGTCCTCGCCGGAGAGGAAAGGTTCGTAGACTTTCCAGTGAATACAGTTCCTCTTTGGCTCGGCCCTGTAGACATCCAGCATGCTGCAACCGTTTGGACAATATTGTGACAGCCGGTGTTTGTTAAAGTCGCTGCTCTGGTCAACACTTGGGATACTTGATCCTTCGCCTTCATTAATCACTGTGAATGATGTTTCGATAAAAATGGCCATAAACCCGCATTGCGTCATCTTTTACTGCATCTTCACAGTCGGCGTACACCTCATCCTCGCGCCTCTGCGAGAAGGAAAAGCAGCCATAGATCACATCGTCGTGACTGTCCAACAGTAACTTAAAACAAGGAGCAATTTCCTGAGGCTCAATTAGCAGAAAATTGGTGCTGCCTGTCAAGAGTGCTTCCTTTGAGTGCACTGGGGGGGACTTTTTCCTGTGAGAAAGTAAGAGGATTGTCTCGTGAATACGACCGACTGATGCGACAATGCCAACGAAACCTGAGGTGAGCATACGGCAACCAGTTGTTTCTATTTGGAGATAAAGCAGACACCTCTTTTGTCAGCGCTGTTAGCCCGTTTAATCGCTGTTGTCAGTTGTCAGCACCATCTCGACACACGGCTCACGCTGCACTTAACACCAATCCAGAAGGTGCGTATCGACTGGTATTATCATAAACCTTGAGATTGTCTCCTAAAAGTGTTTATTCTGTACTCCCTCAGCCGACTTACACTTGAGTGGCATTTTCAGCGTTCCAGGACGTAGGTGTGATGAGCGGCCCAACAGAATAGTTGATAAAGCTCTTGGCTTAGACGCTACGGTTTTATTTTGATAAACTTGTCTGCACAATGGTCAGCGGCCAAGGCAGGGCTATGTTGTTCCACGACAAGGAATTTGTTGCTTGGTTAAAGGGGTTTGATGATACAATAACAAAGGTTTGCTTTAGAATGCTGCACAGAATATATCTTCTTTTATATAGCGATCCATACCATAAGACCATAATTTTTTCCTCCAAATGTAACCGAGCACTAATGGCTCAAATATCATCATTGGGGAAAAAAGCAGAGCCGTGGTGTGCTTGGTACGAAAAAAATATATATATATTTTACAGCGAGAGCAGAGATTGCGGAAAAACGAGAGCCAGGTGTTCATCCCGACATTTACAACTCAGTCTTGGTCCCGCTCAGTTTTCCAGTGTCATTTTATGAAGCCCACTGCGACTAGTATCGACAATGTGACCGTGAAGCTGCTGATCTTGAATTGAACCATAATGGAGAATAGACACGAACCGTAACGGATGTGGCTTTTTGAACCAGGTCCAGTCCCTGCAGAAGTGCCACTCTGCACGTGCAGCCCGTGATGGTTTCATCGCTCGGGGCTTGACTATTGACGTTGACTGCGATGGACGCCTGCCCAGGGCGGGGCCACGTGGGTCAATGCTAGTTCTGGTTTGGCATCGACCCGTTGTGGGTGTTAATGGAAGCGGCACGATCGATTTGGTGACGGCAACTGAACCAATCAGCCCCGCTGAAACTGTTGAGCAACACTTTTTGTTCTTGTTCTTGAGTTGTAATCATTTGAATGCACAGTGAACCTGCTGAAGAATCAAAGGCTCGCTTTTGTCATGAACTCTCAAATTGAATAAATGATAGGCTGTCATTTTAAGGGCTTTCTGCGGATCAAATAATCATCAAGGGCTTTCCAGGAACATCTAATCTTGTTCTCCTGGCATCAAAGCTACAGCAGCAACCAGAATATTCATTATTTGACTCAAAATCCTTCCTTTTGTAGCAACGTATTGTGGCAGCCAGTTGTTCCTTGCTGATAAGATTCAGTTCTCTATCAGCCCATCCATCTAATTGTCTGTCTACCTGCCAGCCTCCGTCCATTACCACCCCCGTTCTATTGTTATTCATTCCAGGCAGGACAAACATGACACGCTGACCTCCAGGCCATTAGAAACCTTTCAAGCTAGCAAAACGGAGGGGAAATGTACGGCGACCCTTTTTACCTGCACCTCCGAGGGTCACTGGACGCCACTGTTTGATTGCGGCGTGTCATCGTGGTGTTTTGAAAAGACTGCACGGCGCTTCCCTCTCGCCTGTAGCCTCAACTTCAACTGGAGCTTCCGAAGACAATAGCCAGATAAACGCCCCCAGGTGAAAGCAGAGGAAACTTCTTTCGCTGAGCACGAGGGGCCAGCTTATCCTCCACTTGGAGGTTAATGTATAATCACACACCAGTTTTCTTCAAGACATGGGAGGAGCTTGACCTGGATTTTTGTAAAGCTCCATCTCGGTGCATCTCCTCAAGTCTATTGAGTCTTATCATATTTTTTTTTTTTTTTTTTTTAAGTAGGATTGTCGAATTTCTTAAAAAACTCTCCCCAAAAGCTGTCTTGATTTCTAGGAACATAATTTCATGGCTCCTTTCCTTACAGAAAGTTATCAGGCACAGTGCTTCATTATCAAGGCCAGGGGTGGGAGGTATTAAGCCTGCAAGTGTGTAAGACAGGTTGAAAGCTCGTTGAGGATATGCGGTCTGTGCGTAATAGGGTGAGAATGTCGGCAAGTCTGGAGCACACCAAGTTCCACGTTGCTCGGTGGCTGCTGTCACCAAATCAAAGAACAAACGTGTGCTTTTTTCCACCGGACTGATTCAGTTTTTTTTTTTTTTTTTAATCCGTGTCTCACCTCATTTTGCGGCTCCTTCACCTCATTCTCCTGCCTGGACCCCTTTGGTTTACTTTGGCATTTGTCTTCCACCTTATTGTACAAGGCACTCGCAAGTTTGGGGCCCCCTCCCCTTCAAAATGTGCCTCGTATGCTCTCAAATGAGTTCCTCTTTCTTCCCCCTGAGCCACTAAAACAGTGGGAAAGGTTAATTGCTTGAAAGTCCTGCAATGTTATTTCATCTGATTCCACAAGGATCCACATTCATCACCGAGCCAGGCCGACTCGAATGCAAATAAACGGCATGTCCTTGATGTTTTGTACTGTACGCAGCAAAGAATTCTACGCTATTCAAAATTGTGCTGCGGTTTCCCCAGTGAGAACCCTCCACGTGAGTGACAGGAGCATGTGCAGAAACCTGCACTAATCCCAAATGACCAAAGTGCCCACAGCATTGTCACCCCATGAAGGCTATTAGCGCCATAGCTGCGGCTCTGCTCGGGGTTGATTGTGGATTTACTTCACAGAAACATGAACAGGAGGAGGAGGAGGTTTGTGGGGGCTCAGAGGTCCAAAACAGAGGTGGCTTAGCTGAGAAGTCTTTCTGAAAGAGCTACAGAAATGTCTTTTAAGAACAAGTCTTCAAAATTGCGAGGAGAATCGCTCGTCATCAGCAGATCATTAAAAGCTGCACTCCACACGCACATAAATCAATTCAGATATTCTTTCATTGGGAACAGAAAAATGTACTCGGGCTTTTGATGAAAACCACTAGTGACCATCAAAGTGTATCTGTCAAATCAGACGTGATGCAATGTGCAGCAGCTGCATCTGGAACAACAACGGGAGGCAGCAGGATATCCCGCTTGCTGGAGCCTTATCAGATGAACGCCGACTTGCCTCCCTTTCACGTTTAATCATTAAAGTGATCTTCAAAGTCTTTCGTTGGACCTATTTCTCTCCCCAATTTGTCTTTGGGATAGCACCTATGCTAGCACATTTTCAACGCTCTAGTCTTTGTCAGCGTGTTGTGTGTTTAGTGGAGCTCAGTAGCGAACAGACTTTTATGATCATATATCGTCATTTGTCAGCGAGTCATAACTGTGGTTCACTTGCGCATTCATTTTCCATGTGGATTTCATTCATCTATAGCAAAACACATCACGCGTAAGTGGCGTCAGGCAGGCGCGCTGGGTCAAACAAATGACCCCGCGAGAGCCGTCGCCAGCGCTCGCACTGATTGAGCGTGAGAGGCGGCGTGTGGCGTTCTTTTTGTAAGCCGTGTTTAGACGGAGGTGGCATATTCAAACACATTACGGATAAGAGGGATGGAAGGCGGGGTGGGGAGCGATAGTGTCACTAAATGCATTCAAGAGTCAGCGAAGGACGCGGCGGTGCAGCGTTTCTAAACATGTTACGGTGGGGCGGACGATGGCGTGCTTTAACAGTGTTGATCGGGAGTGGAGAACCAGTCGGCATCGGGGTCAAGAGAGTTTCTGTTTAATTTCAGTGAGGTGTGTGCGCTTTGTCTGCTCTGCGAGTGCTGACAGAGTTTTGACACGAGCTCAGCCTGCATACACAAGCTTAGCATGGAGTTATATCGCAATGCTACACATACCGAACACGCACACAGGCAAGAACCTGTATTTTTATTTGAGGTCTCCAATAAAAGCCGCTCATTGGAGGACTGTGACCCTGCCAATAAAGACTGCCTGGAAAGATTAAGCTCAAACCCAGCAAAACACTTCAACACTTGTTCCCCGCTACTTCATCCTGGCACCGAGTCCAGCCCAATTAACCTTACAAGCAGAGACTATTTCAGGCTTCCATCTCTGAGGCAGCAGGGGTACTTCCTCTTCCCAACTGAATTCCTCTTTGCCTGACAACAGAACACCTTGGGAAATAAACGTCTTAAGAGAAGGACTCCCTGCACTCCTGTGGCCGTACTCCGGTGGACTCTTTTCAATTTAACGGGTTGACTGTGCTTGGCTAATTAAGTCCTCATCCTTGATGAGCTGTCTGACTTCTCCGGCAAGCGCCTTACCCGGCCAGGTCTTACATCCCCACGGGGACCACTGGCCAGACGGATTGTTGTCCAGCTGGAATAGGATTAGCAGCGCGCCAGGGGCCTATGGCCCTCAGCCCCTGATCCTTTGTTTGAATCTGAAGTGTTGAGTTGGATGGGGCCAAGCGCAGAGGATTGAGGTAATCCCCCACCTCTTCGGGAGGATGGAACCCACCCACCCCCATAGCCCAACCAAGAGTAACGCACAGAATGCTGCAGACCACCAACCACCATCAGAGTCAGTGTTTACTCACCACACCACAGCAGGTACAGGGCTGAAGATGGCGGTGACCCCCCCCCCCCGTGTGTGTGCCGACGGATAATTTCCACTCACCCTAATCAAAACATGCTGTTCCAGGTCAAGCTTAAATGACAGAAGGCTTTAACTACAGCTTGAGACAAGCAGCCAGACCGCTGGCTTCTCGTTTGTTTCACCCAGCAGTGTTAATTCACGTAAATAGTCAGTTTTAACAACTTGTAGAAAAGATGATCTCTGTATTTCAAAGATGAATTGCGAAATTCAGTCAAAAGCTTAGTCTGTGTTGGTCGGTTACAAAAGAGCATATAGACCTTGTTGTGTGTCGACTGTAGATGGCAGATGAGTCAAAACAACGGCACTCCTTCAAAGGACACGTCGTGTTTTGTCACGTCGTCATTTTTTGCCCCGACAAATTGTTGTTTCAGGTAATCCTCCGTACAGAAGAGGAAAGACGTGTCGATCACAAATAGCTGAGCCGCCGAGGCAGAACTTGTCAAGTTTGCAATGTCCGACCACAAAAGAACGCGCTTTGCGGTTTGTTTTAAGAGGCGCCACCTTTTTCAAAGGATTAAGGAAGCAAAAACAGCACAGTTCTCCCGATTCCTAAGGTAGTTCCTGCAAAACTTCTGTGTTTCAGGGCTTCGTGAGGTGTCTCTTGTTTGTTGGACAAGCATTTCCTCTAATATACGGGTTTACAAATTGTACTGTCAGGCTTTTATGGAGTGACCCGAGCCGGTCCACGGTACACCTGCGTATCCGCCCCGGGCCAATCGCAACGGGCTGCCTTTCTTTCATCGTCGTGTGACAGAAGCGCACCAGATTAGAGCGGAATCCTGCCAAACACAACTAGACTGAGCCCGGGGATAATCCAGAGCCCAAACATCGGAAGGGGAGCGGGCGCGCACGGCGCTTCATCTAGAGATGCGGCACTATTGTCCCCGCTCGGTGATACAGGGAAAACAGGACGTGATGCTTGAGGTGACGGGGAACAACAGCGCCGTTGGCTCGGAAAAACGCGATCTTATCGAGGGCCAGCAATAGGCGCTCCCTTATGCTTCACTTATTTCACACCCATCCAGAAAGTAAACGCTCACCACTGTGATACTTTAGATACAACGGTCGGCATGCCAAATGTCACAGTTGGTACGTTGGCTGCTACCTCTCCGTTACCTAAAATATTCAATGTGGGAACCCGGAACGGTCTCTTCCTCCTTAGTTCATATCCAACAAGTGCTCTTGGCTGCACTGTAACTGTCACATCGGGAGATTGAGTACGTGTGCAATAAGCTTTGTCCGGTTTCTCACCAGCAGGACTGGTGGCTGTTCATTTTTCTTCTCTTTTTTTTTTGTTTTTTTTTTAAGCTGCACGTCTTGCAGCAACTCCCTCGGATTCCAACATTGACAGGCTGAAGAAAAGGAGCCTCCAACTGGTTAGGAATGAGACTGATCCTTTGCCAAGCAGCCTTAGCATGGGGGAACATTGTTGTTGATGAGAATGTACATTGCAGACGACGCTTTGTCATCGTGCTAGAAAGGACGCTAAAACTACCTGTGAGAAAGCGCACAGAATATACTATTTATATTCAAATTCTACTCCTGGCCACGGCGCGCTTTCATCGACTTTACAAGACCGTAAAGAGCAATCGAGTGATTCATACGCCGTCGCGCCGCCGAGTCACCGAACGCAGAATGAGTGTAAACGCACTAGCCCAGAGAACGATGGCGTCTGCGTTTGGATTTAAGTTTTATTGTGCAATTCCTCCGTCTGCCAGCAAGCCGAGTGGCAAGGAGGTGACATTTACGACGTGCGCCGCGTCTTAAGCCCACGGCTACTGCCCCTTTCTTCTCGGGTAAAAGAAGTAAGGGCGTAAAAGCAAGCACGCTAAAGTTTCCACACGCAGTCGACTTCTAATTTGGTGCCTGGTCAATTTGCAAGAGTTTGTTCGCTTCGGTTCAGTTCTCAAGGCGCCCGCAAAAGTTCTGGACAGAGTACTAACAGTAACAGAATTGCAAGTTGCTACTGTTGATTGTGCCGTGTATTCTACAGCCCATTTTACACGATATTCTGATGGAAAACACATGCGTCGCGTTCTGTGGAACCTGTGCCCGATTTTTCCAAGACGTTCACCTGGATTTTAAATGTTAACTCGGTATGATCCTATTACTTGATGTCAAATGAACTGTGTCAAAGACGTCGTGTTTGATCAGTCGGAGTCGAAAGTACCTCTTCAAGCTCGAACTCTTTCATAAAGGTTTCTGAAGGAAGTTTAAAAGCATTCCTTCTGGATCCCAGGGCAGGAACTGTCAAAAATGTGTTATTTAGTTTGGCTTGAGACAAATGTTCAAGCCTTGGCAGAGGTCTGTGCTCTGTTGGATGATCTTGCAACAAGATTGATTTCCAAAACGTTCCCGTTGTCCTAAACCATTTTTTTTTCCTTTTTTTTTTTTTTTTTTTGTTCCCCCGCATGAAGAAGACTTGATGGCTTTCCTCGCCAGCCAAGTGTGAAAGATAATTGGCCACCTCGCAGGTTTTAATGGAGCTGCTCTGATGGAGTCATTTGCTCGCACCACTTTGCATTTCATCACTCCCCGTCTGTCAATTATACTTGATTTACAAGGAGTCCGAGGGACAGCCAATGTGAAGCATCAATTTGTGCCGCGGCTGATTGCGCCGGAGCGAGGGGAGATGGCGGGATATATCACTCATTAACACGGCAGAATGTCCTTCAATTATCCCGCGTCGAATTGAAGAGTGAGTCATCCGGGTCATTAGTCTTATCAGGAGCCACCTCGCTCAGGTGTGGTGTCAGCGTCGTGCATTGCGGCTTGGAGTTTTCGACTATTTTTCTTCTTTAGTACAGCCGGGACTCATCGCTCATGAAGTTTGTGTTGACACAGATGGTTTGCATCCACTTTTGGGCCCCGCGTGAAGGCTTTAACAGACGTGCGAAGGAGAGCTCTTTGGATTACGCGACTCGGGGTCTGAAAAGCGAAAGACAAAAACCAGGCAAAGGTGATAACATTAATGAGCTGTAACAAGTATAAGGAGGTAACTCCAAGATACCACTGAGTGCCATCTTTTTAAGGAGAGAAGGTGACAAACGGGCCGACGCAAGTATTTTCCCTTGGAAGTGTCTGCCGCTGCAAATCACGACGAGAACGCACCGAGGCAACCCCGCCAGAACGCATCCATTCATTCAAAACGGAAACGACGTTAAGCAACGAGGAGATGGCATACATGATGGAATCTTTCCCAGGCTTAGCTTGCAACAAGGCGCAGATAGATGTCGACATCTTCATGGTGGCTTCATATTTTATTATCTGCAGCTGACCGATATTGCTTGTGTTTTGTATCGCAATGCAGTGACGACGCAATTCGATCCGACGCTTTGGCCCGCAAAGTCGAGAGGCTCTCGGCCGTTATGAGAAAACGCCGGGAGTCCCGTACGTCCGCGTTATCACCTTTCAAAGTGATTGGCTCTCGTGCGGGCGTCCGTTTGAGGGGACTTCCACAGATTCAACAGGGGGCAACCGTCAAAAACTGAAACTGATCTGGATCGTCTCAGCGGCGCGGCACACCTTCGGCGTACTTTGGACGCAGCGGGTGGAATCCTCGACTGCACACAGATTTAAAAAGCGCATTTCCAGGAAGGGGAAAATGGGAGAAAATGAGAAGATTTGCCTGGCAAGAGCGTCAACACCGTTGGTCCCATCGCTTCTCCACCAGCCCATCAAATGCCCGCCATTCAAATCCTTGAGCACTTTTATTTTTAAAGCTCTTTTGGGACCTCTCAGAGGTCCTTTTCACTCTGACGCTGCGTGGGAGGAGACGGGAGGCAAAGGGTGAGGCCCTGCCGGTTCCTCCGAGGGCCCATAAGCTCTTAAATTTGACTCTGAAGAGGGAATAATGAGCTTCTGCGCTGTTGTCTCGGCCTCTCTAAACCTCCATTCACAACCGCAACGTTCTGCCTTGACACATACGTTGTGTTTTTAAACGACTCTTGGATTAGTCTGCGACCGGGTTTTGTGAAAGCTCCAATTGGGCCTTTCCGGATCGGCGGATGAGCCTCCTTTGCACTCTGACAACTTGGGGCTCTTTTATCTCGGAGTTTGAAGTTGCTCAGTCACGCACTCAGTGCATTGTTTGCTTGCTGCGCTCATTAAAATATCTCCAGGAAAAAATGTGGGTGTGAACTGCCGTCTGGAAAAATAGGCTTTTTATTTATATTTGACAATGTTGTGAAATCTAGTTGATGACACAACTTAGTTGAAGGCAATTGCTGAGATTGTTTTTCCTCAACTTTTGCGCAGACGAGGCGTAGAAGGTGTCCGGTTTGGTGGCCTTGGCATCGCATCTCTGCTCTTTGCAGACGATGTGGTTCTGTTGGCTTCATCGAGCCGTGATCTCCAGCTCTCACTGGAGCGATTCGCAGCCGAGTGTGAAGTGGCTGGCATGAGAATCAGCACCTCCAAATCCTAGACTATGGTCCTCAGTCGGAAAAGGGCGGCGTGCCCTCTCCAGGTCGGGGATGAGATCCTTCCCCAAGTGGAGGAGTTCAAGTATCTTGGGGTCTTGTTCACGAGTGTCTGGACTCTCCCTTAGAGATGGGGTGAGAAGATCGGTCATCGGGAGGGGCTCAATGTCGAGCCGCTAGATGAGGTGGTTGGGGCATCTGATTAGGATCCCTCCCGGACGCCTCCCCGGTGAGGTGTTCCGGGCACGTCCCACCGGAAAGAGACCCTGAAGACGACCCAGGACACACTGGAGAGACTGTCTCTCAGCTGGCTTGGGAACGCGTCGGGATCCCTCCGGAAGAGCTGGAAGAAGTGGCTGGGGAAAGGGAAGTCTGGGTATCCCTGATGAAGCTGCTTCCCCTGTGACCTGAGCCTTTAAAAGCGGTAGATGATAGATGGTTGGTTGGTTGGTTGTATGGTTGGTTGGTTGCAAGGTGGAGTTCAAAGGGCTCAAGCACGTCTGTCCCAAAGACCAAACCAAAATAATCGGCCCAATGAAATGAAACTGTCATTCAAGTACAGTATGTTAATTTCTTCACTGTCTTGAATAGATTTCTCAGTTATTGCGATGCTCTGTCTGTGTGTGTGTCAAGGAGTTCTTCACCTCCCCCAACATCAGAAACACAAGTCTCAGATGGAAGTCATCCAGCCTCATGAATCAATGTGTGTGTGTGTGTTACCGTCAAGTTTCTCTCACATCCTGTAAATGCTTCCCGATCGCCGTCGTCATCACGGACACGTGCGCATGAGCCAGAGCTCCGCAGGGGGATGTCCAACCCCCCCCAGATGACGGCTGGAAATGCAGCGAATAAATTCACCGCAACATTTTCCTCGTCCATCCTCGTCCCTTTAGTCACCGCTCCGGATGTTACACTGGACCGGCAATCTGCTTCCACTTTGATTCAGAGTTCTCGTAGCGTTCCTTCGTGGGTGTGGAAACGGGATGTGCGAAAAGCACCGGTGAAGGAGGTTACGGTCTGCGTGACGGGGGTTGTGTGACCCCAGTCGTAAACACGGAGGCTGACCCGCGAACTCTCCGGAAGCGATGAAACCTTCCATTTCCCTTTGCTAGCTCTTGTGACGTACTGATGAAATGTTATCTGAGGACTTATTTTTCCAGAAATTGTTTTGCTGACCTTGAGATATATATATATATTTTTTTTTTTTTTTGCATCCGCCACTATTGATTTTTTTTCCTAAGCTTGTGGTTGGGTATAATAGCCTTGCATCAAGGGGTTTTTAGCAATACCACCTGTTGCTTTGCCGCACATTTTGTAGCCTTCAAGTACACACTTCTCTAATTGTTTTGCTTGACCATTCCAAAGGCAAATGGCTTTATTGTTCCTGCATGCTTTCAGCCATTGAACGATTGCGTTCAAGCTGCGTCTGTAACCGGAACGCCACCCTAGACTCGATGAAAATAAAATGAGGAATGAATTATCAACATGGAGCGAGGCTTTCAAACGCTTCCACGCTGGAAGTGCGCGGGTGCATTTACTTTTTCATGACAATTGTTCGGCCAGATTTTTCCTTCCCCGTGTTTACAAGTTCAGGTAAATGTTTAATGAGCGTATTCCGCCCGGTGCAGCCGCTGATGCATCAGGTGATACGCCGCCCCCGCCGTACGCGTGCATACGTGCAATTTAAAACTGCCGTCCTTCCTCCTCAGCCGTCGCGGTTCATTTATTTTTTTCCCCCCATTCCGCCCCGTCGCTCGTTGCCGCCGGCGTAATTGGAGCCGGATACTTCCCGGTGCGCGTAGCGGCGGGTGAGGCGATCGCTCAGGACTTTTCCGCACAGAAAGTTGCATCGTGTGCAGAGCGGATCATATATTCCACTGTCTACCGTGCTACTGGTGTTCCTCTGGTTCTCCGCCCAACTTTCCTGCTGCGTGTCCATCTTTTTCCTGGATGTGTCTTTTGCTGAGTAAGAGGCTGCCATGTGACCCGCTGTAACCCAAATCGGGAAGTGTGCCGACGGCGAGCGTGCAGGATGCGGCGGAAAGGAAGCGGAGGACTGTTCTGTTCGTACCTTGAACTTGATGAGGCGTACTGTCGGCTGTGATATAAGACGGGCGGGGTTTCCGGCCGGATAGGTGAAAGGTGGAAGGACAGCGCAGGCGCGACGTTTCCGATACTTTGCTATGTCACGTCTTGTTACTGTAATGGTTTTTTTGAGGAGGCGACGCCAAATGAAGACGCATTGCGCCGCATACAGGTTTTGACACGCCTAATCCCACCCTATCCACCGCATCCTCATAAACAGGGTGTCTGGTGTCCTCTCCTATTTTTACCAGCGGGTGCTGAAAGCCTCTGGAAGGCCCTTGTCAATGGCCATCTCAACCCCCCCCAGGCGTCAAATCACCATTTATTAAGTCGTCATTACTCAGGGCCTCGGCCCCGTCCCGGGGTGTCTCAAATGGACGGGCGGGCACAGGTCGGCCCGTCGTCGCGCTTTCTAAAGGGCAAAGCCCGCTGAAGGCGTTTTGCGGCAGATCGATGGCAGGTAGCCGGGCGGCCATTAGCCCGGCTAATGCAGACAGATGGGAGGGAGGCCGAGGTCGATGCGCGAAGAGGACACTTTTTACGTGTCTGTCTGCACATCTCCTTGTTTTGGGTAAACAGCCAAAAAGGCTTTTTGGGCTGAAAGGGTGATGAGATATAAAGAGGGGATGTGGGTGGGGTGGGGGGGGGGGACACACCGCGCTGGTGGAACCCAACATTACAATGGAAAATGCTGAAAGACTTTGACAGCCTTAATGAAAGCAGTTTGCATCTGTCACCAACTATGGCAATTTTGTTGTTTTTTGTTTTGATTTCATCTTGTTGAAGGCGTCCACATCTTGCATCGGCCTTCGCTTCCTACTTTTGATCTTAAACAACAATGCGATTGCTTGGAATCTGTTTGTTACTTTATTGAAATTCTAGTTTGAAACTCTTCGGATATTTTGGTGCAGGACACTAAATGTTCCATTTCCACATGGGGGAGGGCGGGGGGCCGGAACATCGGTTGGTACCCTTATCAGCGGGGCAGGGTCCTCTAGCGTTGTTTCCTTTAGACTTTTTCGAGGTGTGCCAGTTGACACATCGGCACCCGTGTTTATCAAAGCTTTTATCGCCTCGACACTGCAAGCCGACCGTCCTCCCCCACCACACGGGGAGAGGAAGCGGGAGGTGCCCCCACACAAGCACACCAACCACCTGCAGGGGGAACTTGTGGGGGGGGGGGGTTGATTTCGCTGACCTCCTGCACTCGTGTGAATGACTTTTCGGACCCGGACCGCGCAGGTTGACGGCCGCCTTGCGCTGGCGAACCAGCGGATTCGAAATTGGACGAACGTGCCCGTGTCCAGTTATTCAATTCTTTTGCGCTTTTTATATTCGGCGGGAGGTTCGGCCGGTTTTCTTCCCCGCCTTTGCCGAAGTCCACGTGCATCTCTCTAAAAATAAATCCCTTTAAAAGAAAGCAGAAATGCTGAGCATGTAATGAGTGGGGGGTGGGGGGGGTGAGTAGGAAATGTGGGCAGATGAGACAACGCAATTCATGTTAGTGTTCCATCGTCGCTGTCAAGCTATCCCGCCCCCGTCGCTCTCTCTCCTATCTCTCGCTCAGCTCCCCTCCCCTAGCTCTCTCTCTCTTTCTCTCTCTCCGGCAGTCTGCTGGAGCTCCACGCCAGGATTAGAGGTTTGCCGCCAGTGTCTGCTCATAGGAAAAAAGACAGAGGACCCCAAAAAAAAATATATATATATATACATATATATATACACGGAATATAAGACAGACTTCACTTGACACATTTTGGCAGTTCACCTCATCGCCAAGTGTCCGGCATCTAATTGCAAAGACCTCACCTGGGGAGGGGGTGGATTATTCACCGCAGGGACTACCTTCTGGACCTCCATACGGAGAGCCATGTGAGCTGCCCCCCATCTCACGCCGCCCAACACTCCGAAGCTAAAGGGCGCCGCACACCTCGGATTCCTTCCCCACTCCCCGGATCCTCCACTTTCCGGACTCGCCGAGAGGGAGTCGCCGGGCTCGGCGCTCTTGCCCCCCTCGAGCGGCTTCGTCTCGGGGCGGCGTTAGGGCTGTGAGCGCGCCCCCCTGGTCCGGAGGCCGGCCGGCAGCACCCCCGGCGCCATGGATTACCTGTTTGGCTTCGTGGTGCTGCTGTGCGGGGCGGTGCAGCCGGGAAGCGGACTCGAGCCCAAGCACAATGTACCCAGGCTAAAGCTGTCATACAAGGGTAAGGCCATTCTGCTTTCACCCTCCCTCCAGTCTCCCGGGGAATGCGGGACCTGGCCAGAGCAAGGCTGGTTTGCGTTCTTTTGCACTCTTTCATGCGAAGCTTTTCATCTATTTTTTGCTCACAGGGATTTTTTTTTCCGCCTCTAATTTTGCGTGGCTATTTAAGTCGCCGGTTGCCTCCAAAGCATCCCCCCGTGAACTTCTGGGTGACTTCGCCTGTCCCTTGCTGAGAATTTGCCATTCATGTTGCGAATGTCCAGATTGGTTCCATATGCCCAAAGTAGCTCGCTTGCCCAAAGTTAAATGTATATATTGGCCGCTGTCCCCGCTGTGCAGCCTTGTTGAGTAGCCTGGACCGCCAGTAGAGCCCTTTTTTTTTTTTTTTTTTTTTTTTTTTTTTAAATGGCTTATGTCCCAAGATCTCCCCTCGATGGGAGGGGTCGGGGTCTTCAGTTTTGACACAGAGCCTTTCTGTCTGAAATGTCAGCAGAGTTTAGTTTTGAATGTCCCGCGATAGCTGTATGTGTACATTTCGGGACGTACATGGCAAACATTTTCAGGTGCAAGCGTCCCACGTCTTGCGAGCCGCTCGCCTCCTCCCCTCGCGCTAAATCCGACTCTTTCTAATCGCAAACTTTCCCTCTTCGCTTGGAATAATAACATTTTCTGCATTCTTTTGGGAGGTTAGGAGCGAGGCCGACGCGGTTCTCGTCCGCAAACATGATCCGAAGTGGCCGACGGAGAGCGCGGTCTCGTTATTTTAGTCTCCCTCGTAAAACGTTCCCTTGGAAAATTTATGATCAATCGCCGTCAATTTGCGAGTGACAACAGGACTTTGCGGTGGTTGTGTGCTCCGCTGCGCGGACCAAATTGTTTCGCTCTTGTTTGGGAATATATTTAGAAATCTCGTGAACGGGCTAAATGTGATGTTTAGCAGTCTAATTGATGTTCTATCTTTGTCAGACTTGCTTTCTGTAACTTATGTTTAGCGGCCTGCTATATGACATGTTTCATCCTTGCGACCGAGCCCAAGTTGTAATTTTCGCGTGATATATTTCCCATTATCGCAGTTTGTGTCCACTCTCGCCCTGCGCTCGTACCCGAGTCTCAGCCTTTTTAGCGTGGACAGAGACGAGACGGCGACTTTTGTAGCCGAAATTACGGCGGGTGCCGCGCAGTGGGCGGTCGCCGGAGTTAAATTCCGTGCGGGCTCGATTGCACGAGACGGCCGCCGACAGTAGGGGTGATGGGTTTCGGACTGTAGCGCGCTACATGAGGCGTTACCTGGGCAACCGAAGGCTGGAAAGCCGAAGAATGGACGGCTTCATGCGCGCATCTCGGAGGACGCAAATAAATCTGCCAAGGCTCACCTGATCCGAGTTAGACCTCCCCTGGGTGCCGTAGCGGAGGCCGGCCTGCAGGCGTGATGGGAAAAATGTCATCCCTCCCTCAGCCATCTGTGTGAAGAGTGCTAGAATGGTTCCCTGTCAGCTACTCAAGAGAAATAGACTGTCATCCAGTATCTGTATTAAGCGCATGAGTGATGAATAAGAGAGCACAGCCTCTTTGTTTACATGCGATGGGGCTCTGCTTCCTCCAAGGGACTTGCTCGCATCTTTTGTGTGTGTGTGTGTGTGTGTCCGGTCTTATAATTAGACACCTGGTTGCCTTTGCGCGTGCATCCGCCGACACATCTGTCGTCGGTTGCACGCGTCGCTACCGGCGTTGTGTCTCGGGCCCGACAGGTGTCTCAAGGCGCTTTTGATGCCTGTCGCGGGACTGGAGGGAGCGTCGCGGGCAAGAATTGGCAGCGAGGCGGCCACAGACGGAAGGGAGGCTGGCCGCGGAGTGAGGTGTCACTCATCCCCTCTCTCGGCATAGTAATTAAGTCAAATAAACGACAAGGAGGAATCCTCTCGAGCGCGAAGACCACACGGGCGCCGAGTGACGCCTCGGCAACGGAACAAGCGGGGCCTGTGATTTCGGGACTGTCAAATAAACAAGCCGACCGGCACACGAGGCAGCTTCCTCAAAGGGGAGAGCCGGTCCACGTCTCTGATTTAGCTTCAGCGGAATTGGCGACACAGAATGGCCCATAGGAAAAAAAAACT
This sequence comes from Syngnathoides biaculeatus, assembly GCF_019802595.1. Classification (NCBI taxonomy): domain Eukaryota; kingdom Metazoa; phylum Chordata; class Actinopteri; order Syngnathiformes; family Syngnathidae; genus Syngnathoides; species Syngnathoides biaculeatus. The sequence continues at coordinate 7,906,217 of NC_084659.1, read as the reverse complement.
CGGCCCTCGCGGGACAGCTGGCGTGGCGAGCGCACAGACAGCGAATGATTTCCCGGAGGGGCCAGTTGGGACGTTCCACAAAAAAATGGTCTGGCTTCTTAGAAGGGGAAATGAACGCAGGAGTTAATGATTTTCTCTCCTCACGGATCAAGTACTTTTACTTCTGCTGACAAGTACACAAGGGAGACGAAAAGCGAGAGCCCAATCTGAGTCTCCAGACGGTCTTGGGATAGTAAACATGACGACGGACTTCCTGCTGTAATTGGTTGACGGGTAGGTGAGGACGGAGAGTGCGACGGAAAGGCAGTCAACCAACAGCAACAACAAAAGTAACCTGGACGTGCTTATTCTTGTTAAGAAAAATGTGCAGCATGTGGAAGCAGCCAAGTGAGAACAGACTGGATGCACTCCGTCCACTTTTGCCGTCCACATGGACAGCGCTGCGGCGTTTGCGCCAAACGTTTTGGGCTGGAAATTGTCTCCTTTCGATTCCTCTTCCAAAAAGTGGATCATGACTTTCTGTCGGTGACTTCTGGTTGCGCTCGGCTGCTTCTACGAGCACAATGCTTTGTCCCCACGGTTCAAAGCACTCGTGCATTCCTCAACACAATGCCCGCACAGGCCTCTCACACGGCGAGCAGCCAGCGGGAGGAACGCTGACCCCTAGGGGTCAAGCGCTGCATCTGTGCGTGATCGACGAGCAACGGGTTTTGACCCCCTTTTGATCCGAGGCCTAGAATCCTCGAGGAACCTGATCATTTCTGTCGTCTTGGGTAATTATGGCGTCCACCGCGAAATAAAGAAAGCTGGGACATCCAGCGCTCCAAATAGACTCTCGTTGTGGAACCGCATTCGCTGCCGTCTGGACTCCATAATAAGCGTTTTTCTAGGATTGTGTCCTCGTCGACCCCGAAAGAGTCTCGGGTACGGTTTGGGACGTCGGCTAATCGGCGCGCATCTTCTGTCTGTCTGGTCCGTACAGCCTGCCGTGCCGGATGCGGATAATTACAAGGTGTTCGCCGCGCTCGCCCACTCGGGAGACGCCGGTCTCAGTCTCGCTCCTCTCGGCAAACCTCCTCATCCCCGCGAACAACCGCGACACGCCCGTTTAAAGTACAATCTTGCAGCATGTTTTGGATTCTCTCTCCTTGATATGCTCGACTGTCATCTTTCGTGAGCCTCATTTTTACACATTCCACGACACCAGACTCATGTTTTGCCGCCGTCGACCAATTTTTTTTTAATTTATTTTTTTTACATGCTCATCTGCTCAGCCCAAATATATCGCATAGTTGCACCCTGATTCACTTGTGTGTCTTTGGTCAGCATGCGCACACGCCCTACGTGCCACGCATTCTGCAAGAATCTGCTGGCAACGGGGAACCCGATGGAAGCGCGTCATTTGGAAAATGAGGAAAAAGCGTCTCATGGACTGCCTTGTATAGCTTAATTCACGAGTATTTGACGTCTGAAAATGATCCCATGAGAATTTACTAGGAAATCAAGTTAATCCCCAAATGTCATATCGCAGAGCTTTTGTTTCGAATGTTTGGCGTGACGCCGATCGGGAGGCGAGCTCGCCGATCACCGCCACGGCGTCCCGCAGAATGATTGGCCCGACTACCGGAAAGTGCCGCGAGGGGGTTTGGGTTGCAGGCGAGGGGACGAACGGGTGCCGCCGGGGCACCTGCTGAGTCTCGTCAGTCACAGCCGAGGGGAGGGCGCACCCCTCGATCCAGGCAGAATCGGGTTACAAATTAGTCAACGACGGACTGACGGACAAAACGCAGAAAGATAGACATCTGGTTGATTGCAGGAAAAACGTCCGACTCGATTCCATCGTCGAACTTTGATTGGCTCGCTACGCCCACGCAAAACAAAACCGGCTTCTGTCTTGGGTTGCTGCTTCCAATTGGGACTCATTGGGCAAAATGGTTGTTTCAAACCAAAATGGCTGACGTATTGGGTCGGGTGTAGGTTGTTGAGACTATTTTCGGGGTCATGCCACGACGGATGGGTCCACCAAATTTTGTGTTGCCCACTCAAACTGGCATCCGGGCGCTGATATACTTATTATTTCTTAAAAAAAAAAAAAAAAAAAAAAACTGAGAGGCTTAGTAGTTTGATCAAAAGGGCTGCTTATTTAGTTTCTGTTGATTTTCGGTCTTGGATCTTTGAGACTTTTGTGTATCCTGTCGTGATAGATGGGTCCACCAAATTTCGGGTTGTTTAGTGCAGCGAATATTAGGAGTCTTATTTTTAATTGTTATTATTCCTCACAATGTAGGACGCCTGCCGTTTGATCTGAAAGACTTTTGTGAATTTTTGGCGTAGGTCCGTGTTGTCATGTCAGTCACGTCCACCCAGTTTTGTGTCAATCGGCAAAACTGAGGACGGTGGCAGATTTTATTTTTTATTTATTTATTTATTTTTTTGGGGTGGGGGGGGTCCTCCGACTTTCTAGCTTTGCTTTTAACGTTCTCTCTTATGATTTTTCCCAGGATGAGTTAATTAGCCCGAATGGCTGTTTTGCGTCACCGGGCTCCCTCCGCCATCGCGTTTGCCGTCCACGCTTTGCCCCGGCGCCCTCCGCGGCCTCGTCTCATTCACCTGGAATAAAATGTCCGTCCGCTTCATCTGCACGCCAGCGACTGCGTGCAAACTCCACGTGTGCGTTAAATGAGAAGCGGCGAGCGTGCGTGTGGCATGAGCGCTGAGCGGCGAGCACGTGTGGGCTCATTGCGGCGGGCGCCATCGGGCCTCCAGCCCGTCTGTGGTCGGCGCGCTCGCTGTGGTCCCGCCGCGCGCTGACGGGAGGAGACGCGCTAATCAAATGCTTCCATAGTCGACCGCCGTTTCCAACGTGTGCGTTTTTCAGCTGCTCTCGTTCGTCCGTATTTGGCACAAATACCAGTGGGGAACATTTTGCTGCTTCCTCGATGCACAAAACTGGTTTTCCTTTCGTGGTTTGGCTGTCCATTCATGCTTATGAGAGTGGACCAAATATTAGGGACACCTCCCCATGCATATTTAAAAAAAATAAATAAATAAAAAGTCCCCTGAAATTAAAAATATAAAAGAATAAAAAGCTATATTTTCTACATTAAAATATTTTGTTAAGAGTTACAGTCAATAATTATATTCTGGTAAAATAAAAATCAAAGTAGTGGAGTGGTAAAGAAGCAAAATACAATTAAAGCTTGTATAGTGAAGACTAAAAAGTATTTAAAAAAGGAGAACATGCAAATAAATTTTTTAAATGTAAATATTAAGAAAATCAGTAATTAATAAAGCAAAAGAAATAATATAGTATTGCCAAAGTATTATTAAAAGTACTGTACAAGCAGTTAAGTGAGTTCAAATGTAAACAGCTAAGCGGAAAATATGAAATCTATCTAAAATATATTATTGTAAAGAGAGGAAAAAAAGTAGTAATAGAGGGACTATGTAATGTGAAAATAAGTAATGCAGTGAAGAAGCAAATGTAACTGTCAAGTATAAAGTAGGGTTAAAGGCAATAAAGTACTAAATACTAAACTTCGGTAAAACAGAATTCGAGTAGTAGCTTAAATAAAGGGAAATATAAAATCTAAATTTAAAAAGTAATACGGTGAAGAAAGACGGCGAAAGGAAAACTTTTTTCCTGACGGAAATGCTTGTTGAATTAATATGAATTAATCAACAAAAGCCCAATGTCACGTCCCCAAATTGTCTTTCCACATTGTGAAGCAACGCATTGGAGCCACTGCGTTGGATGTACACACGCATCTTTTGCAGACCGCATCCGCCCGCGACGCCGAGACCCGACCCGAACGCTTCACACGTCGCGTCTCCTCCTTTTGTCCCTTCCGCCCGCCACGTCGGCCGACTCCTCCAAAAGTACGCGAAACGGAGTCGCACGGTTTGCGCGGCCTTTGTACCTGCCACCCGCTTGTGTTGTGCCCTGCGTCGCCACGGCAACCGGCCCACACCCGCTCCGCCGCTCTCGCCTGAAAGGAGGGAAGAAGAAAAACCCGAGAGGGAGGAGAACTTTCTGTGGTTATCCTTGAGCTTAGGATAATATTTGAACACATTGCGGAGAGCCGCGCACATTTTCTGTACCTCTTTGTTGTATTTATTCATCTTATTTATTATTTTTTTTTTTTTTTGGTGCTTTACCCGCCTCCCTGCACCTGCATTTGGAAGCCTCGACGAACACACAGCGAGAAGAAAAGAAAAGGAAAGGGAGGAGTTGTGAGGCGGACGTCGGTCGGAAGACGCCAAGCAAAACCTGCCAGACGGGCGCGTCTTTGCTTTTGCGAAGATCGAATGGCGCTCGGAGGACGTCGGCTCCTTTTTTCTCCCGCCACTTGTTGGGATCCTGACGCGTTTTGTCGAGGATGCCAAAGTCCTTCTTGAATGTTGAATGTTGTGGGAAAACAAAACAAACCAAAAAACAACAAAAACAGAAGAAGAAGAGTCGGCTTGCCTCCATTCAACATTTATGGATGACTGAGAATCTGCAACCTCGTAAAGAAAAAACTGCACTTTCAGCAAGCGGATTTCCGTTATATGGATGGCGTGACACCGCCCTCAAAATGATTCGGACAATTCGGTGAAAAATATGTAACCTTGTGACGTGATGACGGAAAGGTGCAAAGGACCAATGGGGTCGCGTGGAAGAAAAACAAATAAATACAAGTCAAGTAAATGGAAAATAACATCATTTTATCGTAGTAATTTAATAAAATGCTTATGAAAAATGATGTATTCATTCGAAACTAGAAAAAAATACTTTATGTATTTAAAAAAGTATTGTGCAATAACGTTATCAAAATTATACAAACTGAGTACAGATGAAAATCTATGTGGGGAAAAAATGTCATCAGTAAAATTGGGAAAAACGCTCTTTCGTGAAAAATGCATATGACTGACACTATATTATTAATTATTAGGCGGGTCGTAAAGTCTTAATTTTCCAACAAAGGTATGACATTCAAGTCCTAATTTCAAATATGATTCCAACTGTAATTTTATGAAAGTGGTCTTCATGTAATTTGATCATTCTGCAATATTACAATGAAGCTGCAATTTCAAAAATGGAATAACAGTAATGTACACACACACACACACACACATGCACTATGCACGTTTTATACGTACAATGTGATGCTTTCAACGCCATGTGACGGAGTCGCATTCACCACGTGTTGAACGTCACCCCGCCGTTGCGCACACACGCCTGTCGCTTCTCATTCATGGCGGTGACGTGTCCCATGTTGGACAAATGGCGGGTCCGCTCGTCCACGCTAAATCTCAGTTTTTTGCATTGCTTCCTCTTCAGCAAAGTGTGTGTGTGTGTGTGTGTGTGTGTGTGTGTGTGTGTGTGGTGTGTGTGTGTGTGTGTGTGTGTGTGTGTGTGTGTGTGTGTTTTGAGAATACGACAATGGAAAAACAACACTGTGTTTCACAACGAATGACAACCGTGTTTGTTTGGCTTGCTTTTTTTGGCGTGTGTAAACACACACAACACACACACACTTAAGCAGTATTAAAGTGTGTGTGCTTGCCATCCCAAACATTTATGCCGCGCATGCAAAAAAAAAACAAAAAGGAAATTGGACGAGACTAAGAGCAAGCATGTGTGTGGTGTGTGTGTGTGTGTGTGTGTGTGTGTGTGTTTATGATGCTGGAAAGGCGCACCAACGCATGCAAGTCGTCTTCTGTCAAGGAAGTTTGTTGTGTGTGTGTGTCCGCGCCGTCCAAGCGAGCGTGTCCGTGTTTGGGTTGGAGGTCGCCCCACTTCCGTCCAACGTGCGCACTCGCGCGCGTACCAGATCGCAGCCGCGATTAAGCGCTTGTGCTTTTGTTTTTGTGTTTCTGTCTTTTGTGTGCTGCAGTCGGTTCTCAGCGCGTCCAACTTCGAGGGGGGGTTCTACTGTTTAGACATCAGGAACACAATCGCAACTAGTAGCGCGATTGTGTCCCGTAACAATGTTAGCGATAGCATCGACGTTTTGCCCATTTGTGCTGACGGTAGTGCATTTAAACACATTCAAACGGCCAGTTTAGCATGTTAGCAGTTTGCTACAAAGGAGAATAACAGCCCAGGTGGTCCAATAAGGATCAAATGGACCCGGCTACTTGCTGGGGTGTACGATTGCCCGGATAATTCTTTACGTTTCTTCCATTTTGTGTCGATTCGCGCCGCTACTCGCTACAGAAAAACATGTTCGTGTTCACAGTGCGTCGCGCTAATTCAATGGGCATTGTGCTGCTCCTTCCGTAATCTCCGCCTTGGCCACCAGAGGGCAGCATACCAGACGTGTCTGTACGCACAGAAGACGGACGGATGACAAATGCTCAGCCAGCTGCAGTAACATTAAGTCATAAGAAGTCGTTTTTGCTTGCTTTTATTACATTCTTATCATCAATCACAAACTTTTGGACTCGAGTGTTCCCTTTTTATCGCCGCTCCCACTTCCTGCCGCATCTTTCCCAGCGCGAAACCCTAGCCGACCTCCTCGGGTTGTGTTGACTGGAAATGGCATTTCCTTACACTTCTCTCCGCGACTCATTTCCTGCCCGCGTACGTCATCGACCGCGGCGTCCTTCAGCCGAGTGTCGGCGCGCACGGAAACGTCCGTCGCGGGAGAAAAAGCCACGGAGACGCGCACAAGCCCACACACATACGCTTTAGCCATCTGCGGCCACGTGCGCTCGCACACACGAAATGTAATCACCTTTCCGGGGCGATGCACCTCCTCCATCTTCCGCGATCGTTGGGCGCACCGCGGCCGCAGAGCGCGCGGCTCCTATAGCGGCCCCCGTACGGCAACCGCCTGGACGTGCGATGGATGACATCGAGGCGGGGGATCAAAAAGGGCTACCAGCGCGCCATTTGGTTCGTTCCGTCACGCTCCAGTTTTTCATTTTTACGTTTCAGAGCCCACCGGATTCGGTTACCGCTAGGCCCGCTCGCGAAGAGGAACAAAATACAGATCAGATTACAGTGGACCCCCCACATAGATTTGTGGGATTTACATTTTTACAAAAATTTTTTCTTTTTCTTTTTGGGGTGGGAAAACCAATCCTGAAAATGCTTACTGACAGTTTTGGCCCACTTATTCAAGAATTTTTCATTTTTTTGTTTCTTTTTTCCAATCAATGCAGATTATAATGGGCAACAATTACGGCTGTCCGCAGATTTTCATATTTTCTGTCTCCCTATCCCCACAAATAGCGGGGTGTCCATCGTATCATGATAATCACGTTCCTAGCTCCCAGTTTTGACATTTATTCATTCTTGTTTTTATCCACAATACAAAAAAAATGTTCCAAAAAATGTTCCACTTATTTCTTGCACAGTTAACGTCCTGTGAAATGTACAATAACATTATTTCTATTTATTTGTTCATTTTTATCCTAAAAACAGGGGCAATGGAATTTTTTACTTTTATCCAAGTTAAAAAACTACATTTTTTTTGTGTGTGTTAAAGCCCATAGAAATGCATTAAGTTGCAAAACTAAGCAAAAGTTTTTAATCTCAGTCTAACATAAAAAATGTATATATTATTTAAAACATGTACAAGTATCATCATACATAATGCCAAAAACTCCCAAGTATTATTATCCTAGTATTTGAAGGAGCGCTTTATGAAGGTTGACATTACTCGACTGAATATATTTTATTTTTTCCTACCAAATCCTCTGCACTCTCGGCCAGCCTCGACTTTTAACCCATTCAGGGGAAGGGTGGAAATTTTTTGCCTTATTATATCAAGGAAATCACACTTCTTTTTCGTTTATGGTTAAGTTATATGATAACGTTCCTAATTTATAATCTCGTCCCAAAAATCTAACCGCTAACTTTGACCGATGAGTCATCCTCTCCCGATACCAAATTATGGCTTCAGATTAAAACACTTACATATTTTGACATACTGAAGGATATAATGCGTGAAAATCATGATGTCCCAAAAATGGGACGCTACCCACGAATGGGTTAAATATGAACTGAATCCTGTGTAATAACATAGTCACACCGGGCTGCCGCGCCGCGTGTGTTCAATCACAGCGCTTTGTCTTCATTTACATGATGCACACACACACACACACGCATGTATGAATTATTCAACCAATCATGCAGATGAACACACTCAACCCTGATTGGGCCGCGCCGTGATGTCCACGTCGAGTGTCGCACGCATACCTGTCATCTGCGTGTGTGTGGAATAAAACACGAAAACACAACGGGAGCCGCTTATGATTGACGACTAATCTTAACGTTTCGTTCCGCCGAGTCTGGAAAAGCGCACTTTTTTTTTTTTTTTTTTTGCTCGTATTTGTTGAAACGTCATCATGACGCTTCCGTGTTGTTTGCAGAGATGTTGGAGTCCAGCAACCTGGTGAGCTTCGCCGGGCTGGCCAACAGCTCGGGCTACGACGCCTTCCTGCTGGACGAGGAGCGAGGCAGGCTGCTGGTGGGCGCCGAGGACCACATCTTCTCCTTCGACCTGGTCAACATCAGCAGGGACCGCAAACAGGTACGCCGCCGCCGCACGCTGAGGGGCTTCGAACGTCTCCTCCTCTTCCGCCGTCATTCCATTAGCCCACCTGCTGGAGGTCAACAGTCTTTTTATATGACTTGAGTCGCTGGAGTAGATAAAACTGACCCCCACCCCCACCCCACCACCACCACCACCACTATCCTCTTTGGCTGCAGGCTGCGCGCTGATGAGCAGAGGAATGAAAAGAGCGTGCTCCCCCCACCCCCACCCCACTCCACCCCTCCTTATAGTTCTCGTCAGTGCGGCATTACAATTTGGAAGCGGTGATTACGCCGGTCTGGACATTTGCGATGCAAATTCCCAACTCGACCGATGGCCGGCGTGCGAGACCCGGAAGTAGATCGAAAGAACGTCGTCTTCAACGCGGGCCACATAAACGCGGGGAGGTGCCGAAAGCAAAAACGTATCAAAGGCCAGACAAACGTGGGGACGGTCACAGCTCTTCAAGAAAGCCGCAGCAACATTAATTATTCCTCACCGAACAGATATAATATATGCCTTTGAGTACTCTATTAAAGTTTTTGTTGTCAGTACCAATATGTACTCGCACCTTCATTTGAATTTAATAAGTAATTTAGTTTTCTGAGCACCCATAGATACGCGTCACGGCACATGCTAACAATCGCCCGTTTGTGTAAGTAAATAAAGGCGGCCTGTTTATAATCTGTCTGTTTATAATTCATGCGCGCGCATATGGATTTTGCCGAGCGGACCCTTTGAATGCATTATTCATCCTTTTTTTTTTGCGTATCGCCTCTTCCGAGGCGCTCGCCGGTCTGTTCTGGCGTCAGACGACGGCAAAGTGCGTCCATATGTCACGCTAGGGTAAGGCGACGTTAATCGGAACCATGTGTAGCGTACGCGCGCATTTGCGAGGTCAGACGCAAGAGAAGCGCGGCGGCTCCCATTCAACTCCCAAATTTTGCTTGAATTATACAAACGTGACTCACGGCGTTCCTGTTTCATGAAAGATTCAAGCGCTCTCGCTTTCCGTCCTTTCTTTCTTCCTCCCCTCCCTGCCTTGTCTCTCTCTCTCTCTCTCTCTCTTTTTTTGTTGTTGTTGTTCCGCCACTGTGGGCGCCGAGCAACTTTGTGCACTTTGTCGTTTGCTCAGATCACGTGGCCCGCCACCCCCTCCAAGCGGGACGAGTGCAAGTGGGCAGGAAAAGACCTCGGGGTAAGTTGTCTTCTCACTTTTGTATTTGATTTTTTTCTTTTCTTTTGTCGAGCACGAGCATACGTCTGCCCCGCTTTGGGCCGTCGTATTCGTTTGCTTGGATTTGGACTCGTGGGACACAACATTAGGTACACATCCACACTATAATTACATTATAATTACATCGACTTCAAGAGCTGCAAAAAAAAAAAAAAAAAAGACACTTTTACAAAGATGTCGGTCATGTACATAATTGTAGTGGCTTTCTAAGATGAATAAGCATGAATATATTAATTGCAGTCCTGACAATTCAGATGTACCGATAAAGTGTCCAGTGAGTATTTTTGAAAAAAAATTAAAAAAAAAAAAAGTTAGTAGTATGTGTTTTGGGTGATTATATTATTTTAATTGAAATACTAATAAGTGTAATTTTTGTGGGGAAAATATATTTTGAAAAAAATTGAAGACAAATGACAGTGTGGCCAATGAGTGCATGTTGGAGATTTTTTTTTTTTGTTTTTATTAAAAATAATAATGGACACAAATAATAAAGGGAGCAATTAGTGCATTTCTGTTGATAAATATTTATTTCACTCGTAAAATACAAATGAAATAAACTGAGTTTACATTTTCGCAAAATCTTTTGTTTTAAAAATAAATTGAAATATTAAAAACAAATAATACAATTAATAAACGGCTAAGTGACACTGTTTCCAAATTGTTTTATTATGCGGGGGGTGCAATTATTAAACAAGAATCCAGTTGCCTCAATTTAACTTGTGACCTGGATAACTGAGAATCTGCACAGACGTAAAGAAAAAACAACTTTTTATAAACGTAAACTTAAATTTTTAAATTCTGATTATTAATATTGTGACACCAAGTTAAAAGGACTCGAGCAATTTTGCTCTAAGTTTAATGCTAACATTTATTACGCGTATGCGTGAACAAAATCCACTTTATTCCCACAACAGATCGTAATAGTCCAAATCATGAAAGTATTTGAATCTCAAAATAATTGCATACGACTTCTGTATGTATTGTGCATAGACGCATAATTCATACAAGTGTCCCGAGTGAATATTTAAAACTACCACAGCCAATCAGATGTTTGTCAGTATTTAAATGACGAGAAAGTCGCATGCATTATTTATTGCTTTCTTTTTTTTTTTTTTTCTCAAGAGTATTTATACACGTTTGATGTGGGCGTGTGTTATTTCGCCGGCAAGTTGGGCCAACACATTTGTCGCCTTTGTTTGTATCGCTCCTCTTAATTTCACGCCTGTTTCGCGAGTCGTCCGCCGTTTCTTTGTGGGGTGGGGGGTTGTCAGCCACCTTTTCGGCCCCTGCGCCGTCGTTTGCGTGCGGCGGAGGCGAAATCTTTCCCCTCGAGAAGCAGCCAGCGGGGGCAGATGGAGCGGAACGGAGCCTCCGACCTCCGTCGGGACCGCACTCCCGACGTTGACGCTTTTTCCAAAAACAACCCCCCCCCCCAACCGTTTGCACGGAACAGCTGCGGAAAGTTGAGTGGGCTCATCCCAATGTATACAAAATAATTTCTTTGAACGAGACGTTTCCATATACAGTAGGCCAGCCGTCGTTCATTCCGGGAGGATTTGAGAACCCCGATGGAAAATTTCTGCATTGTTGAGCTTGTCGATTTTGTACAGATCATCTTTCGAGTCTGGTTTTTGCCCGGTTGCGTGCAAACAAAGTTAAACAGTGTAAGAATGGTCACATAAAACATGCTGTGATGGGAGTGCATTCGGGTTTTCGCCATTTTTCTCTTCAGTTTATTAATTCATTGTTATTAAAATAATTACGGTACATTTGACGTAAAAATACAAGTGCCAAGTTCTTGTCTTGCTTTCGCGTTGTCCATTTTATTCCATTTTTGAACATCCCAAACATTTTTTTAATTGCCTTCATTTTTTTTCTTTTCTATTCATTTAATTACAATTAAGGTTATTAATTTCTATCCTAATTTCAACTCGTAATTTCATATACCGTATTTTCCGGCCTACAGAGCACACCTGATTATAAGCCTCACCCAGTACATTTGTAAAGGAAATACCATTTGGTACGTACATACATAAGCTACACCTGTGTATAAGCCGCAAGTGCCCACATTGAAATACAAGATAGAAAGAAAGATGGTACACAGACGGAGTTTTCAAAGTTTTAATACCTTAGTTTAGCTTAACATAGCAATAACACGGTAGCACGAACAGGCCTGGTTAAAAAAAAAATAAAAAATACCGATTAAAAAACAGCCGTGGCAGCTACACAGTAGCAACATGGTAGCACAGCATTAACAGAGCCGGTTTAAAAAAAAAAAAAAAACTAAATCGCTGAGATGCGGCAGTAACACATCAGCAACACGCTAGCATGGCGCTAACAGGGAAGGTTAAAAAAAACATCCCGGTAAAAATCACTGAGACACGGCAGCAACATGCTAGCACAGTGCTAACGGTAGCGCAGCACAAACATGGCTGTGTTAAAAAAAAAAAAAACATTCCGGTAAAAATCACTGAGACACGGCGGTAACACAGCAGCAACACGCTAGCACAGTGCTAACAGGGCCGGTTATTTTAAGAAAAAAAAAAAAACATTCCGTTAAAAGTCACTTACTCGACATATATATTCCACCGGCCTTATTCTTACTTTTCCGCTCGAGTGCCCCCTTGCGGAAAACATGCACAAATTAGCCACATCACCGCATAAGCCGCAGGATTGAAAGCATGTGGAAAAAAGTCGCATTTTATAGCTTATAGGCCGGAAATTACGGTAGTTTCATATTTAAAGAAGAAAAAGTTTAAAACCTTCAAATAGGTGAGTTTGCGAACGCCGGACCGCAAATACGGGGCGTCTGTCGTAATTCCTAACAATTAATTGAATTCCATTTATTTTTTGGTTTTAGTTTGATTTACTCGTCAATGTTTTATTGAGACAAACTTTCCTTCGAATATGTTTTCGCCAGCGCTTTTAGCGTAGAGGCCCGTCCGGCGTCCTAACAATTAATTGAATTCCATTTATTTTTTGGTTTTATTTTGATTTACTCGTCAATGTTTTATTGAGACAAACTTTCCTTCGAATATGTTTCCGCCAGCGCTTTTAGCGTAGAGGCCCGTCCGGCGTCCGTCCGCGGCTCCATCTCATCCTCCGGATTGAATCATTTCTGACGACTGCCTCCCACGTCGCTAATAAGTTCAACCCCGAAGACAGCCGTGTCAAATTTTAAGAGGGGTCGACCTGGGGGAGGTTTGAAGTCCAAACGGCGGCGTGAGAATAATGGAGGAAACGCACAGGGTAAAGTCGTTAAGTGGCAGCGTATAGACTCGGCGGGGATGAGGTCGGCCGCAATTCATCAAGCGAGAACTCGCCCAGCGTCCTCGGGAGAGCCGGCCGAACGCTTCCTTCGCGCGTTAGTCGGTAGTAAAAGTGTCAAGAGAATCTCATCTTGCAGTCGAATATAAAAGTTTGCATTTTTTAAAGTTTTGTTTGTGTCCTGTCTCCGTTTAACTTTGAACCGGGGGAAACTCCCCAGTTCCTTTCCAATCCTGATAATCTGTTCATCAGCAAAATTTCCCGTCAAAATGTTCATACTTTTGTTTGCGAGAATAATTGATGGCATACGATCTCTGGCGACCACTCAGTTAGTTCAAAGATGAGCGAGCTGGCAAAGCGAATGCTGAACACATGAACACATTTTGTGGATCAAAAAAACATTCCGGTCAACTGTAAAAGTTGTTTCCAAACGTTTTGATCACATTTCGTCAAATGTTCAGTTTGAAAGAAGGGCCGCAACGAAAGATAAACGATCGTTAGCAACTTGCGGCTAGTACTGAGTTCATTTTGTAGGTGAAATCTGATCAAAAGGGGAACGCCAACCTAATTCTGTCCATCGGGAACACGTTGTAGCCCTCTGCAAGTTGCGGTTTTTCAGAATTTGTGTCATGTACAAAGGATAAATGACCGTTGTTGAAATGTGGCTAGGCTCCCTGTTAGCATTGTACCCAAAAGGAAAACAAAAACCGGCCTACTTCTGTCCAGTGCTAAAATTTGTTGTTGAAAGCATTTTTTTTTTTTTTTTTTTGCAAGAATCGGCGCTGTATATAAAGTTAAAGATGTTATTAACAGTTAGCATTGTAGTGGAACGACATTAAAAACAGGCAATGCTAGCCTAGTTTTGTCCAACACTAACATGAAATGATTGTTCCGTTTCCCGACGTAGCCCCCGAAGACTTCCCCGTAGTTTAAACAAACGGGCCTGTGGTCAGATTGTTACCATTAGTGAGACCGTCGCTAGCGTTCACGCTAAGCTAAGCCGGCCGTCTGTCTGAATTCAAATTACAGATGTGTTTTCGTGAACGAGGGCAAATAAGTACGACCTGAATGTCTTCAGCACATGTGCCCAAAGCGACTCCATTAATAAACTTCCTCAAACGACATTCCCGCCGTTTAGCATGACGCGAAACGCGCCCCCACGCATCTTAGTGCCAATCCAAATACGCACCCCCAGCTAACTTCCAACATGTGGACCCTGAAGTGGATTTGCTTGATTTCTCTCACAGGTGGGATTTGCTTAAAAGGGGAAGCGGAAATTTCAGGGGTATTATTATTATTTTTTTTTTTTCCAGTTTGGAAAGTCTCCCCGTTTTTGGACGGAATCCCACCTGAGTGTATTCCAGGCCTCCTCCTATTCTATAGAACTGCAGGCTCCATTTTGTAATATCACGGTTGTCTCAATTAGCCCCCATATCGTTTTCATAGGGAGTGGGGGGGGGAATCACATTTTTTTTTTTTTTTTTTACGACTTATGCATGTGAACGTTTCCCCTTGCGTCTTTTCCAGAAAGAGTGTTCAAACTTCATCCGCGTGCTCCAACCCTACAACCAGACCCACCTTTTTGTCTGCGGCACCGGAGCCTTCCACCCCATCTGCGCTTACCTGGAAATGGGCAAGAAAGCCGAGGTAACGCCTCGTATTGCACAAGCCGTGAAAAATAGTAAGCGACGGCGTATGCAACGTGAATCATTAGCAGGATGTTGAAGGACTTTTTGATCCCTTCCCACCTACAGGACAACATCTTCCGACTCTCCTCCCATTTTGAGAACGGGCGCGGGAAAAGCCCCTACGACCCCAAGATGCTGTCGGTGTCGCTCCTGCTGGGTGAGTCGGGTTTTGGGGACGTGACGGTCGCAAAGCCGCGTCGTACCCAAGGACGGCTCTTTCTTCCCTCCCTCCTCGCCAGACGGGGAGCTCTATTCGGGCACGTCGGCCGACTTCATGGGCCGGGACTTCGCCATTTTCCGAACGCTCGGGGATCACCATCCCATCAGGACGGAGCAGCACGACTCCAGGTGGCTCAACGGTAAGCAGACTGGAAATCGAATCCGGCATCAGGAGGATTATTGGCCGCTATCTCTCGGAATCACGTATGAGAACCTTTCTCTGGACCTCCTCCCCACCCCCTTGGTTTTTTTTGTTTTTTTTTTTTTTTTTGGGCTTTCCCACACTGCTAATCCACTCAGCTGTTTTCCTGTTGTGGAGTCAAATTCCACGTCTTCTTTTACCGCCTTCAACCATCATCCGCAGCAGAAGCCTCCGCACCGCCGATGACACGCCGTCCCGACGTTAATCCCCCATCCATCTTTCACCTTGTAATGGTTGGGGATTAGGAAAATTGGGCTTATTCTATTTGGCATTTATCAACGAGGGGTTCGCATGTCGCGAGTGGGGGGGGGGGGCGTATCGGTACGACCGCGGGTGGTGAAAGTTGGGGGGGAAAATAGCAATATGGATGATAAAATAAATCTGGTTTATTCCTTGCACAGCCGAGAAAAATAGCTTTCCCACAAACTCAGAAGCACACAAAAAGTCATGTCGCATTATGTATTTTCCTTCTCTGCGGTCATGCCTTTCGTTTTTTTTGTGACAGGCAGCGAACTGCGCGACCCGCACCTGTAATTCACGAAAGTGTGGATTTAACGGCGCGTATTTGCGACGGGGGTGTGCGTTGATTCACCGCCGGGGCCTCACACCTGCCTCCGGCGGGGCTTTATAAACCCCCCTCCCACTTTAAGGGTCGGCCGCTCTGCCGGCTGCCTTTTTTCACAGCTCCTCTGAATCCTTGAGCGGCGTAACATGGCACCGTTTGTTTCACTCCAGCGTGCGACTGCTCACGAGCGGAAATCTCCCGCCCTGGGCTTTGATTTCCTCCCGCTCTTAAAAACTAAAGTATATGCCGCAAAAGGAATCCCGAGTGGAGCCGCGGGTGTAAAATGGAGGTGAAATGTGTCCCTGCAACAGAGGTGTCTCTGTTCGACTCCTTTAATTGTCTTGACGCGTTCATTTTTTTTTTCCAACGTTTAGACCCGAGGTTCGTCGGCGTTCACCTGGTGCCCGAGAGCGACAACCCCGAAGACGACAAAATCTTCCTGTTCTTCAGAGAGAACGCCATGGACGGCGAGCACACGGGCAAGGCCACCATCGCCCGCATAGGACAACTGTGTAAGGTAACAAAAAAAAACAAAACCCACCAGGGCGAGACCCCGCCCGTTCCTCCCCCCGGTACACACTCCCCCCCCCCCTCCCCCCATTTTCCATGATATATCATCTGAGTATTTTGTCTGCAGAACGACATGGGCGGCCACCGCAGCCTGGTCAACAAGTGGACCACCTTCCTCAAGGCGCGGCTCACGTGTTCCGTGCCGGGCGTCAACGGCATCGACACGCACTTCGATGAGCTGCGTGAGTTTCCCCGCGCTCTTGAGTTTGCCCGAAAAAGCCTCTCAAAGACGTTGCTCACTATTTTTTACCATTTTTCAGAGGACGTTTTCCTGATGAGCTCCAAAGACCCCAAGAATCCGCTCATCTACGCTGTTTTCACCACGTCCAGGTACACCTTAATCCAGATCATGCTTTTCCTTCAACACCCCAACAGACGTAGTGTAAAAATATACACACGATGTTTTGTCACTCTTAACCTTAGCTCCTCCCACAAATAGATTATCAATCATCCTTAACATTGATTTCCCCTCACTTCGAAGTTTAATAGAGCTGGTAGTGAAAATACCTCTCGTAGCACAACGCCCAGAGTTTTGTCCGATACCGTTAACAATTCACAAGTTGATAATAAACAAAGCTACGTGGAAAAATGAGAGACACTTGGCGTAAAGGACCCATATTTAATGCAAAAGTCGATGATTTCGCCAATAAGAAATTGGACTGTTAGCCCACTTGCGCTTGTCTTGGACAATTGGATCTAAACATGGATCTGGTGAGTAAGTCCTCGAGATTTACACGGAAGAGTTTGAAAGCGTAGAAAAGTCTGGACGCATACAAATACCCCCCCCCCCCGCAACCAAAGCCCCACCAGATTCCAACCACCATGGAGGCTCCGTGCGAAGAAGGGAACGGCCCAGCTGGCCGCACTTATCGCCGCGATGACTCGTTTGCATACGGAGGAAACGGGGAGCCCAAACACTTCACCATCAATCACCGCTAATGATACAACGCGTCTCTCGGTGGAACAACGGCAGCGGCGGAGGGCGGCTTTTATCAATTTTCTGGCTTGTGTTTGGAGTCGGGAGGTCAAGCCACACACACGAGCGCGCGTTAAATTCAATTAAGGGCCGCTGGGGGAGTACAAGGGAGTTAATTGGTTTTCTAGCCGGCCAGTTTTCAGAGATGAATAGAGCGGGAGCTTCTTTTAATATGGCTGCTTAATGGGGCGGCGCCATTGACGAATCAATGTTTGATCGACTCGCCGTCTGCGTGTGCCCGTCTAAAATGGAATTTCTGCACAAACAGATGTTCCTCCCGGGCAAAGACGCCTCGGCATCCTTTTCGTTAATTGAATTTCCGTTTAATTACCACCTCGGAGCGCCCGTCCATTCATCTTCCGCGCTTTGCCGACTCGCGTAATCAGTCAGACGCGTTCCGGAGACAAAAGGAGCGGCGCCGAAATGTTTGCGTTCCCGCCGTCTGCCGCGGAATTTTGACGGATGAACGCGTGGCGGCCGTGTCACGTCCGCAGGAATGGGCCCGCATTTGGAACGCGCCGATTCCAAATCGCGGTGCCTCTTGGATAACCTCGGGCGGATCGTAAATTCGCGGGGAGCGCTTCCACTTTCTTTCCGACTGATCTCGGGAGTTTCTGGAGCAAGCGGAAGCCGCCGGAGTGACTTCCAGGGACGCTCTGGAAAGCAAAGTTCCACGCTCGAATTCCAGTCAAAAAAAATACAAAATCTGGAAACAATCAGAGATGTTCCGATCCCTCGCCGCCGTACTCGCCCTCTCGTTTTGTCTCGTGCACTCACTGTCGGCTTTTCTCCCCCCCCCGACCCCGCCGCCCCGCAGCAACATCTTCAAAGGCTCCGCGGTGTGCATGTACAACATGGCCGACATCCGCAGGGTCTTCCTGGGCCCCTACGCCCACAGAGACGGACCCACGTACCAGTGGGTGCCCTTCCAGGGCAGGGTGCCCTACCCCCGACCCGGAACCGTGAGTGTCATATCAGTACACGTTTTGTGGCAGGGCACGCCAAAAAAAAACAAAAAAAAAAACAAACAAAACAGCATCCAAGTGACATCTATAACTCCCCAAATGTATGAAAAAATATCAATTTTTGTTGGCATCTGGCCTGAGCTCGCTGCTTTCCTCGCCTGCCCTCAGTGCCCGAGCAAGACCTTCGGGGGCTTCGACTCCACGAAAGACCTCCCGGACGACGTGATCACGTTCGCCCGGGGCCACCCGGCCATGTTCAACTCGGTGCACCCCATCGGCGGGCGCCCCATCATGGTGCGCACCGACGTGGACTACCAGTTCTCCCAGCTGGTGGTGGACCGCGTGGAGGCCGAAGACGGCCAGTACGACGTCCTCTTCATCGGCACGGGTACGGCCGTCCTCGCGGCGACCGCGTCCACAGCGAATCGTGACGATTGCAAAATTTGACACCCTCGCAGATGTGGGCACTGTGCTCAAGGTGGTGACCATCCCCAGGGAGAGTTGGCATGACCTGGAGGAGGTCGTGCTGGAGGAAATGACCGTCTTCAGGGTACGATTGATAAATTGCAAACGTGATTATGAAGCTGTGCGAATGAAATGATTGCATAATTTTTTGGTGTCCTTTCAGGAGCCGACCACCATCAGCGCAATGGAGCTTTCAACCAAGCAGGTAAGTTACACGAAAAGCTCGGATGGACCGAAATTCCTGTTGCACGGCAAAAAAATGTTTGTTTTTATTTTTTTTTTTTATTAAAAACTCAATTTATTGTGTACCTCGTTTGTGATTTGGGCTCCTTCGCGTGAATTTGGTTGAGGTACGACGCTTGGTAATGACCAAAAAGTGAAAGCTTTGACGCAAGAGGCTGCTGACTACGTGTTGGCCTCTGAAATAATCAGAATAATAATCATAATAATGGCGGCACGGTGGATCAGTTGGTAAAGCGTTGGCCTCGCAGTTCTGAGGACCCGGGTCCAATCCCGGGCCCCGCTTGTGTGGAGTTTACATGCTCTCCCCATGCCTGCGTGGATGTCCTCTAAATTGCCCGTAGGTGTGATTGTGAGTGCGGCTGTTTGTCTCTCTGCCCTGCGATTGGCTGGCGACCAGTTCAGGGTGTACCCTGCCTCCTGCCCATTGGCAGCTGGGATAGGCTCCAGCACTCCCCGCAACCCTTGTGAGGTTAAGCAGCTAAGAAAATGGATGGATGGATGGATGGACAATTCATCAATTAATTGTGTACCTCCTTTGTGATTTGGGCTTCTTCGGCTGCGGTACGACGCTTGATATTGATGAAAAATGAAAGCTTTGATCCAAGAGGCTGCTGTGTTCGTCTCTGGAAAAAATAAAAAAATAATATTAATTAGCCCCCAGCACCTGTGTCAAAGGTCAATGTGAAATTGGGTGGACGCCTCTGTCATAAGACCCGTGAAAATGTCAGCGGGACACGTCCCAAAGCAAGCAGGAACTTGGCAGTTTTGGGTAGAGGCGGTCGCGCTGGTGGCCAATTCCGTGAAAAGGGAGCCTGGAAAGTGAGAAGGGAATCAGCCCCTTGTCAGCAGGTCCAAAGACCAGCACCAAATCGGGTGTCACGCATGACCCAAATTGAACGGGAAGTCCGCTGTTTTGATTGGAAGCAGCCATTTAGAGCCAATTTCACGGCTTTGACAAAAGCCCAACTCTCCCAAACGAGCCGCAATGCGAGTATTCCAGACATTTATGTTCCAATTAGTACCAGAAATTTTAAATATTCCACCCCCTCCCCGCATTCTCCCCATAGCAACAGCTGTACCTTGGCTCGTCACTGGGCGTGTCGCAGATGTCCCTGCACCGCTGCGAGGTCTACGGGAAGGCCTGCGCCGAGTGCTGCCTGGCCCGGGACCCTTACTGCGCCTGGGACGGCACCGAGTGCTCCAGATACTTCCCCACCGCCAAGAGGTACCGGACCGCCTCCACGCCACACCTGGGAGTTATCGATGCAAGGTTACGGATACAAATCACGGCCAGAACATCTTGCTACGTGCGATTAGGTGTCGGGAGAATCTCTACACTGCAAATGTGCGACGACGAGAAGCAGATGAGGCCGAGGAAGACACAAAGCGTGCAATTGCGGGGGTCCTGCCTTTGACTCTCCACCCCCCATAAAATGTTCTCCTTTATATGGACCTTTTGGGCTCTGAAGGCCAATAATTTCCTCTGTGAGGAGATGCAGTTGTACCTCTTTTTTTCCTGAGCCGTTCCCCCTTTTATTTCCCTCACCTTTGGCTCACCCTGCCTTCCAATTTTTTTACGAGCAACGGGATCGGGGTAGTAAAAGCTTGACGATGACATTTCTCGTTATTGTCATTAAAAAGAAGAAGAGGGGGGGGGGACGACTTTCATAGATGGCGCTCATCGGAGGCCACTGAAGGTTCACGGTCATGAAATTCGGTAGTAGTTTAGCAGTGGGGGGGGGGGCGAAATGACACTTTCATGCATTGGGTAACATTGCCCCCTAGAGGCTAAAGAACAGCAGTGCAGTATCGAGGCTCACTTTGTGTGTTCACAGGCGCACCAGACGGCAGGACATCAGGAATGGAGACCCGCTTTCGCAGTGCTCGGACCTTCAGCATCACGGTTTGTGTGGGAAAACACACACACACAACACACTTTGGTGTCCCTCCCGGTCTAACGTTTGCGCTCCGTTCAGATGACGGCGACGGCTTGGGCGGCGGCCTCAGCGGCGTGGAGGACCGCGCGGTCTACGGCGTCGAGAACAGCAGCATGTTCCTGGAGTGCAGTCCCAAGTCTCAGCGCGCGCTCGTCTACTGGCAGCTGCAAACGCCCGACGGCGAACGCAGGCACGAGGTGCGCGCACGACGATGACGTCGATGATTTCGTGCCGTTTGTGTTTATTTCCAAATCGTCTCACCGCTCCTGCGGCGTCTTCCTCAGATCAAGATGGACGACCGGATTCTGCGTACGGACCAGGGCCTGCTGATCCGCAGTCTGTCGCAGTCCGACACGGGCGTGTACCACTGCCAGGCGGTGGAGCACGGCTTCATCCAGCCTCTGCTCCGCCTCAGCCTGCAGGTCATCCCCGCCCACAGGCTGGGCGACCTCATCCCGGGCCCGCCCGGCGCCGGGGCGCACCCCGCCGGCAAGCAGCGCGTGTGGTACCGGGATTTCCTGTCGCTGCTGGATCACCCGGACCTCAACAGCATGGAGGAGTTCTGCGACCGCGTTTGGAAGAAGGAGCGCAAGCCCAAGAAGGCGAAGGCGCCCGACGCCAGCGGCCAGGCCGGCCCGCCGCTTCGGCCCAAAGCTTTGGCGCCGAATGCCCAAAAGCTCCAGGCCGGCCCGCCGCCGCAGGGCAAAGTTTGGCACCAGGAGGGAGCCGAGGGGACTAACCAGAAAAGTCGGCCGAACTTGGGCATGCTTAGCAACCAGCAACCCAAGAACCAACCCAAACCGCAGCAGGGCGGTCCGAAGGGCGCGGGCGCGGGTGCGGGGGCCCGAGCGGGGGCCCAGCACGCCGCCAAGTGGCGACGTGTGCAGGACAACAAGAAGGGACGCAACAGGAGAACCCACGAGCTGCAAAGACCCCCGAGGAGCGTTTGAGAGGGGGCCAAACACACAAAAAGAAGCACAAAGACGAGCACATACGCAAGCACACACACACACACACAAATTCTGTTGATTGTGTCGCAAGTGTAGGATTCAGTGACCTCTTCATACACACACACACACACAAAGAAATGCACACGAGCTGTGAATGTTAGCAGCGGGGAAGCTAAGTGTAAAAACGTGTGAGGATGCGGCCGGTCGCCATGGATACGGCCCAGCGGACGCTCACTCCTCCTTGTACATACATGAGCGAGTCGGAATTCAAGGCGGGAAGCCGGCGGACGATTCCAGGAGCGACAAAGAAGCACATTCTCCGCGGGACTCGAGCATGCGATCTCGGCGGAATGAAAGGAACTTTTTGCTCTGCTGAAAAGGAGTCGAGAACTTTCCGCGTCGCCATCGGAGCATCACGCGCAGCGGCGGCCGTCGTGCATGTCGTCGTCCATTCATGTGTCAAATAAGCTACTCATTTTAGAAGCTTTTTTTTTGTTGTTGTTGTCGTTTTTACAGCCGACCTTTTTTTCTGTGAGCCGCACGACGCGGCCGTTCCCTCCGTGTAACTTATTAAGTAGACCCGCAACACACGCGCACTGTTCAGTGTACATATATCCGACAACCTTCTCTATTTGTGTATATACCGTACAGGAAACGCCATGTGATCTTTATTTATTGCTCGTTTTGTGAAAGGGTTGCATTTATTTTTTTATATTATGCTATTTTTTTTTTTTTTTTTTTTTGGGTGGGCAAGGGGGTTGTCGGTATGTTGGCGAAAGTTAATAAAATCTTTGGACCAACTGGCTGGAATTATGTCAAGTTATCATTTACAGAGCAGCAGACAAATGCAGGTTAGTTATAAGGCCTCGTCACAACCACCCCCCCCCCCACACACACACACTTTTGTTTTGCCTTACACATCTTTGCACATCATTTACATGTAAGATACCACTCCCCCCCCTCCCTCCCCCCGAAGAAAAGCACTTCGAGCTGTGAATCTCTGTAAGAAATGGTGCAGACAAATGTCCAGTTAGACGTTCTTGCATGTGAATGCCGCCTACAATACTTTGAATCTTTTTTTTTTTTTACTGTCTCGGTGTTTGTTGTGTGAGAGCTCCACTTTTCCCTCCAAACGTCAACATTTAAAAGGCACGATGAGCGCCCCCCCCCCCTCCCTAAAGCGCAACAACAACAACACGAGTCCCAGTTGAGTTTTGGGTTTGAACGCTGAAAGTGACTGCAGCTGCTGTAACGCAATTCTTTATGGCATGCATTCGGTGGTTTGAATAAACATCTGTTACAAACAAAGGCAATGTTTTCTCTCATATTTTTGTTTGCAATACTTTAATATGATGCATGTTCATACCCGAGCGTGGACCGTATTTTTTTTTTTTTTTCTTAAGGTGGACTGTCCCGCAATGACAGTTCTAAAAGGGCTTGACGCAAAATTGTTGCGGAATACTGCCCTCTTGCGTCCTTTTGGCGCAATTACAGCTACAGTACAGTTACTGTAAGTAAGTTTCTTTCGTCTTGTCCCTTACTAAATTACTGCAACTATGTCTCGGCTTATTCGAGAAATACAACCGGGAAATTTGCAACTGGGCAAAGTAGCTGAATGGGATGGATGTACCTTAACTGCGGTTCTGGGTTCAGTTCTCACTTTGCGTGCTAATTGTGGACACACAATAGAAGTCAGGACGACATCTAACCTACTTAGGGTTGAAATGTGTCACTTTGCGGTGGTTGTATGTGCGGAAATTGAACGCAAGAAATATTGTCCCATTGGCCTAAAACCTTGTGTCCGGTTCAGCTGATCCTGGGTTTGAGCCTCGCTTGCACCTCCCCTTATATTTTTGTTTGTTTGTTTGTTTGTTTTTGTGTTTAATAAAGCTTTTTTGGGGGGAGGGGGGGGTAAATAAAAAGCCTCACCGGGTGACGTCATCAGCGGAAGCCTATTTAAGATGCTCGGTGTTTTGTTTTGTTTTTTTGTCTTCTGCAGCCAGTTGGGCGTCGGCATTCTGTCGCCTTCAGCCCGTTCACACGACGAACGTGCAAAGTTCTTCTTGAGCGCCGTAAATTGCGTATTTGCAACTGCCGATGGTGCCGCCTCAACGCCGACTGAAATGTTTGCACTCTTCAAAGGTGGGAAGTCAAAACGTACGTGTACTTTAGTTGATTTTTGATTTTCATACATCTGTATTTTTGTGGCAACATTTTAGTTTTACTCCTTTTTAAAGCAAACAATTGCTACATTTTTTTTTTTTTTTTGTTAAGTGTTAAAGGTCACACCAAGAAAGGGCAGAGTGACACCACACACACCTCCCCATGCAAAAAACAAAACATGGCGTCCTCTCCATGAAAATAGGAAACGCACCTGTCCAAATGCAGGTTGTCCTCACCCTCATCATCGTATGTCTCTATTTGCACGACCTGCGCTTGGCGTCCCACTTGGGCGTCAATGGCCAGTTGCCATCACAAACAGCTGCGTCCTGAATTTTCCTCACCTGCATGATCAGATAACGTTTGATTACAGTACTAGCATTGTTTTTTTTTTGGGGGTGAAGTACGTGATTACGTGTTCAAATGTATTTTGATTCATTATTATATCTTTAATTTCCACGGCAAAAAATGAATAGGGGGGAAAAACGTTTTTTTTTTTATACGGACTACTCGTGCCTCCGACCAGTTGGTGGCGGTAGCGACTGTCAAAAGAACATGCCGTAGAGGACGACAACCTCTTTAGTTTTGCTGAAAATGTGTGCACGCTTCACTCCGAACTGTACTTTATTTCATGTTTGTTGTATCGGGCATAAATTAGATCATTTATGCTGTTTCATACAGGTATGATTTGGTGTGTTGCGCATGCGTGGCAAATCAGTAAAACCAACAAGTGGTGTAAGGCATTTCCTCCGAAGACAAAAATAGCCCCAAAACCTCACCACGGAAGTTATTGCTTAGTGTGTGACTTGGCCACGAGATTGTTCTTGCTTCCATGGCAACCGTCCTCGAGTGCTGCTTTCTGACAACAGCGAGCACCACATCGCATTAAAACCCTCACCAAATCCTCACCATGATTGTCTTTATAAAGGTGAATTCCTCCGTGGGGGGGTCTCCAATGTCCGGACATTATGAGCCGATATGCTGCCGGCCCCGTGACATCGCAAGAAGAAGAAGAAAAAATAATGAAAAATAAATAAGGGCATCACAATCTGGAAGTGATGCTCCTCATTAGGAGCCCTGCAGGTGAGTGGCAGATGTTGCCAAGGCAACCGATGGGGGGGGGGGTTAAGATGAAATTTCAGTCAAGCTACTCGAAACAAACTCCAAAAAGCGCAGAGACTTGCAATAAGGGGCAGAAATCTGAATTTCAGACCATTATTCATGGATGGATCCTAAAATTTAGCATTTTTTTTTTTCAGTAATATGAGATGATATAATAATATAAGCACCTCGGCAAGTTTTTAGCTTGGTTCACCAAGAAAATGACAAAACTGTTATTTAAAAAAGTCTTCAAAATGTCAATTTAATTCCTAAAATTGAATAATTTCAATTGTGGGGCCAATACGCTTTGGAATTTGTAACATACATTCCAAGATATTTTCTCCTCTATTATTGAATGTAAATGAATTGTTTTTTGATGTTGCTGTAATTTTAATTTTACATTTTCCATCAAATCTTAATTCACTCACTTGAATGTGCAATGGGAGAGAGAGAAAAACAGACACAATGCAATACTGCACATTGCATACAGTAACTGTAGTTGACAATCATCACCTCTAGGGGGCGCGACGACACTCCAATTGTTCTTCCGTCTGCTTGTGCATTGGAAAGCGTGGATGGATGAACGCATTACTCCATACATTTCTCGGAGAAGCAATTTTTGCGTGTGTGGTGTGTTTGTATTTTTGTCCCCGAGTCTTGTCAGCGTCACAGCGTTCAGACATTTTTTTCTTTTTTTGCACCCTCGCCGGCGTGTGACTCATCGGCGTCGACGTCCTGCGCGGGGACCCCCGGCAGCAACGCGATGACGCACCCGCAGTGGTGACAACAGGTAGCTGCCGTTAATAATTCATGAATTTTGAAGAGGGCGCGGGGCAAGGTGGGAGTGGGGGGGGGGAGGCTGTGTCACCCAACCACCCACCCACCCACCCACTCACTCACTCACTCACGACTTCTTTTGGTTTTATTTTGAAGAGCATCTTGGGGGGGATCAGCCGGTCAGATGGCAGCTCGTCATCCTCAGAGAGTCGATGTGGGAGAGGAGGACATGATGAACTGGTGAGATTCTTCAATAAAATGCCATAAATGTGCTAACAGAGGAAATGTGGCTTCATGTGACATGCGAAATACACACTTTTTTTGTATACTGTACTGAAGTTTAATTGTATTTTCCCAGTAGCAACAAGTCCAAAGCAACACTGTACGTCCGACCTTAAGAAACTATCCATCCATCCATTTTCTTTTCTGCTTATCCTCACGAGGGTCGCGGGGAGTGCCGGAGCCTATCCCAGCTGTCAACGGGCAGGAGGCGGGGTACACCCTGAACTGGTCACCAGCCAATCACAGGGCACATCGAGACTGACGACACTCGCACGCACAATCACACCTATGGGCAATTTAGAGTGTCCAATTGATGTTGCATGTTTTTGGGATGTGGGAGGAAACGGGAGTGCCCGGAGGAGACCCACGCAGGCACGGGGAGAACATGCAAACTCCACACAGGCGGGTCAGGGGTTGAACCCGGGGCCTCAGAACTGTGAAGCCAATGCTTTACGAGCTGATCCTCTGTGCCACCCCTCAAGAAACTACTTTTTTTTTTTTTTTATTTAAAAAAAAAAAAAAAAAAAAAAAAAAAAAAAACCTAAAACATGCTATTACTACCCAAAAATGAACTTAACTAGACTATTTTATTTCGCTCTCGTATTATTTTATATTTTTACTACTTGTGAGTGCGACTGTTGTCTGTCTCTATGTGCCCTGCGATTGGTTCAGTGTGTGCCCCGCCTCCTGCCCTTTGACAGCGGGGATAGGCTCCGGCACTCCCTGGGACCTTTGTGAGGATAAGCGGGTAAGAAAATGGATGGATGAATATTTTTACTGTAACTTTGAAATTTTTTCAATTTTAATTAGTCATTTTTAGTTCATTTTCAACATGGTTATTGTAATTATTTATGAATATTATCTTATTGTTTTCAATCCTACTACATTTTACCCATGAGCATTATATTTTTATAATCATTTGAGGGTTTTTTTTTTACATTTCATAATGTTTATTTGATTGTAACCAAATGTTAATTTAGTTTGATTTGCTCATTTCTATATATTCTTTTTAACGCATTTATTCATGTCCATTTGCACAAACTCAAAACATGAGTTGAAAACAAATATCCAAAGTTTTTTTTTTTTTTTTTTTTTTTTTTTAAATGATGGTTCAGCGATATTTGTCATATTGATAAGGCCTCGTGTGGAATCAGCAATTGCTGCCAGGCGAGCAAATAAATATGTAAACCTTGAGTGTATATCAAGATGACCCTCAGAAATGGAAGGAGTGCACAAGAAAAGAGATGAGAGGTGTGGACGGGCCTCAGAGGATAAAAGAGGATGAGTGACGCCTCTCAGTCCGACTTCCTGTTCACGTCTTTTTTTCTTACGGTCACGTGCCGCCGGTGACTTTAGCGCGTCAAGTTAAACCGGAAGCCTCCTTTCTAACGTGGCTTTATTTTTAGGGACAGAAACTGGCGGGCGACGACGAGGGCGGAATTAGCCGCTAATCGGGATGAGCGAGGCTGAGCCGGAACGCGGCGGGCATCGCGCTCGCACTCTCCCGGGAGTCGCTATCTGCGCACCGACCGCCACACGTACGCCAGCCTGGACGGAGTTCCAGGTATGCAACTTTAAGATTGTATTATTACATTACATTGTTTGGCAGGCTAATGAGTGTACATTATTACAAAAAAGGGTTATTTTCTTCTTTGTCTCCTTAAGGCTATTCAAATTTAATGAATAGTGTGCAGTTTGTGATATCTTGTTACTGGCGTCATGTTACATGAACATAAACACACACTCATATTGTGTCCAGTAGTCGTAGTTAGCTCGTAATATCATCCAGTTATGTATGTTTAGTTGACAAATTGTGCGAGCAGAAAGCTTGGCTAAAATGTTTTTTGTTTTTTTTATCATACAACACTTTTATTATTGTAATCCAGCTATCAGATTATTTTTGAATATACACTATTTGTAACAAATAATGCTATTTTGGTGGTCAAACAGAAACATAAAGAGCAATGTACTGCATATTTGGCCACCAGGGGGCAGTATGATATTTACATGCTGCTAGACACCGAAGACAGTCACAACAACTCAGTAAGTGCAATAATGTTAGTTGTCTTGGCAGAGGATGAAGAATGTACTCCTATGTTAGTCTGCAATTTTTGCTGCACCATTTGTGTTCAAATATCCATCGCTTACAGAACCGTATGATCAATGCTACTTTCGTTAACCCGTCTATGGCGTTTTGCAGCCCGCGTTGGCATTAAGATGGTGGATTTTTGAGTAAAGAAGTGTGGTTGATTTGAATGCAATTCTATTTGTTCTATGTTTACTTGGACTGTAACCCTCAACGGGGGCGCAGGCTACTAGTTAGCATGCCTAAAGGAAAGGTGTGTCCTGCCGTTTTATGCTATCATTGCTACACAAAATGGACTTTTTATTGGTTTTCTCTTACAGTCGATTCCCACCTTTAAGACAAAACAAATTAAACGCAGAGCAATAGAACTTGTATTTTTCTCATCCCTGGAAGTACACTAGTCAGCCGGTGCGGCCTCCCTTAGGGGTCTGAGGTTCTTGAGGGTGATGTGTTGCGTTCATGCATGCAGAACACGTGCAGCTACACACATCCACATCCACACACACACACACACGTGTGTCCTGCAGCTACACACATCCTCACACACACATGCAGCAAATCTTTCTTCCGTGTCGTGTCGCAACATATCCGCTTGACGCTCAGTCGAGCCGACGCTTTGTGTTGTCTTTGTGCTATAATCCTCCCGGGATGTGAAATATGATTTCGCCCGCATTGTTTTATGAATGCCCGTCTCCGTGTGATTCAAGGTATCTCATTTTCAGGGGAGACTGGGAATTTATCGAGATTGTGCCGCGCATAAATATATTTTTATCATCTGGAGCGGTGACACGTTCAATTGCCAAAAAAAAAAAAAAACAGGCCAAGTCGCTGAATTATCATTCATAATGTGAGTCATTCTCTACAGCTAGTGTATTATTATTATCTCTACTGTGGATATGCTGTCGCTTTTGACATTTTGCTTTATTGCACTTCAGCGGCTCTTATGATGTGATATCAGTTTTTTGCACACACACACTTGAGACTTTATACCGACTGCACCTAAACTATTTTTTTTTTTTGCATTGCCGTCCAATATTTGACATCCATAAACAATAATGGGCCTCGTTCTAGTGCATTTGCTCGGGTTATTTCCCCTTTAACGACACATTTTGCTCCACTGAAGAATGCAGTTCACCTGTCAGATGCCGCGCATGCGCAGTCAGCACGGGGGGGGGCACACCGTCAAGTTGACATGTTTCCAGGAAGAACACGGAAGTGGTTGTTGTCAACAATCGCAATCGAAATGCAATCGACTTTAAAAAGTAATCATTATGCCTTTTTAAAATAAACTTACGTTTTGCATTTAAAAAAGTATATATTTAGCCCGTAGAGTAACTATAAAATATACAGGAATGCGACATCACATGTTTTATTTCGAAATAACATCCGGATGTCGACTTCGGAGGTTGGAAAGGGAGTGAAACGGACGACCCACCCCCCAGTCACGGAGAGATGGTAGCTGGTGTTTCAAGCTGCAGAGATGCGCGACGTATCAGAAACCGCACGGCAGTGGCAAGGCAGGGAAAATAGCCTTTAAAACGGAGAAAATCCGTGTGCGATGCAAGCAGGCCGTTTCCGGAGCGCATTTCGGAACTAAAAGCCGCGGCGCCACGGGGGCTCGGGTCGCGGCGGCGCATCGATCCAAGACGGACTCGGGAGGGGTCGCATCATGGGGAACGAGGCGAGTCTAGAAGGAGGACCCGAAGGCCCGCTGCAGGGGCTACCCGAGGGGCTGGCACCCGACGGGGCCGGCGGCTTCGTGTGGGTCCCCGGGGGGGCTCCGGTGGACCTGGCGGAGCTGAGCGAAGAACAGCGGAAGCAGCTCGCCGCGGTGATGTCAAGGGCGCACGGGAGGCAGCCCGGGGGTGCCGCGGCTGCACGAAGGCAGGGCTACTCATCACTAATTATGCCTTTTTTTTTTTTTTTTTTTTTTTTTTGGTACACAAAAATATCCACACGAGCCAGGTGGACGAACGTGTTGTGGCTGAGCAGGCGTCAGATGACGCCCATTTTTGTGGTAATCCACCCTGGCGTGATCTCATTATTAAAGCCACTTTTCATCAACATCCGTGCACGCGAATGTATTAAAACGCCTCTTTATTATTTTATTTGAAACGATGCATTCGGCAGCCTGCGTTGAGCTGTGCGTCGATGCCGCTTTTTTTTTTTTTTTTTCTCCTGCACGGATGTCGGATGCACACGACACGCGTAAATACTTGCACAGGGCCGTTGAATAGAATAAAATCCGGATTGTTTATGTCATATCAAAGAGACACACCTCCAGTAATCCTGCCAAATTGGTCGAAATGCCTGCTGGGTAAAAAAAAAAAAAAAAAAAGGACAAAAATAGGAAAAAACATTTTTTCTTTCTTTCTATTTGAACATCACAAATGATAATACAAAATGGTCGCTTGAATCCACGACAATGTTGCCAAATAGACTCTCATCTGCTAATGAATTTTGCCAGATTGGATAAGAATGGTGTGTGGCTGAAAAGTAGGAGGGGCTTGGATGCTGCAAATGCCAACAAAATCCACGGAAAAAATGTCAATATTCCCCCTACCCTTCCCTAAAAACCGAACCCCTGATTATATGATATTTTAATTGGCTCTATTTGAGAAATATTAAAGAAAGTATATTGGCTGCCAATGGGGGATGGATAGGGTCCATCAATATTAATATGACTAAAAATAGAAGCAGAGTGTTAATGTCACCTCCCTCTCGGACTTCTGTCCAGTTCTCAGGGCCCGTCTGGTGGTCCCTGTCCACGGTGCTGAAAGGTGCATTGCAATGGATGGTAAACAATCCAGCTTCGCTAATCTTGGCCCGATACGTTGCATAATGGATACGACGAACGATTTGCTCCTCGCGCTGCACGGAAATTGGTTACCTCTCGCCTCCGAGCTAGCAAAAGCCGCCTCTTCATCTCTGTGATGTACACTCGGTGTCATTCAGCCGTGTTCACTCACTCGTTAGCGCAAGCCTGGGGCGATGGCATGCTTCAGATTCGTGTTGACACGGCCATTATCCTATATTATTGTTACGCGTCCCTGGCCGATGCCCCTTTTATTTATTGAGCCAACTTTTCTTTTTGTCTTCTTCCCCAGACCATCGGAATCTGGTGTCCAGCAGCGATCCCAGCAGTCAGGGGGCTCCAGAGGCCCCGCGGGCCTCAGTAAGAGTCGTACGGTCGACGCCTTCAACCAGAGTCCGCCCGGCAGGCCCGCCGCAGGACGCAGTCCCTCGTCCCTCAATCTTTTCGAATCCCGATTCCGGCAGGAGCCTAAAGAGACAGACAGCAAGTCGTCCGGGATGTTTGGCTCCAGCTTCCTAAGCGGGGCCAACCCTCTCAGTGCCATGTCATCCATGACCTCTTCTGTGTCCTCCTCCATATCGTCCATGGGGGACTCTGTCAACATCCCCAAGTTTGGGCTGTTTGGCGACGAGGATGACGCCGCTATGACTGATTCCAATCAGGGAGGAAAGCCACCTGGGAAGGGCCCTCAACAAGGACCAGGTCCAAAGACACCACAACAAGGGGGCCCCCAAAAGCAGGGACAAGGCCCTACTGGGCAGGGGCACAAACCCGGGCAAGGACAAGCAAGGCCAGGACTTAAATCAGCTCCAGGACCTCATGAACAAATTCCTAGGCAAGGACAGGGGCAGCCAGGACAAGGACAAGGACCTAGACCAGGTCAAGGACCACCGGGGCAGCACGGACCTAAACAACATCAAGGCCCACCAGGGCAACAGGGACCCAGACAAAGTCAAGGACCACCGGGGCAGCATGGACCTAGACAAGGTCAAGGCCCGATTGGACAGCAGTCACCAAGGCAAGGACAAGTTACATCCGGTCAAGGTGCTAAACCGCAGCCAAAAGAACCTGGCAAGCCTGGACCAAAACAGCAAGGACATCCAGGGCCCGGGGCTCATACCGGGGATGCTGCCAAGACTCAGCAGGGGACCGCGAAGCCCACAGTGGGGCTCTGTCCGCTGTGTAAGACCACCCCGTTGAATACTGGATCTGAGGGCCCGCCAAATTACCGTCAATGCACTGAGTGTAAGAACCAGGTCTGCAGCCTCTGTGGATTCAGTCCCCCAGACTCAGCAGTAAGATTTTGTTATTCTTGTTCAGTCATAGACATGCAGTATGTATCTTCTAACTAAGCCTCTCTCTAACTCACAGGGTAAAGAATGGCTGTGTCTGAATTGCCAGATGCAGCGAGCGATGGGGGGCACGGACCCCCCGGGCATGGCAAATCCCAAACAAGGTTCGGCCCCACCCTCGCCACAGAGACAGGCTTCCGGAAAGCCTGCCAAACTGCTCATCAAGCAGCAAAGCACCACAGACCAAGGCTTGACGCCCCCGACCACGCCGAGGCAGAAATCTCCGGGAGCTACCTCTCCAGGTCCGCTTTCCCCAGGCTCCTCTGTGGGAGGCTCTCCCAAGATAGATCCCAAGACCGGTCGCCCTATTCAGCAGAAGGCCAGCCCCCAGCAGTCGCCGGCTAAAGCCAAGCAGGAGTCCAGCTTCTTCGGTGGTTTGGGAGGTATCAGTTTTGGTGGCTTGACTGATTCAGCCAAGCCGGCCGCTGCGTCCTCGCAAGCTGCTGAGTCAGTCACCGGGAAACTGTTTGGCGGTTTCGGTGGATTGATGGACTCGTCCAAGCCTCAAGCACATGCGGCTCCGAAGCAGGAGGAGTCTGTCGCGGGAAGCTGTTCGGAGGGTTTGGAGGATTATCAGAGGCCGCAAAACCCCCTGCCGCCGCCTCGCAGATGTTCAGCTTCGGCTCGTCCCTTTTGAACTCGGCCACCAGTATCGTCACTGGTGAGGAAGGGAAAACGGCCGATTCTCTGCCGGGGTCGCCGCCGGACTCCCCGGCAGACTCCGGCCCCGGATCCCCGCCTGACTCTCCCTTCTCCGCTCCGGGCTCACCCCCCGATTCAGATTCCGCTCCCGACACTCCGACGGTGAAGTCGAAGAAATCCCCCAGGATCAAGGCTGTTGAGCGAGAACCTAGCTTGGATTTAGCATCCAAAACTAAGGAAAACTGTCCTCTGTGCAACGCAGAACTGAACGTAGGGACACCAGAAGCCCCAAACTACAGACTCTGCACCCAGTGTAAGAAGAGTGTGTGCAATCTGTGCGGCTTCAACCCCAGTCCTAATTTAGGAGAGGTAAGAAAGACTCGTACACAGAGCGAGCAAGCATTGATGAACGACGCTCTACTTTATTGGACACTCAACCCGTGAGACAAATGAGCCCCTTTTGAACGATCATCTCGCGTGACACCCGACCCTGAATCGGAATAATGTGTCCGTGTCTGCGTGCGTGGTTAAACGCAAGTGCCGTTGAGCTGGGCGGACGGTGACGCGGGAACCAAACGCCTTTTGACCCGCTTCTCTTCCGCGTTGGCTCGCTAAGACCAGATGGAATACCGTGGGAGAGCGTCAGTATGGGGAGGAATCGCAGGCCAAAAAGGGAGTGGGTTCGGTAGCATGCGATCCAAAAAAAAAAACAAACTGACGTTGGCTGTTTGCCGCATAGCAATGCTCCTTGTTGGAAGAGATGAAAACGCACACAAATGGCCGCTTGGGTAGTCTTCTTCACCTTTTGCGTATTGGTTGTTTAAAGCAGTCTAATGTTGGTCAGCTTATGCTAAACTGTGAAATGTATTTCAAGAAAATTCATCTTCATCTCAGCTTTGTCTTATAGGTGAAAAAACAAATCATTATTTGGAAATCTGAACCCAACCCTGCCTTAAAACCATACTTTGAAACCCTCATTTGACCTTTATTGGAAACAATATGCAGGCTTAACTAAAGTTGCAACACTAACCCTGACTTGAAACCCCAAAAGCAGGCTCCAAATCATATTTTCAAAGAGTTACGCTGGCTCAAAACGCAAATCCCGGAGTGAAACTCTTGTCTTGAGACCTGAATATGAGACACTAATTTTGAAGCCCTTTTTTCGTTTGTCAACAATTGACGCGCTTGCGACTTTGCTACCCGGAGATTTCGACAGTGCGTTCGTAATCTTCTGCGTATTCCTGAGAGCTTTCATCTGGAGCGAGCGTAGCTAAGTTGGGAATGACCTCCCGCAGCCAACGCGCCTCCGCCCTCGCAGGAAATCACCCCGCTCGTTCGCTCTCCTCCGTTAGCTTGATGGAACTACAAAGCATGGAGGTGTCCGCGTTTTCGACCTGAGTCAGCATAAATTCTCAGAAGGACGTTGAGTTCCCATTCAAGTTTAGCGCCACTCTTTTAATTGCAAATGTAACGAGGAGCCGAGCGCCGCGACCAGTCAGCTGAGCGCGGTGGCGGCGGAGGGGAAAGTAATTACGCCGGATGAAGGCGTAACTCTATCTAGGCCGCCACGTTCCCGCTCGGGATGAGTCACAAAAGAGGTGAAGCCGCGCTTGTTCTAATACATAAAATACACGCAGACTACGAATGCACCTGAGAAGCGCTCGGCGTCTTAACTGATGGGGTGGGGGTTGAACAATGGAGGGGTGCCACGTGGGCAGCTGTAGGCTTAATCCCGCTTTCCTAAAAGGATTTGAAGGCCAACAGGAATCCTGTTATTCCTATGGAGGCTTGATCCTCTAGTCAG
Source organism: Syngnathoides biaculeatus (assembly GCF_019802595.1). Lineage (NCBI taxonomy): Eukaryota > Metazoa > Chordata > Actinopteri > Syngnathiformes > Syngnathidae > Syngnathoides > Syngnathoides biaculeatus. The sequence continues at coordinate 7,871,386 of NC_084659.1, read as the reverse complement.
GTGCGCCTAATCCCCATCAATAGCAGTTGTGGAACAAGGGAAAAGCACCGTCCTCCATTTCCCCATTTTTTTTATTTCCCGGTTTGATTCTACCTTCCCATCTTTAAGGTTATCCTGCGTTCTGTCACCTTCCTCAAACCCTCCCTCACCCGCCTCACGCTCTGCCTCCCGGCGCTCTCGTCACGTGTCCCGGAGGCCCAAAAGCGTGTAAAAATAGCCGGCGGCCACAAAAGCGTTCAAGTCGACGCGATCGCGGGTCAGCCAGACAAAATGGCCAAACATGCCCGCGTTCTCCTGGAGTGGCCCTTGCGCTAACGTGCGCATGTGAGGTTATTGATCTACGAAATGTATTTAGCGGCGAGAACCTTTTGGTGCAGGTGAAACAGAAGGGTAGTGACAAATTTTGGCACTGCTCACGTTTGCGGTGTTTACATCCTGACCGCGCCGCCCGCTCGCTTGGCCCTCCTCGAATTGCACTTCGCCGCGATGGCAGAGCTCCCAGATTGGAAGCAGTAAGTTTGTTGCACGGACGGGGACTGTCTGGCGCGCCATCCGTCGTGGGGGAAAAAAAAAAAAAAAAAATTGCGTTGGTGAGAAATAAAACGGTGCTTTGGCAAACACAGAAATTGCTCTTGTCTAATGTTCCTATTGGATTGAAAAATCTCTTCCCGTAGCTACCGGTAAAAGGGATGTGCGGGATTAAGAAATAGTTCTCGGGATTTATTGGGCTAATTGGAGATCTCAGTTATTGTATTTCATGGCATATCACCGGAGCAATGGTATGATAAAACTCCTTGAACCATTAAATGTTTACATGTTTGCTCAGGGCCAGATTCACTTTTCAGGGTCCAGGGCTTTAGCTGTTTAAAATGGAATGACAACATACTGTAACTTTAAAATTATTATTATTATTATTATTCAAAGCAGACATAACCACTGGGGCCTTCTTCTTCAGGAGGCTCGGGCAGGCTACGCAATTTCTGCCATTCTGTTGGACTCCGGTACTGGATGTTGACTCAGAAGGTGTTTTTTTTTGGTTTTTTTTTTTTTGGGGGGGGGGGGGGGGGGGTTCCAATTTTTTATTTTGCCCTCGGCTCGCCTCAGACCTCATCGCAAAGCAGAAGTCCTGGTGTGCAATTGTTACCATAATGTGAATATATTACATATTTCTTAAGGAGAGTCGGAACACTGTAAATAATCCACACAATGTAAGGAATTATTTTACCTCCGCTCCCTTTTTTCTGCGTGAATTCTGACTAAATTTTGAAATTGGAGGGTGGAGAGGCACGAGATCTGTGATCATTGATCAGAGATTGGACGCTTAAGTGGCGTGGAGGAGTGGAGATGTTAAGGGGGCTTGCAGGGTGCCAGGAAGGATATTGAGGGCAGCTGCATTTTTGCTTTTCTTCAGCAGTGTGCTCAGCAAACCATCTGACTCGTGAGTCAAAAAAGCCTGTGAGTCACGTCGATGGCACCTTTGGGCGGCGCAGGCTGCGACATCCGCTCAGGCGGAAATGGGAGAAATATCTGAGAGGGCCACGTCACGTGGAGTCTAAACACCATTAGATCCTCATGATCAACCTTTATTCAGGGCTAATAACTTGCCACTTACAGCGTTTTTAAACGCACTCCTTTTACACAACGTACGCATTAATCACATAGGAATTACATTAACTGCATGCCTTATCCATAAATTTGCTTCCTTTATCAACATTAAGATCTTTTTTGGCCCATGCGGTTTTCCCGCTGACAAATAATTCAGGCACTGACTTTAGCTAGATTGAGTGCTGAGATGCTGCAGGAAGGACAAAATAAAAATTGCACTGGCGGTGTTGAGGCGCAAGTTACTTCACGTTGATGCTGTAAAATGTTATGTTCCCTCTTAGCCCTCGTGGTTCTAAAACGAAAGGCCATCGATTTGCAAATTAACATCATAATCTCGAGTGTGTGGAGGCGCTCAAAGGTTGTCCTTTCGCCTCCGTTCCATCTGTTAATGATCACGAGATGTCTTTTCATTTCCTTTCATTCATTTCATTTCCACTTTCTTTCTCTTCAATCACATCCTCCCCGAGATCCCCGTCTTGCCTCTGTCTTGGTGCCAGCCTCTGTCTAAATTTAGACAGGTAAAACCCACACTGGATTTCGCGTCTTAATCAACAAGCTGAATCGACCTTCACCGTACTTTTGTTTTATTTCAGACGGCATAGAACTCTGCCCGACCTGATGCAGATCCGGGAAAATCGAATGTCTTGTAACGCTTCTTATCGGAGCTCTGGATGTGTCATTGCTGTCGTCACGAACTCCAGTGGGTGTTGTGGTCAATAGCCGTTCATGTGGGATGCTGGGAAAATGTCCTTGTAGGTTGAAAGATAGTGACTTTCCGTCTGATTCATTCTCGCCCCAGTGTCAAGAGAAAGCTGCAGAACGGCTCAGATTTGATCAATTTGCTCAGGTGTTGGACGAAGATAGCATCAGAGTCACATGCAGCTTTGCGTAAAAGTCAGGAAGATGTCAAGTGGCTTGGGTCTGATATGCTTTCAGACATGTCACAACGCTGCTCTAAAACGGACTCGTGTTTTACTGTGGAGAGCTCTCAACTAACATTTCATTTTTGTCCATTTTCATTGCAGAAAGAATGGGTTTGCCTCAACTGCCAGACGAAAAGAGCCAGTCAGCAAGATGAAATGGCTTCCCTGAAAAAGCCAACACCAACTCCAGCTCCCGCTCCCCCTTCCACCCCCACCCCTGCTGCTGTAGATAGCAAACCCACTGTATTAGAAGCAGCAGCAGCAGCAGATCAAACCCCACCCGTTCCCCAAGCCAAGGTAGCAGCAACACCTACACCAACATCACACAACCAGAATGAACCATATCCTGCTGGTGCTTCAGACCAATTCCCGACAGCCGTGTTCGTGTCTGAGCCGGTTGTTCATTCTCAAGAGAGCTCTGAGAGTTCTGTTGCCAATGTTGCTGAAATCCAAGAGCTGCAGCAAGACAGTCTTGTCGAAACAGTGCCGGAAATCGCAGCAAGTGAGCAGCTGCAGCGAAGCAGCTCAGATAGTACAAACCTGGTGACAGTGCCGCCTCGAGATGAGAATCAAGCACCGGGTGATATTGTCAGGCAACCAACCGAGGCAACGTCAATGCCTTGTGAAGAAGTCGTGGCGAACCTCCCTGAGGTTCAGCTGCCTAATACATGTTTTGATGAGATGCCCACCGAGATAGAAAAAGGCACTAATCACGCTGTTACTGAGAGTTCAGCCCTCTTATCAGAGAGCAAAATTAATTCAATAGAGCCCGAACCTGCTTTGGTCACACAGGAAATCATTCCTGAATTGGTTTCAGAAGTAGAATCCCGTGTAACGAAAGAATTAGAGAGTGAACTAGTTGATTCAACCGGGGCGCCAGCTCAGAATTTAACAGATGTGGTGGACAGCACTTTGAACACGGATAATACTCCAAAAACTCGAGCTGAAGGTGTCAGTCCGAAAAGTGAGGCTGGGATTGTAACAATTGAATCAACAGCAGAAGTGCTTACAATCAAAGAGGATGCTCCTCCTCCCTCTGTCGAAGTAATTAAAAATGTACCACCATTATCTGAAATTGAGGGCTCGAAACATGACAAGATGCACAATGAAATACAGTCAAAATGCGTAGAAGTGTCTGGCACATTAGTCTGTAATCAACCTGACTCAGCTTGTGAGCAGAAACGGCAGGCTGATTTATCGGAACGCAAACTTGTCGATAAAGAATTAGAAACTAGCGGTGAGGCAGAACTCGAGTCTTTTCCGAAAGACACATCTGGAGAAGACTCATCGAATCAGGAAATATCTGTGCAAGGTAGTAAAGAAAAATTAGCTAAGCTCGAAAAAACGAACGACATTTTTGCAGTGACAATTGTCAAAGAAAAAACTATTGAAAAGGACACGGTTGTTGAGATGAAGTGTGATAGCGCAGGATTTGAAGAAGGAACGGTTCATGAAAATATAATTTCCGAGGTGAAATCAGACACAATAAATCCCAATGAACGACAGGAAGCTCAGGAGGCAAAAGAGCAGAAACCTAAAAGTGAGACGGGTCTAGTTTCCGTACATTCTTCTGCCGAAATGGACAACATTTGTGCAACAGATAAAAGAGAATTGGAGAATCCAGAAAAAACAGTCAGTGCTGGTCATAGTGTAGTCACCCTTAAAGTGGCAGACCCAGAACAAATGATAAGACGCCTCCTGTTCACACGAGCTGTGTTCAAACAGTCTCCTTCCCGGAGAAGTCAACAGAGCTGTCAAAAAAGGAAGAGGAGCCACTTCCAGAGAATCTGTCTAAACAAAAAGATGTTGACAAAATGCTGGTTCCAGATTCTGACGAGCGAAAAAAGGTCCAAACCAAAGAACCTTTCCAGAGTCAGACACAAGTCAGCAATGACAAACTTGAGGATTTTGTCACCCCTGATGACACAGAATCCTGTTGTCAATTATGTGGTAGTCACGAGAACCCGCTTGACAAATTGACTGGGGAAATCGATTCCATCAGTGAGGGAGACTGCGTTGACTCGTTACCCAACTCGGGCAACGTCGAGGAATCTATTTCTGTATCGGAAGTCAGCATAGTCGGTGGCAAAGATGGCTCTGCTGAGTTTGATGAAGGGAGTAAAAGCACATCACAAAAGGACACGCAATCGGATGTTGAAAATGCCGACCCTTTTAGATTAGTAGCTTCAGCACCCGTAGCAGAACCCCAAATCCCAGGCTCTTTAGTTTGTGAGCAAAACACAGGCACGAAAGAAGACGCTGATCTGATGCAAAAACAGAAGGCCCCATCTAAGCATCAGGGCGAGCAGTATGATGAAGATATCATACCTGAGGTGACCACAGTGTTAATTACTCGTAGAAAGACTAGTTGTTCTGTGAGGTAGTGGTATACTGTAAAAAAAAAAAAAAAAATAACACTAAATACAAGATATATGTTGAAGTTCTACTTTTTTTTTTTTATCCCATTAATACCCTAATTAAATCCAACAGGTGAAAAAGTCGGAGACTCTAGAAGAGCCTGGGAACAGAGAAAGTGTCACCAAGGAAAGCAGTCCTACCAGCCCCTCTGACCTGGCCAAGCTGGAAAGCACAGTCCTGCCTATTCTTGAGGCGCAAACGAAAGGCAACGAAGAGAAACAAACGGACCCACTGACGGCCAGACGTAAACTAGAGGTGCTGCCCCTTTCTCCCGAAACGCCCTCCTCGGACGATGACAGAGATGTGAGCAAAAGTAACGCAAAGAAAAAGCTTCTGGTTCCGCTAGATGTCAGAATTGATTCACTGGATGATAGCAGCGAAAGCTTCGGAAAAGAGAGCCCCATGTCGGGAGATGATGAGGAGTTCATCCGCAAACAGATCATAGAAATGAGCGAGAACGAGGACGCCTCGCCGTCCGATGAGGGAAACCTAATTCGGCAAAAGATCAGACAAGATGAGAGGAAACGTATGGAAGACAAAAAAACAGAACCTGTAGTGAGTACCGCATCAGGAAAAGGCAAGCGGCTATCCAAGAAGAACTCAATCAGTCCCAATGAAGAAGAAGAAGATAAAGAGCTACAAAACTCTCTAGAGATCACTCAAATCATCAAAGTGGATCCACCAGAACTCAAAGAAAAAGAGGATCCTCAAAACGGTACTGCTGTTCGCAAATTTCAAACCATAGAGCTGAATACAGCCAGCAGCACCATCTGTGTAACTCCGGTCGATGTAGAACCTGAGATGGAAAGTCTGACAGACTCACCAGATGATCGTTCTAAAGGTGAGGGTTCATCCAGTTTACATGCATCTAGCTTTACACCCGGAACATCCCCAACATCTCTGTCCTCGCTTGATGAAGACAGTGACAGCAGTGGTCCCAGCCATGTTCGTTCAAGTGAGAGCAAGCAGCACAGGAAAGCCAAACATAGACAAACTGGACAAATGCTCCCGACTATTGAAGATTCCTCTGAGGAGGAAGAGTTGCGGGAAGAAGAGGAGTTACTCAGGGAACAGGAAAAGCAGCGAGGCGCTGGTAAAAAAGCAAAGCGGGACAAAGAAGAGGTCCGAGGCCAGCGGAGACGTGACCGTTCGATGACTCCCCCTAGCAACCTTTCACCTATCGAAGACGCCTCACCGACAGAAGAACTGAGGCAGGAGGCGGAGATGGAAGAGATCAGGCGATCCTCATGCTCTGATTTCTCCCCAAGCGTCGATTCAGATCCCGAAGGGTATGAAATCCACGCTGCAAAGATTGCAGCCGTGCAGAAAACGTATCAATTGCCCACGTCTGCATCTCTGCACTCTCCAACAGAAGATAGAAACACTGATAAATCGCAGAGAAAACCTCTCCGATCTGCTGATGAAGCTTATGAGGAGATAATACTGAAGGCGAAGTCTCCCACAGTTGAGAATGTTGACTTTCCAGGAAAGGAGGTTCTTTATGGAGGTATGCTTATTGAAGATTATGCTTTTGCATCGGTTATGGATAATTCGACAGATGATGTGGGAGAGATCGAAAAGATCAGCGTTCCTGCGCTGCCCAAGAAACTAAGGTCACCAGATGAAGTTTATGAGGACATGATCAAGAAGAGGAAGGAATTTATGAAGTTAGAACAGGAATATCAAAACATGCAGGCAAAAAATGAAAGTACAAACCCAGAAATTGTGTTGCAACCCGCTAAGAACACCCTTTCCAAAGTCACCACAGTCACTCTGGGAAAAGATGGGAAGCCATTGTTGGATGCTGAAAGTGCTTACAACCAGCTCATGAAAAAGGTCTTGACTCCTGGAACAAGTCCGACTCAGCAAGACCAAGCAGTGGAACTCACTTCATCTAAAAGGGCTCTCTACCCTATTCCAGACCTAAAAGTAACCGAGTGTTCATCAGGAGAGATTTCCTCCGAGGACGAGTGTATCATTAAAAAGGAGGATGAAGTCGACAAATCAGAGACGTCAGCTGTGGAGACTTCATCTCATCCATCATACACATTAGACCAGCAACCCCACACACCTATCACAGCATCCCAGTCTGACGTTGTCGACCTATCAAGTGCAATTTCAACGACAGGTGCTCCTGTAACTGCAAACTTTACTGTCTTGCCTACTGTCCCACAGTATGCACATGGCACTCCGAGCATTGTTTCAACCGCTCCACCTATCCCCCCTAAGCCAAATGTCCTGCGTAGGGCTAACTCTCAGGAAAAAGCAGATGCACCCATTGAGCCAACACCGCCTCCCCCTACTCCGCAAAAACCGACAGTCTTTCCCAGGAAACCTCCAGTTCCGCTCCCACCTCAGGCTTCAACGACGCCAGTCAGGCCAGAAACAGTAACCACAACTTCTCTTTCTAAACAATCGATAACTCCCACATACAGACCTCATGTTCCGCCTCCTGTTCCTCCAAAGCCTGTTGTTCTTGCTAGCATCGGAGAAGGCCACAGACATGGTGTCAAACCACCAATTGCTCCAAAACCTTGCTCACAGCCATCCTCTCCTGCTCATGGCTCGCATCCACCAAGACCCACGGTGCTTCCCACAGGAGCCACTGAGATAGCTTTGAATCTTAGCCCTTCATCTGATAGCAAGCACTTTCAGCCCTCGCCAAAGTCTCCTTCTTCTCCTAGATATGCAAGAAACCTGCGTGATACTTACGTAGTTATCACGCTCCCTTCTCAGCCGAGCTCGCCAGTGGACAGTATTTCAACTCAAGCCCCCACTGACACTGACCCAGCATCTACTGCCCACCAAGCTCAGACCCCAAATTATCAACAAACACAGGCTCAACATTCATATCAACACTCAACACCGTCTCGTACAACTCGAGTGCCTCTGGCTTACACCCGAGTGACAGAATCCATTGAAAATCAGGAGATATGTGGGCCAGAAAAACACGTGTCAAGTTCTTGTCACATTATCGAGGCGGTATCAGCCTCGGCACAGCCTCCCGTGATCACGCCAAATTTAATCTCTCAAGTAGTTACCACAGAGGTCCAAAGAACCACAGTCTCTGTCGTACATGAACGGGGACCCCCGCCTGTGCCAGTTCCGCGGGCAACTGGGATACCCATCTCATTGGAGAAACCGAAGACTCAATTGCCTGTACAGAATGGACAGGTGGTCCTGCCTTGTGAGGTGGTAGATCTGAGGACTACAAAGGCCGATGCAGGGTCAGACATGAATGGTGTGGATCTCTCTGCTGGCCTGGACTCCGGACGACAGTCTTTTGCAGCTGATGTCAGTCGCCAGAGTAGCGCCGTGCAGTCACCTGTCGTCAACTTGAGTTCTGAATCCTCGACTGTTTCGATAGTGACTGACAGCATCACCATTGTGACATGTTCTGCTACAATCCAGAGTTGTGACAGTTCAGAAACCTCTCAAACATCTTCAGTCCCCCTCCAGTTAACAAAAAATAGAGCATTTGAACCGGTCTCTCAAATTGTGTACCGGTCAGTGGACTCTCAGTACCCTACTCACTCTGGTGAGGTCCCCATTAATCTCACAGTTGGTTCAAGTACAGGGGGTGGAGCATTCCAAGCAGCGCCCGTAACAATGGCAGCCTGTTGTGTCGCTGGTTGCGTCGCTAACGGACTAACAACAAGCACCACATCTGTGGCAGGAGCAGTTGACCTGAGCACGACAAAACCATTCAATACCTTGGTATCCGTGGACGCCATTTCGACAGAGGTTGTCACAGCCGTCATCACAGAGGACGACAGCAAGCCGGTGGATCTGACTGCAGGGAAAAGAGCCGTGTGCTGTGACGTCGTCTACAAGCTCCCGTTTGCGGGAAGCTGCACCTCACAGCAGCCCACCACCCCTCTACCCGAAGACCGTTTCGGATATCGCGACGACCATTACCAGTACGACCGCTCGTCGTATGGCATGAGGGGGTTTGGCGGAATCAAACCATCGATGTCGGACACCAACCTGGCAGAAGCCGGCCTGTTTTTTTACAAGAGTAAGAACAGCTACAATTTCAGTGGCACAACAGATGGTGCTGTCGATCTTTCCTCTGCAAAGATGACAGATGCAGGTCAGTGCAGTGACGTTGCAGACCTGTCTCTCAAATGTCCTTTTGAACTGCTGCCCCTCATCCATGGCTAACGTGGCTTGTTTTTTACATTTTTGCTTCTTTTTTTTGCATGGAACTTTTTTTTCCCCTTTTGTCGTATTTTTTTATTTTTATTTTTTGTTGTTGTGCCTGCATGTTTTATGTCTACTTTGGAACTCTTTTTTTTTTTTGTCTTTTTTTCCATCACTTTATGATTTTGGTAAGGAATGGCACAGTTCATTTACTTTTTTTGACTCTATTATATGAGCTCAACTTATTGTTTTTTTTTCCCCCTCTAATCAGGTGAAGCAGTCGATTACTCCAAGAAAGGGGCGTACGTGGGAATGACAATCCCTCCTTATTCCCAAGCCAGAGTGACAAATGGTGTTGGCACTCTCTTTGGTACAAATAGTGTACTGCGGTCATCTAACGGGGTGGTGTATTCTTCCGTCGCTGCACCAATTCCATCTACGTACGCTATAACAACCCAGCCGGGATCCATCTTTTGTACATCATACAACAGTCAATCGAGTATGCACACCAGTGACACAATGCCGTCGCTGTCGGACATTCAGAATTTGCCACTGACACGATCCCACAGCTTCCTGTCTACTGTCTCGATTACGACCGCAGATGACCAAGGCGACGTACCGCTCAACCTCGAAATGTCCAAAGAGGAGGCTTCCGGAAATGCTGTCACCACAGCGACCACCTCTTTGTCTCTCGACTACACGGATGAATCCCTCGAGGCGATAGCCGCATCTCTGGAGGCTCTTTCCTCACCTATGCTCCCCGGGGATGGCCAGTACCACGCCGAGCGAGAGAGGCTCGAAATGGAAAAACTCAAGCAGCAGCGCCTCGCTGAGGAGCTGGAATGGGAGCGTCAGGAGATTCAACGTTTTCGCGAGCAAGAGCAGATGCTGGTGCAGAAGGAACTGGAGGAGCTTCAGGTCATGAAGCAGCAAATCCTGACCCAGCAGGAAGAGGAAAGGCAAGCGCACCTGATGATGCAAAAGGAAACCTACGCTCAGCAACAGGAGCAGCTTGAACAAATTCAAAGACTCCAAGAGCAACTCCGCATGCAACTCGAAGAGCAAAAGCTTCGTCAGCTGTATCCAGGCGGGGAGATGCTCGGCAACGGCATCCAAGAAGCGATTGTCTTGGGTCCCGACGGCACCGTGCTGTCACGAAAGATCACAGACAGTGGTTGCCAAACGGACGAAGAGGACGAGACTGTGAACAAAGCCTACACAGCTGGGAGGAAAAAGAAAAGCGTCAAAAAGAGCGTTGACAGTTGCGTGCAGACGGATGACGAAGATCAAGAGGAGTGGGAGGCTCAGAGAAGCCGACAGAGTCGGCCACGGACCTCAAGAGGGGACAGAGGAGGGCAGGCGGACATGTCTCTACAAGCGCACACGGAGATTTCGATACAAACGGATGCAGACGGAAACATCAGGATGGATACGAGAATGGAGCTGTCAGACTCTGAAAGAACCTCGCCAAAGAAACGCCCCACGCCCTTGGAGATCGGCCTATCTCCCAACCTCAAAGCCGAGTCCTCCGCGCTCCAAGCACCCCTGAAGTCTCCCAACGTGCTCTATTCCCCCTTATCGCCCTGCATTTCCCCAAGCAAATCACTTGAATTTGTATCTTATGATAAATCGCTGGGTGACAAAAGCCCTCAGAAGCTCAGGGGAAGCCCAGATCCGGGAAGTCCAAGGGGACTAAAGCCCATGCACAGATCCTTGTCTGACCCGAAATCCATGAGTCCACCTGGGGAAGAAAGAACAACATCTGGCGCCCAGTATGGCGATACTGTGAGTACACCTTCCTTTCATGGCTACGATAGCAAGTAGTAGAGTGTCTTCGCATTTCTGATGTACTATAAATGTTAGCGACAGCTATTCATGCTATAGCTTTGATTGCAGTGAACATGTCCTCTTTTGCAACCTTTTTTTGCTTCTGGCTTACATATGCTTTGAAAGTTAAATTCACGCTTGGGTAACTCACCGTCGACTGTCTCATACATAGATAAAAAGAATACGCTGAGCTTGCAGGAATATATTCAACAGTGAAATCCTCCATGTGAAAAAATTACCGCGCTTTACACGACGTTGACACTACAAAGTGCATAGTTTTGACACCATATGGAATATGCAATATGTGTGTGTGTATACACCATGTGTATAGAGAGCATAAGCATGACGGTAAATGGATAGATGACTGTATATATAAATATATCTGCAGTATATACAGAATATGACTTCAATCATTTTTTTTTCTCGGCAGGGGAAAGGCTCGAGTGGAACACCAACTGGCACTCAAAAGAAGGTCAAGAGGACTTTGCCCAATCCCCCGTCAGAGGACGAGTCCTCAGCCAGTGGCCAGACCACGTACAGCACCGGTTCTGCTCGTCGGAGAATGTGCCGCAATTCAAACATGGCCCGCGCGAAGATCCTGCAAGACATCGACCGTGAGCTTGATTTAGTGGAACGCGAGTCCTCCAAGTTGCGCAAAAGGCAGGCGGAGCTTGACGAGGAGGAGAAGGAGATCGATGCCAAGCTGAGATACTTGGAAATGGGCATTAATCGGAGGAAAGACGCCCTGCTGAAGGAGCGGGAGAAGAGAGAGCGGGCTTATTTGCAGGGTGTGGCTGAAGACAGAGATTATATGTCGGACAGCGAGGTGAGCAACATCCGAGAGACCAGAGGTGACCGTGATGACGGTGAGGATGAGGAAATAGAAAGCCACGGTCTGGAGCGTCCCAGGACGGCTCCTCAATCAGAATTGGATGACTTTGTCCCACCTCAAACTAAACATGAATATGGAAAATACTCCCAGTTCCAATACCCTCAAAGCCAATACCAGCAGTCTCTCTATCAGACCCCCCAGTCCTACCAGTCTCATTCCATGTACTCATCTGTCTCCTCGCTCAGCAGCTCCCAACAGCAAAGTTACCAGCAGATGCTCCTGTTGCAGCAGAAGGCCGCCAGACAAGCGGCTCTCCTCTCAGAACTGGACGCCACCAAATACGATGTCATCAGCCGCCAGCCCGATCCCACATCGTCGCCTTACCTCGGCGTGAAATACGACAAATATGGCAACCACCTCGACCTCAGAGCCTTGGAGGTGGGAAGTATAGCGGGTGATTCATACTACTCGGAAATTGATCACCACACGCCTCGGAGTTACCTGCTCCTAGAAGATGCGGCCGAGCTAGCTAAGAGCTCCTCTGGGCTGTCGTCGTCATACAGTCTTGCTGAGAGAGAGCTAGCCAAAGCAGAGAAGCTGCTCCACCGTAGTGCTGCCGATCTAGGATCCGCTGACTATCTTGGCTCCACCTCCAGGCTGCATACGTATGGCAAAACCCCCGATGAAGAAGATCCGATGGAGGAACCCTACGAACTCAAGCTCTTAAAGCAGCAGCTGAAGCAGGAGTTCAGGAGAAGCACGGGTGGGACAGAAAGCTTAGACCCTCTGACAGGTCTTTCCCAGCACTACTACACCCCGAGTTCGAGCATCTCCAGCTACTCCCAAAGGCACTATCCAAAGTCAGACAAGTACAGCATCAGTCGGCTGACTCTCGAGAAGCAAGCGGCGAAACAACTCCCAGCATCCATGTTGTACCAAAAACACAAGACTCCACTACTGGAGCCTAAAATCTCCTCCAAGTATTCCTCAATTACTGAGGGAAGAGGTTTGGACATGGACTACACAAACTATTTGGGGTCCACCAGCGGCTCCCCAAGATCCAGCCGACTCATGCAGGACGAGATTACCTTTGGCCTCCGTAAGAATATTGCAGAGCAGCAAAAGTACTTGGGGTCCACCTTGGGGGCGAACTTGGCAGGTTCGCTCAATCTGGGCCAGAGCTTGGGCCTGGACTCCGCCTACCCGAGCGGCAGCCGCTCCAGACCGTCATCCAGGCCTACATCTTGCTATGGCCTAGACCTGTCCATTAAAAGAGATCCTTCCAGCTCATCGTTGAGACTAAAAGGGGACGGCGAAGCCTCCACAGACGGGCCCAGCTTCCAAACGCCCTCCGGTCGGACCAAACCCACCAGCCTCCCTATCGTGCAAAGCGGGCGTGGGAGGATCCCCATCGTAGCCCAGAACTCCGAGGAGGAGAGTCCACTGAGCCCCGTGGGGCAGCCCATGGGCATGGCCCGCGCCTCCGCAGGGCCTCTGCCGCCCATCTCGGCCGACTCCAGGGACCAGTTTGGTTCCTGTCTGTCCCTGCAGGACTCGCAGCAGCAGCAGCAACAGCAGCAGCACATCAGAGAGGAACCGAGCAGGGGTAGGGCTTATGTGCTGATGGATGACCTTCAGGGCACCATGTCAGATAGCGAAGGTAAACAACAGAACCATCCTCTTCTCATCTCCCTCTTTTCATTTTTGGTTTCCCTTTGCATGCGTTGGCTGCCACTCCGCGGAACTTTCAGTCCTTGTGAAGATCCGCGTGTATCTGTTGCGTCTCCTTCATGGTGTCGCTCTAATCAAAATGTTGCACACGTTGTTCTCCGTCTTACGAGGCATGCTTGGATGTATTGTTTTTACGCCTGCTCGCGCTCCGGTCTGTACTTCCGATATTACGCAATATGTGGGTGTATTATCTGTGACTGTGTGGGAGGTGTTCTCCTCAGTGTTCGAACTAGCACATTTTTTTTTTTTTTTTTTTTGTATAGAGGCAGTCATGTAGTCTTTTTTTTTTTTTTTTTTTTTTTTTTGGGAGTCACTTTTTAAATGAGCTGTTTGAAACTATAGGAATATATATATTTTTTTTTAAATCCAGCTTTTGAGGCGGAAAGACCTTGAGTTAATCCTCCAGCATTGTGTTTCCCACCAGTGGACCGGCAAAGTGCCTCCCGCATCTTTGGAAAATCTTCTTAATCGCGTCCTTTTCCTTTCACGGAATGCTCGTCTCACGTGAACTCGAGTCAACGGCGACGTTACGAATACGTCCGCTGAGTAATTAACACATTTGTCAACTTATTAAAAAAAAAAAAAACATGATAGCGCCAGTAGGTGGGGGGGGGGGTGTGCTTTATTATTTGTGTATTTGAAATGCATGTTTGTTTAAAGCGAGAATAAATATAAAACTTTATTTGCATGCCTAGCCTGAATACTTGCATGTGCATGTCTTCTATTGATTGCTTGCTTTATCATTATATAGTCTCCCATTTATGTAGTATTTTTAAAATGTTTATGGCCCCACATCATGCAGTATGTTCACAAATAAAACCGGTGAAAATATTCCAAAAATATACTTTTTTTTTTTTTTTAAAAAACCTCTTGTTTTAATGTATTATTCCAGGACTTGTTTATTAAGGGGCTACTCAGTTGTAAGCATATATTTATGTGGTCAAAGCCCTCACACTCCCTGGTCTGCGTTTTCTCGATCACGTCACAATTGATGGATTTGATATCAGGGATGATAATTTTCCGCCGATCGGCGCGTTTCCGACTTTTTCAGACCAAAATGACCATTGTCGAGATAAGCGCAAATACGTTGAGAAAATTTCGGAGGGGAGGGAGGGGGGGGGGGGGGTATCGTGCGCCTGCCTCTCGGTGGTGGGCTCCGAGCTGCAAGTTCAGCTTAGTGCTAGCACAAGCACGACTATCATATGCCGTTTTAACTTGCTCGGTAGTGTAAATATTTGCATTTTGCGACATAAACATTAAAACTTGTTTGCGGCAGATTACTCAGTTGGACAACAGAGTTATCCGGTGTAACGATCCAATCGTGTTAGTGGTTAATCGAGTTTCACCATTGCCATGTACACGTGTTCTCGGTTCTCAGAAATCGCAGTGTAACCTGTTAGTTAGCCAAGTAATGGCGCGTAGGACTTAGCGCGAACTGAGCGACGGTGGGTTCAAAGTTTTACGATGGCGAAAGCGTTAGAAAAAAAGCAAGATCAAGCGAGGGCAATTGACAAGGAGGCTGGAATCAAAAACTGTTTCAGACGGGCATAGCTTGAAAAAAGTGTAACCGTGCAGATGGGACCGAAAACGGTATCAACATGTCTAACCGAACGCATCCAAAAAGTGAACATTCCAGGCAAAGTGCTGTGCACTCTGTCTTCCGATAGGGGCAAAAAATATCCAGGAGGAAACTCAACCCCCCCCTCATTAACAGACATTTTCAGTGTTTTTCCAAATTGGTCATTCTCATCCCTGTGATATGAATCCCGCCATTTTGCCTTGTAAACTCGTTTTGCCTTGATTGCAGCTCTAAGTGATTCCCCGATGCCTTTGAACACGGACCGTGCAGCCAAGGGTAGAGTATTCTTAGTCCACCGCCTCCGAACGTGACATATTTGAACCCACGCGGCAACTCAACTGCACATCCGCATGATATGATGGTAAAATGTTGGGGAAGGTTTCAAATGTGCAGCACGAGCGGGACATATATTTGGACACATTGGAAAAAAACAAGGGCGTACCCAACATTTACACTCATATATGTATCACTCCGTAAATTTAAATAATTAACCATACTGACCGCTGTCAAGCTACATTGCTCTTGTCCACATTGTTTCGTAACGCCAGTTGCGAAAACCCGCTTCATTGCTTTCCATTTTTTGCCCACATGAAACATGAATTATTCAACATTGACGCCGGCGCCTTGTCTTGCCACTCACAAGCCGACGTTACCTTCCCTCTCGAGTCGCGCGCGTGCATTTCGGGAGCTCCTCGCGAGCGTCTCGGTTTGAGGACACAAAAAAAAAAAAAATCTTCTCAGACTGCCTCTGCTTCTTTGCGGCTGCTGAAGCCTACCACCTGAGACGAGAGGACACCGACTGGTTCGACAAACCCAGAGACGGACGCTCGGAGAACGGACACGACAAGAGACAGGTGACCCCATCCTCTTCCCCCCCCACCCCACCCCCCACCCCGCAAAAAACCAGTTGTATTCCTGCGAAACTATACAAACGGTATGTAACGGAATGATTGTCTATGGGCGACAGGGTAAAGGTCCATACTACCCCTTTCCTCACATCAGGGTCAAGCTGCACAGGGATCCCAAAGACCGCAGTGTCTCAGGTAAAATTGCGCCGTTATTAACAAAAGAATACAAAAAATGGTTTCTCTTACTCGCAGAGCGACAAATGGGCTCTGGTCATCAGTCATGATCAGCTTTTGGGTTCAAACGAGTGCCGCCAAAGTCATGCGTTGGCGTTGATGCCTCAGTACCGGTCATAATTCCGGGCAGGGTAACATCAGGTTTTGGAGGAAGTCCTCAAATCAAGGTCTTCGGTCTCTGCCACTCATGATTGGCGACTGATCCTCAAAATTCCAATTAAATCTAAGAATAGTCGGGATTTCGTGGTGAGAGTAAACCCAAGACCGGCCCAGGTTGGCTGGTCAGTATTTACCCCTAGCCGCATCTCTACCCGTCACAATTCCTGACCAGAACATCAGACATTAGTTTTTGTTTTTTACCCAAGAAAAAAAGCAAATGATTTGGAAGGTCATCCCTTGTTGGCCAGGTTGGTTCTTTTTTCACATCCTACCCGTCAGGGATCTCAATCGATCATCGGTTCCAGGCATTTTGGGGCAAAATCCAAGCAAGAACCACTCAAATTTTGTATGAAATTTAACACCAGGTCAGCACTCGTTTGAAGTGATCCTCAAAACGGGCTGGAACAGGATGGGATCAGTTTGACTTTTGCACCACATCCCTTTTTTTTTTTTTTTTGTCGGGCTGGCATATTTTAAACAAACTGGCAGGCAATTTCCCCCGTCATTATTCTCGGTCAGTCCGTTAAAAGACGCGAAGCGGATCCAGTTTTTCATGTCCTGGCATCGCTTTCCGCTTGGCCCGAAGCCCGGTCGGCAGCCATTGCCGTGCTCAAAATGGCGCGGGGCCTCGCGCTTCGGATTATGTAATTAACACATGGAGCGTTTCCGAGAGCTCTTGTGCTTGTATTATGTGGGGTCCTCCTGTGTTTTTGTTAGGGAACGGCCTGGGCATCCGCGTCGTCGGCGGGAAGGAGGTGCCGGACAGTAACGGAGAGATTGGAGCCTACGTTGCCAAAGTTCTACCCGGCGGAGCTGCGGAACAAACGGGGAAGATTCTGGAAGGTGAGCATCCTGACTCTCGTCATTCTTACAAGGGCTATATGAAAAAAAAAAAAAAAGAAAAATTTTTTTTTTTAAAGAATTTCTTTGACTGCAACGTGGGCCTACAGAGCAAAAGTTTGCACACCCCTGCGTTAAACGGTCACAACCTGGGTAAACCAGATAAATAATAATTATAATCACGCGTCCTGGACACACCTGAAAAGGCAAACGAGCTTTACACACTTCGGCTTTGTTGCCACTGTGGGATGAAGTGCCGCTCGGTACATTTAAACCAGCAGTTATTGATTCTGCACGACGCCAGTCTGGGAGCAGTTAACTCCACGTCGAAGTCCATCCGTCTGCTCGCGGCCAGACTTTTATGTTATATTCAGGCATCCAGTGTGTCGGAACTTTATGGCCTCACTGAGGCGGTCGTCGCCGTGGAGAACGACACGAGGCCGCAAGTGGGAGATGCTACGGCAGACTTCTGTGATTTCACACAATGCAAATAATTTCGTCCCCGTTCATCAGAAAAAAATACATTCAAGCCGCGAATTGAATTTGCGTCCGGCGTGATATTATTGCTGTCGTCGTCAAATCGCTGAGGACGCCTCAAGTGCAACCCTGCACAAATGCTGCGGAACATTCCGGAATGTGGAAAAGTTGGGGAAAAAAAAGGGTTTGTGTGCCCGCGATGAGGCCGCTAATTTGTGTACAATGCACGCAGTGCGACGCAAGCAGAGGACGCTGCTGATGAGCTGCTTCAGGCCTTGTAAGTCTTCTGCTACGCTGTGCTAGCAACCAAACGCGTCTTTGCACTTGCTTGCGTTTTTGTTGCTGTGCTTTTGGTTTGTTTGCGTGCAACTTCGTGTCTGTAGTTTCACTGCAAGAACTAAAACCGAAGGACAAAATGGCAAGTCAAGGCCAATCGTGCTTTGCTTTCCCTTCATTTTTTCTCCCCACGGCGTCTCTGTGCAAGCATTTCAAGCATTGCGCCTCTTTCCCTCCTTAAAAACGATAATCGATCAGGTAACATTACTAATTATGAGTCACCTTAGTTCAACATGATAAGAAATATTACAATAATACACCTGTTTGAAGACAGTTACATTTTTTTCCAGATCATTTAGCCACATTGAATAGCATATTCCTTATTTCTTTACCTTTTCCCCTCATTTTAATGTCTCTTTTTTTGCAGTGTGGATATTCTTGCCATAAAACTGTGGTGAAAATCTGCGCATGAATCGTGACAAAATATCCGCCGAATATAGTTCATTGTCTCTTTTCCAACAGGAATGCAAGTCCTAGAGTGGAACGGCGTTCCCCTGACAGGAAAAACATACGAAGAGGTGCAAGGGCTCGTCGGCCACTCGTGTATCGAGGCCGAATTGTGTCTCAGACTGTGAGTACAAGATCAAATCTCATCTCAAAGCATCGTTAGATTCCCTTTCTGAGCGCCGGTCTGCTTCTTTTTCAGAGATCTCAACATGCTGGCAGAATCCGAAGGTTCCGGGCGCCTGTCCTTCCAGGAGCCAAGTCAATGTGAGCCCTTTTTTTTTTTTGTCCGCAATGCAGTCAAAACGAGATGAATAACTCCTTAAATCGGTACAGGCGAAAGGCCTCCCAGGTCCCCGGGCGTGGACCCCAAGCAGCTGGCGGCGGAGCTGCAGAAGGTGTCCCAACAGCAGGCCCCGCCCTCCGCCGCCAGCCTCACGGCGACCACCTCGGCCACCTCTAGCCCCGCCCAGCCCGGCTCGCCGTCTGCCGGCAAGCGGCGGCACGGCAGCAAGGCGAGTGCCTGGCGAGGATGTCTTGTTTTCTCTCTCTCGGTCACTGTCTAAGTCGCTTTTTCTCTTCTCTTCCAGGCTGCCGATGGAAACAAAACCCCGTTACACCCCGTCACTGGTGACATTCAGGTCGGTGACGTCTGGTAACATCAGGAATTGAAATCAATTTAAATCTACGAAACACAGTTCAAAAGGGTCTTCCAACAGTCATTCACACGGGAAAAATAACAGTCGAGTGGTACATCTTTGTTGATAGAAATGTGAAATCGATGAAAAGACACCGACGTTTTCTTGCAGCACACGATCTGGTCTTGCATTCATCGTAAATCCTTTTGGCAGAAAAACAATGGCGATGCCTCTTCTTGTTGCAGCTTCAAATCCACTACGACAAGCAGCTGGGCAACCTGATCGTGCACGTGCTGCAGGCGCGGAACCTGGCGCCGCGTAACAACAACGGCTACTCGGACCCCTTCGTCAAGGTCTACCTCCTGCCGGGACGAGGGTGAGCCCAAATATACATATTCGTGCAGGCTGCTTTTTTTTTTTTTTTTTAAGAAAATTCCCCATTCATATTTTGGGCTTCCGAGCTATGCTCTCAGCACTGTCCCGTTGTACTATGAGATGTGTAAAAAAAAGAAAAAATCAATAGCGCTGCAATACGAGCGCCGTTCTCACTGTAATTGCACTCAAGGTAATGGAGACGCTACCCGTTTCCAGGCGCTCGCTGGATGGAGGCAATTATGGGGTGGGGGGTGGGGGTGGGGTTGTTGTATTAGATCTCGCCAATGCAGGTGTCCCTAATGAAATGGCGATTCTGCCTTGCCCCCACCACCCTCTTGAACCCCAACCCACACTTCACACAATCACTCCCTCTGACTATTGATTTTTTTTTTTTTGTTTTTTTTTTTTTTTTTTTGTTTTTTGTTTTTTGTATGTTCTCTATATTTAATGCATGCTGGATCCCCCCTCAGTCAGGTCATGGTTGTCCAGAACGCCAGGTATGTGATTGATTTTTGCCACTTTTGTGTCTTCTTGGTTGTCAGTTTGGTGAAGGTGAAAGACGATAAAATAAAAATAAAAAAAAATGCCCATTTTGATCAAACGTAGGTCACCCTTGTCCTAACCAAACTAACCCTGCCCTCTACACCAAAAAAAAATAACAATTCACGCTAACGAGCTAACTGTTTCTTAATCATCCCGCTACATTTTGAATGAGTTTATCGCAAGCTAGCGCATTTAAAGGTACAGTCTCTTGACCACCCCTGCCATCGACGCACGCCGCATTGTGCAAGTTCCCTAAACGATGTGCATCCCGTCCATTCTCACCCCCGTCCGCCCCAGTGTCACGTTGGATCCATTATGCTGTGTATTTTTTTTGGCCCGTAACTAATGAAATGGATGGTGTGTTTGACCCCCCCCCCCCCCTCCGCCCCTCCACCAGTGCTGAAAACAAGAGGAGGTCCAAGCACGCGGGCAAGAGCCTGAACCCGGAGTGGAACCAGACGGTCATCTACAAGAACATCCACCTGGAGCAGGTAGAATATGGTTCCTGCACTTGTTGCCTGTTCAGGCGGCGCACAAGCGGGGCTTGAATTTTACTTTCCTCCTCAAAGTTTGCTTCAAGACATCCTAATATAAGTTTGATACTTCTAAAAAAAATGTTTAAAATCATCTTGTTTAGACTTTAGAGTGTATTAGTTGGACACTCTAGTGTTTACTTGAAGAATTAGCAACGTGGCTGTTGATCCAAACCTTCATAAACTTTGGTTCAAAATGTGGCAACCCATTTTAGGCAAAAAAAAAAAAAAAATTAAAAAAAAAAAAAAGTTTGGCCTGAATTCAAAATATTCCCTATTCCTTTCTTCGAGGTGCTACAATATTCAACCTTGTTGATCCAAGAATTCGAACGGTCAAAATGTTTTTAAAGTTGCCTTGAACCCACCTGTTCAGGCCCAAAAAAAAAAAAAAAAAAAATGTACAATCTGCGTCAGTTATATCCCATTTCCTGATGAAATAAGCGACGCGTTGCCCAATTTTCAAAAAGCACAAACAATTTTGTCCGTCTGTGTGTGTTCAGTTGCGGAAAAAGACGCTGGAGGTGAGCGTGTGGGATTACGAGAAGTCTTCTTCAAATGATTTCCTCGGAGAGGTCAGTCGTCACCCCTGCACTTGGTGCCCATTTCCCTTTGCCCTCTTTTGGTGACCCCGATTTGTTTTCACCGCGGATATCCAGGTCCTTATCGACCTGTCCAACACGGGCCAGCTGGACAACGTCCCGCGATGGCTCCCCCTCAAGTCGCAGACGGAGGGGGAGCACCACCGCCGCTCCCACCAGGGCCGACACGGCTCCTCCAAGGTCCCCTCGCAGCACTCGTCCCCTAAAACCGCAGGCTCCGCCCAGGAACAGGACTCCCCCAAATCTTCGGTGATCAAAAGCCGAAGCCACGGCATCTTCCCGGATCCGGCGAAGGGTAGGGAAAAAACCAGATGTTCCCGCTCGCTCACACCTCACGCTTGATGTCTGCACTCCCGCCATCGTAGCTTCGCCGTCATGCTTTTTGCTTTTCCATGGTCTGTCGTCTTGGTTGCCATGGTCACCTAGCACGGAGGCCTCGCCTTAGCCAGCGTCAGGGAAGGCTCCAATTTGACTCAACTGTTATGCAGATGGCCCACGACGACTGGCTAATGGCTTGAAAGGCTTTATAGTTTAGCCTTTAACGTTTTATGACCTTCCCAAACCAACGTCTGTCAGAAATACCTTCAAATTGTCTCACACGAGCCAGAGGTGGATGTCATGCTCTTGTCTCATTTTGGTTTATTGCAGGACATAACAACCACACTCACCCCCCCACAAATTTCGTTCTCAAAATTCGTCCTTTCAGGCAGCAAACAAATCGGACCCGAGCGCCCCCTATTGGTTGCTTTCACAGTAAACATATGGTCAAGCCTTCAAAGTGACTGCCCCATTTCATCAGCAAACAAATTAGGCCTAAATTTACTTTGGTTACTTTACCTAACATAATCGTGTTTAAACATATCTCAATACATTGAAATATGGCCAAGACTTGGCCAACTTTGTCGCTGTAAAAGTTATTTCAAAATGGTTTCCTACCAAATCCTGATAAGGTAGCATTTAATTTAATTTATTTATTTTTTTGTTTTGTTGATTTGGTGAATGTGATTGTTTTAGACACGCAGGTCGCCCCTCTCGAGAAATGTCACAGTAGCCCCGGCAGGTCGAAGCCGTCCCCGTCCGAGGCCCAGAGCCAAAGCCCCGGCCGCGGACAAGTGCCGCACGCTCGCCCCCGCACGTCCAAAAGCGCCGCATGGCAACAACGCCGTCAGGACGGCGGCGTCGAGAGCGACCGGGGCGTTGTCGTGGCAACGGCAGCAACGACGGGCGACCCGGGCCCGACGCAGCAGCCGCCGCCGCAACGCCTCCAGCCAAGTAAACCAAGACGCAAATAAACGCCAACGCAGCATGGCCGCCTCGCACCCATCAACTTTTTTTTTTTTTGTTTTGTTTGTTTTTTTGATTCAGTTTGATTCTTTTGGTTGTCTTTTACTTTGGGTTTCTTTCCCTCCCCTGAGTTCACTTGAGTGGTCGCTCGGAACATGGCAGTTGTCACCTCCAGAAGCGCCACTAGAGGGCGCCAAAACGTTTTTAAAAGATGCTCGATTGTTGCGGCATAATCCTCTTCAATTCGTAAAGAACTGAAGAATCGGGTTTTCTAAAAGATATAAAGGTCAGTTTTTTTTCATTTATTTGAACTTTTATCAACAATTTAAAAGATTTCATGCTATTTTTTTTTTTTTTTTTTAAAAACCCAAAACATGTCCGAGGCTCCTCTTGGAGGCTGTGCATGCAGTCCTCTCCTTTTTTCTTTTTGTTGTTTTTGTTCATTTGGAAAAGTTCGGGACCCACAATGCACCACTTCAGCGGCTGCCTGCGCACAACAGTGCATGAAATTGACGGACAGACTGACAGATTCTCCTCCTCTTCCCATCTTCGACTTTGACCTGCAAACTTTGCATCCTGGGAATGGACCACCCTCATCCCCCGCCCCAACGACGCCCTACTCCTCCCCCCACCCCGCTCCCCCCCCCAAAAAAAAAAAAACCCTCCAGGCCCGCCCGGCCACCAGAGACACAGCGTAGTCGGTGTGCTCACCATTCAGAGAGGCCAAGCCGATTGGCTGCCCGCCCTGCCGTCGCTGGCCAACGGGAGCAGAGCGGACGGCCGCCACCTGACCCTCAGGAAGGCCGTGTCAGAGGAGAGGCCGCACGATGCCCGAGGTGAGCCCCCCCCCCCACCCTGAAAACCCTCCCCCTCCCCTCCCTGTGGTGTGAGAGGATGCTACTAACCTGCAGGGAACAAAGAGGACGGCGAGCTGAGATCCATGCAGCCAGATGCACACTTCCTCGTGAGTCAGTGTATCGTCGCCATGGATACCGCTCAGCAACACAAAAAAAAAAAAAGAAAAGCTCAAATGTAACCTCGCTGACTAATGATCTCCCGATCGTTCTCATGTACATTACATAACGTGCGTCGTATGTCGTCCGTGTTTCATTATTACCGCGCTTTTCATTCCCAGTCCGTCCACGCCGCGTGACGTTATCCGTGCTCACGGTTTGATTGTATCCCGTAGCGCGCGCCGGCTACAGGTCGGGCGAAGCCCCCGTGACGGCGGCTTCGCTGGACAGCGGCCTGAGCGGCAGCGCCTACAGCCTGCTGGACGAGGACGGCGAGATGAACGAGGTGGACAGTGCCATCTTCCAGGTGCCCCGATTGTGAGTCCTGTGCTTTTAAAGACTTTTACAGCATTTACATTTTTTTTATATATACATATATATATATATATATATATATATTTTATTAACATTTAAGTTTATGAATCTTTTTATGACAGTTATGTCATCTATTTTTCTCTATTTAGTGGGAAGATTACAAATGGTACAGATGGGTTGAAATCATCCTTGGGTGATGCTGACGGTAAGACAAAAGTGTAACCAAAATTAACTGATTACCAATGTTAGATAAATATGTGTTGCTTTTAATTGATTTTTTTTTTCTGCTGTGTGTTAAAAAATGAGAAAAAGGATTTAATATAATTAAAGATTATGATCAGTATTTAGGTAGTTGCAAACATTGTATTCATTTTATTTTCCACCTGATTCAACATAAAAATCACCTGTAAATCTTTTAAGGCCAAATGTGAGTTGCTTATAGGTACCGGAGCTTTGTCATCAACACATTGCGTAAATCATATCATATGAATGAGTTTGTCCGTGTGCAGGCAAGTCGCAGGTGATGGGCGAGATAAAGATTGCGCTGAAGAAGGAAGCGAGGACGGAGGGAGACCACCTGGTCCTGGAGATTCTGCAGTGTCGCAACATCACCTACAAGTTCAAGACGGCAGACCACTTGCCCGGTAAGTACCATTTTTTTTTTTTCCATTTTTTAAAGCATCATACCTTTTGTATCTTTATGGACATTATAATGATTTCCTGCAAAATAAAGATGTAATTTTTGCAAACTAAACAATGTTACAGAAACTTGGTATTTATACTTTAAAAATGTATGTTTAAAATATTTACATCAAGTAATTCATCTTTTGGTACATACATCAGCCGCACCTGCGTAAAAGCCGCAAGCGCCCACATTGAAACACGAGATATTTACAAAGAAAGACTGTACACGGACAGAGTTTTCAAAGTTTTAATACCTTAGCTTAGCTTAACATAGCAAGAACACAGTAGCATGAACAGGGAAAAAAATCATAGCGGTTAAAAAAAAAAAACAGCCGCGGCAGCAGCACGCTAGCACAGCACGAACAGGCCTGGTTAAAATAAAACAGCAAAATCACGAGACACGGCAGTAACACAGCAATAACACGCTAGCTCAGCACTAACGCTAGCGCAGCACTAAAAACACACACAAAAAAAAAACATACTGGTGAAAGTCACTTCCTCAGCACATATTTTCCACCGGTCTCACTCTTACCTTCTCCGCTCGTGTGCCCCCTTGCAGCGTTAGAAAAAAAAATGCATAAACCGCAGGGTTGAAAGCGTGTGGGGGAAAAAGTCGCGGCTTATAGGCCGGACATGACAGTAAATAGCTTTTACATTTATTGAATTTTTGCCTCCCCACCACCACCCAAAAAAACCCCCCACCCCTCAATCTGTGCTGTCATGGCCTGGGAAATGCAAATAACGAAAACTTTGTCGCGCGGAGCTCACACGTGAAGACTTGTACTGTCCCGGTCCGCCCAGACCTCTACGTGAAGCTGTACGTGGTCAACATCGCCACGCAGAAGCGCATCATCAAGAAGAAGACGCGCGTGTGCCGCCACGACCGCGAGCCGTCCTTCAACGAGACCTTCCGCTTCTGCATGAATCCGGCGGGGCACTCCTTGCAGGTGAACCCGGTCCCCCCCTCCCTGCCATTTGGGCTCGAAAACAAAGCCGCCCGGCGCTGACTCGCCGTCTTTCCCTCGCAGCTTTTCCTGGTGTCCAACGGAGGCAAGTTCGTGAAGAAGACGCTGATCGGCGAGGCCTACGTGTGGCTGGACAAGGTGGACCTGCGCAAGCGTGTGGTCAGCTGGCACAAGCTGCTCGCCAGCACCGCGCACATCCACTCCTAGGGCGGAGCGTACCACGTGGAGACATGGGCCGGAGGGTGGGGGTGGAGGGGGTTACAAGTTCAATTCCGACTTGCAGGAAGTGCACCACGCAAGTCAGCAGGTACAAAAAACACTCATCACCATCCACGCACTGAATACAGGGACACACATGTACAGTCGATGCTCCTTCACCCCCTTTGAGAGCGTTTGACCAGCGACTCCGTGAGGACTCGTCTTTATTTTTCTATTAGCAACATCGACCTCTGTTGGTTCTTCACGGGAAGTCGTTTGTCGGCGATAACACTACCTAGCATTCCACTTCGGGACTTTAGTTTCGCGTGCGCAAACGAGAGTTCTGTTGCGCTTTTGTTTCAGAATTATTGATTTATATTTGGTCGGAGAATTGTGCGATCTGGTGCCGCGTCCACCTTGTACAGAGCAAAAATGTCTTCGCTGGATAGATACATATTTATATAAATATAGATATAATGGTCTTTATCACAGACAATCAAGTCTTGATGATTGTGACGTTCAAGTCCACCCCTCCACCCACAAAAAAAAAAAAACTGTCGTGTCTTTTTTTTGTGTGCACTTTTCTTCCTCGAATGTTAAAGTGACATAGCAGTAAAAAAAAAAAAAAGAAAAAGTTGAGATTTAATTATTTTATCCATATTCTTGCATATCAAACATAGCGTTCCAGAAATATTACGTTTTATTTTCTATGCAACCTCAACAAGTAACTGCGGCAAAAGAAGAATTGAAATATGAGAAATGGGCACATTTTTGAATATATATATTTTTCTTTTTTTTAATTAATTTATTACTTCTAATGTTATTTATATTTTTTTTATTTAATGTATTTTATCATTTGAAAAGTTTTACATATTTAATATAATTTTTAGATTGTCATATTTGACTTGCCTATTTATGTATTTATTGTAATCTAATGGTATTCTATATTTCCTTGCGAGATCATTTCTTTCGCAGCAAAGACAGATTAAATATAAGACCAAATTTTATTTATCAATCGCTACTGTATGTATTTATTGCCACACAATTATTGATTCCCAGTGGGGCCAAGTATTGATCACTTGTCAACTTTCCAGCAACAATGGACAGAATTTCAACAAATACATTTCTAAACTTTAACTTGATTTTCACAGATAGAAGTTGTCCATTTAATATTTCTTTTTTTTTTTTTTTTTTTTTCCTCCCCCGGTAATACCATTTGTTATGTTTACGGTGCATAACGCGTGAGTGTGTTTTTTGTACACAACTTTACTGTACGTAGTACTTGTTTACAAAGTTAAGTTCCAAAGGTCCGAAACTCAGAGAATTTTTTCCCGTTTACAGAGAATTCCGACGAAAAGGCCAGGCTCTCCGCGTTTTCTCGCTTAATTTCCAGCAACGACCAAAAAAAAGAGACTTCCCCATTTTAAGGTCACCGTGAGTGTGCATCTTTCTTGATTCATTTTTTTGGGGCTATTTTATTTTATTTTTTTTAAATCGATTCAGCGCATGTCATCGATCTGTCTTTAGGAATCATCAACACTCACGCGCACCTTGAAGCGTGTAAATGCGTCGCCTTTTTTAAAAAATAACACCGGGCTTTGGGAGCAATAGGTCTTTTAATGGACAAAAAAAAAAAAAATATATATATATATATATATATATATATATATATATATATATATATATATATATATATAAAAAAGACCAATGTGTGGGGGTCATTGATTTTTCTTTTGATGGATGTACAGTACAACGTTTACTAACCACACGCGCACTTGGACAGCTGGCGTAGTCGCAGGAGAATCGTCAATGTGCTCACACTGGATGTTGCATGTTTCCTTGGTGGCTCATACTATTTTTGTGTCCAGATTATGATTATTAATAAATTCATTTGAGTAAAAAAAAAAAAAAAAAAAAAAAAAGACATGTAGAGAAGGCTCTAGAACAAAAATGTTATTGGTGAGGATAGGGAGGGGGGGGCTATTTATTGATAATTTATGCTCTCTGTACAAAGATAATGATCATTTGATTTCCCCCCCCCCAACCCTTGTAAGTAAACAGGATTAAAAAAAAATATCTATACTGTCATGCTTTTGTGATTGTATACAGGAGGAATTGATTAAATTATGCAAATTGTGCTGTAAAAAAAATGGCCGTTGCCCACCCCATGTCTAAATATTAAATATGAGTACAATGAGGGCTTGTTGTGTTGTTATTTTATGGGTGGGGTAGTGCTGGGGTACTGTGTAAGGTTTGGAGTGCTTCAGAAGACTGGGTTTTAGGGTACGGTTTCAGGTGATTTGATAGATTTGGGGGAGGGTTTTGAAGTCCTCTAGTTAGGGTTAGGGTGTAGGGTTAGAAGTTTTTAATAAGTTTATAGGTAGGGTTTCAGGTGAGCACTACTGGATTATAGTAGAATTTGCTATGGTGCCGTAATGGATTTGGGTCAGGTTTTCTCCATTTCCTTAGTCTTAAGGGTACGTAGGTCACAGGTTTCGCAGAGGACTAGACTTTATCGGAGGTTCTCCATAGAGTCAGGATTTCAGTTTTTTCAAGAACAAGGTCTTGAGCTTCAAGAGCTTCAGCAAACTGCTTTGGATAATTACAGTAGGGGTTTGATGAGGGGTAGGGTTTCCCAGATAGTCAGAGGTCGTTTGCAGATGGTTACGTTCTGGATTTACTAGAATTTTAGGTTCTCCAGATGTTCACCTGTTAGAGTAAGAGGGTTCCAGATTTTTCATAGGATTCAAGCAAGGTTTCGGGTTCTACAGATGGCTAGACTTTGTGAGAGGTTCTCCAGAGTCACAGGGATGGAATTTAAATTTCTTTCAGAACAGTATGAGTACGTTTCAAGGCTCTGCAGAGGACTGTGAGTAGTTTTACACTGTCTAGGATTCCAGACTGTTCCTGAGAAGATTTGACTGGGATTTTCTCACCTGTCCAGAAGTCGAGGTCATGTTAACGGTTTTCCAATGCACTCAAGGTATGACTTTAGGTTTTTCAGAGGGTTCGGGGTTAGGCCAGAAGTTCTTTGAAAGGTGAGCATGACAGTTTAAGGATTTCCAGAGTATTAATGGTAGGACCTTAGATTATTTTGTGCATCTGGTCTGTTTTTTTAGGTTCCCCAGATACCGTCAGGGGTGAGGGTTGGAAATTTATTAGAGGGTTAGGGTTGGGATATCACGTCCTAACTATGAAATAATTATATTCCAGGATCTAAAGAAGGCGAGGTAGGTCCTTCAGAGGCCTGGGGGTTAGGCTCAGGGTTAGTCAGATAGTTAGGGCTACTAATATACTTCAGTTCCTACGGTTTAGTTGTGGGATCAACTTTGCTTTAGGACACTGAGGTGGGCAGTCCATGTCTGCTCTTTAGATGGAAATCCACAGATGTGAGGTAACAGGAGTTGCTGAGTACACGATGCCAAGTGGTTTCCCTTTGAAGATTCAAATCTGACCTTCACTGTGGAGTGATCAGAGTGTGTGGAGGACTTGATTGACAGCTT
This sequence comes from Syngnathoides biaculeatus, assembly GCF_019802595.1. Lineage (NCBI taxonomy): Eukaryota > Metazoa > Chordata > Actinopteri > Syngnathiformes > Syngnathidae > Syngnathoides > Syngnathoides biaculeatus. The sequence goes on along the minus strand of NC_084659.1, from coordinate 7,842,340 downwards.
CTCTGCCCTGAGGTAAAGCTCCACCTAAGAAAGAAGGTAACAAGAAGCAAACTTAAAAAAAAAAAAAAAGAACTCTTTGAATTCTTTAATTTCAGTGAGCTTCCTCCTTCCTTCCTCCAAAAATCCTTGTGGGATTCTGGATCGTCATCGGGAAAGTTTGACTACCCTTGCCGGCCCACAAGGTATCGTCTCAACATACTCACACTTCTAGAGTTCCGCCAGCAGAGGGTATGAGAACCAAATGTAGTGTCCGTGGTTCTTGTGGCTCAGCCCACACGTACTGGACTCAGCCGCTGTGAACCCAAGCCAACGGTTCTATCGAGGGACCTTTCCTGCGGGCAGAAAACTCCAAAACATTTGCATATTCTCGTCTTTTCAAGGTCATTTGGACATTGAGATGTGGAACTACAACAGTCACGGTTGGTTCAAAGGACCTCTTATCTCTCTGCGGTCCCTCTTTTCTTTTATGTCGGCCTCATTGTCAAGAATTCCTTCTTTTTGATTCATCCTTCTGATCCGCACTTCTAAAGATGTTTGTTCCGTCGCCTACAAAAGACACTGCTTGAAAACGCATCAATAGCGTCGACTTGAGCTGACTGCACTGAAAGAACAAATACGAAGGAAACGCCTTCTAATTCCTAATGATGAGAATCAAACCCCCGTTTCATCTTTTCCACTAAATTCGCGAGGAGACGGCGACCGATGGTTCCGTTTTGCTTTTTCGTTTGCACATCCTGAAGCGAGCATTGACGACGGCGCTGAGCTTTCACGTCCAATCGCTTCCGATCCCCGCCGTGAGCCAGCTTCCTGTCACGGGACACCCATCGGCCGGCCCAAACTTTCCAATCCTGACAACTCTGCTCGGTCTCACCGTAATGCGATCAGTCAGCAGGCAGAACCCAAGCGAGGTCAACGACATCCAGAGACGAGACGTCATATCGCACGCGACCGCTCGCTATCGCTTACATATCAACGAGGCGACCTCCAAAGTTTGTGATGATTGCTATCAGCACTCAGAGCGTCACGTGGAATGTGTCACAAACTGAATATGAGAGGATGCCGAATATGATTTAGAATTGCATAGAGAGTAAAAAATTTAGTTTTTTTTTATTCTACAATTGGAAAATGTCCGCAGCTTTAAATTGGATTGTTTTTCTTCAAAATGTTTAGAATTTTTGCACCATTGAAAAGGCCAAAATGTCCACAAATTTAGATTTTTGAGTATTTTTTTTTTATTTTACAATTTAGTTTGAAAAAAAAAACATTTACCATTTGCCAAGATAAAATATATTCTTTTGCGCAAAATACTTATTTTAAAAATCTTTTTTTTCTATAGTTTTTATTTTTTTTTTTATTATGTTTGAAAATGTCCGTAGCTTTAAATTGGATTGCTGTTCTTAAAAATGTTTAGAATTTTTGCACCATTGAAAGGCCAAATGTCTACAAATTTAGATTTTTGAGTATTTTTTTTATTTTACAATTTAGTTTGAAAAAAAATTTACCATTTGCCAAGATAAAATACATTCTTTTGCGCAAAATGCTTATTTTGAAAATCTCTTTTTTTCCATAGTTTTTTAATTTTTTTTTATTTCTAATTATTTTGGAAAATGTCCGTAGCTATAAATTGGATTGCTGTTCTTAAAAATGTTTAGAATTTTTGCACCATTGAAAAGGCCAAATGTCTACAAATTTAGATTTTTGAGTATTTTTTTTATTTTACAATTTAGTTTGAAAAAAAATTTACCATTTGCCAAGATAAAATACATTCTTTTGTGCAAAATGCTTATTTTGAAAATCTCTTTTTTTTCCATAGTTTTTTAATTTTTTTTTATTTCTAATTATTTTTGAAAATGTCCGTAGCTATAAATTGGATTGCTGTTCTTAAAAATGTTTAGAATTTTTGCACCATTGAAAGGCCAAATGTCTACAAATTTAGATTTTTGAGTATTTTTTTACTTTACAATTTAGTTTGAAAAAAATTTTACCATTTGCCAAGATAAAATACATTCTTTTGCGCAAAATACTGATTTTGAAAATGTTTTTTCTATAGTTTAATTTTTTATTATTTTTGAAAATGTCCGTAGCTATAAATTGGATTGCTTTTCTTAAAAATGTTTAGAATTTTCGCACCATTGAAAAGGCCAAAATGTCTACAAATTTAGATTTTTGAGTATTTTTTTATTTTACAATTTAGTTTGAAAAAAAAAACATTTAGCATTTGCCAAGCTAAAATACATTCTTTTGGGCAAAATACTTATTTTGAAAATCTTTCTTTTTTTATAGTTTTTTTATTTTGAATTTATTTTTTTTTTAACCCTCTGAAGACTATTATCCTTCAAGGAAAATCTTTTCATCATCCTCAATTAAAATGTGGAGAGAAAAAAAAAAGATCATCAGTGTGCTTCTACCTAGCAGGTTGCTAAGAAAACACATTCAGGTTATTTCGGGCCAAAAATCCGATTTGAAAGCTCAGATATGACAGGAAGTGACCCGTGATGCACTCTGGAAGCGCTGGTTGACATTTTTCCTCAGTGGCTCCCAAAATGATTTCAGAATGCAGCATTTGCTCACATTTAACGCGCTAACCTCTGACCTGAAAATAATTTTGTTGGCGGGCAGCGTGGGTTCAATTCCCGCTCAGTGACGGTGTCGATATTTGCCATGCGACTGACTGGCGACCACTTCAGGGGGTAGTTTGCCTTTTGCCCAACATTAGCTGGGATTAGCTCTGACACTCCCCCGCTCCTCGTGAGGATAAGGGACTTGCAAAATGGATGGGTGGATTGACTTTCTCCTCTTGATTGCAACTCAAAAGTTGAAAATTTCATTTTGAAAGCAACAAGAGGGGCCATGAGGAGTCTGTGTGGAAATGGTGTACGGTACGCGGGTAGTCGTTGCTACGGTGACAGCAGCCGGGGCGATTCCCTGGAGAGGTGGATCGAGTCGGAGGCCGGTGACAAGGATGCACCGGCGGAGCACACAGTCATTGCTAATTCGCTCGCAAACGCAGTTTATCTTTCGTGTCACATTGACATTTTCGAGAAACTCTTTGATCACTCAGCAAGGGCGACGCTTTGTCGATAAAAATGAACTTTTTATTTGTCTTATATTTTAGTCCCAAAAGGTAAAGTCATAGTTTTTTTAGTCCACCTAAAATTATAGCAATATTATATTAATATGTTATATTATATTCATATTATTATTGTTATTATAGTTTTTTGTATTTTTCTTGCTAAAGTGTTATCAAATTAGCTTTGATTGACTACTCATCAAATCTGCCCGGAAACTAGCGACAAAAAAAAAAAAAAAAAAATGGTCCAGGAAATTTCACTGCCTGGTAAAATAAATCCACATTTTAGTTTTTTATATACTTTATGCAGCAAATTTAACATATTGTTGAGTTATTTGTACTTATACATTTTTTAGAGCAAAATTATGTTGATGTACATGTTTCTTTATGGTTTAGTAATAACTTTGGAGAATAATGTTAAAAATGCCATTGAGTTATTGTACTTTTCCTGGTAAATTAATGAATTTTTATTATTTTAAAAAATCCATGTGAAAGTAAATACTATTTCTAAAACACATGTATTATGATGATCAAATAAATTGTTTATATTTCGCCAGGGAGAAGGAAAAAAAAAACATTGCTCAAGTTCTGCCTAGCAACAAGTGATCACACAGGAAGTGGAATCTGTCCAAGCCTGTTAGGCTTTTTTCTTGGGGGAGATATATTTGATTATTAAACTTCTTATGGAAAAGAATTGTGTTTTTCTAGTACAGTATGTTGCCTAGTTCAGGACAAAAATAGCGCTCAACCTAAAAAAAAAAAAAAAAATAGTTTGTCCCAGTGATTTACACTTTTGTTAAAAAAATAAAATAAAAATATCTAGCAGTTATTTTGAGTGAATATTGTTGCAGCCTGCGTCCGCACACTACCAAATTTCTCAGTGTATGTACACTAAAAAAAGAAAGACTTGCAGGGTGGTGGTGGTGTTGGGGAGGGGGGCGGGGTGACCAGCATCAGCTGTGGGAGGGGGCGTGGGGCGGGCTGTGTGGAGAGGTTTGTCTCGCGTGTGCGTGCACACGTTTAGCCGACGAGTAGCAGGACGCGCGACGTCGTGCATTTGTGCAGCTGCCCTCCTTTTTATTCCCCCCTTGTTGTTGTTGTTGTTTTTTTTTCGTTTGTTTGTTTTAGTTTTCCATCTTTGCCGCGATGGATTACGGCGTACGCCTACTTTTGCTGATCTCCAGCGTGTCCTGCGTGTCCACCGGCCAGTTTCCCAACGCGCACATGTGAGTACCACCACGGTGACATTCGGTTGTTTTTGTGGAAAATGCTCAGTACAAGGTGGGGGGGGGGGTGGACAGACAACCAACTTGTGAAACGTGATCAATTGATGGGGGGGCTATTTTCTGCACGGTGGTGATCATGGTTACTGTAGTTTAACTTTATCTACTCTTTGGATTTAGGCGAACTGTGTTTTTATTTATTTTGTTGGTTTATTTGGAGCTGCAACCTGAAACATAAACACTGCATATTCAGTTTTGTTTTTTAAACATGTGCTCCACTCGACTCCTTTTCTGTTTATTCGGACCTATAAATAGACTTATACACTATATTTTATTTAAATGGGTGTGCAAGTGTGTGTCTTGTGTGTTTTTATTTATTTGGATGCGTGAACACACTTGTGTTCTTTCTAAAAAAATGATTATAAGTGTGTGCATATGTTTTTGTGTGCTTCATGCAGTTTCTTTTTAAACATGACGTGTGTTTGTGTTGTTTTTGTGTTAGTGTGTGTAAGTGTGTGTGTGTGTGTGTGTGTGTATTTGGAGTCACAAACATTTTTTTCATGTATGATTGATATATGATTGTACAGGTTGTCTTTTTTTGTTTTTCAGACCCATGAACACACTGTATTTTATTACCTTTTTTTTTTTAGCCTTTTTAATAGTGTGCACATGTCGTGTGTGTTTTTGTGTTTGTATTTGGACCCACAAACACTCACACCACATATTTTTAAAACCATGCCCATATATATATATATATATATATATATATATATATATATATATATATGAGTGTGTGTTTCGACCCACACACACACACTGACAAACTGTACTTCTTAAAAATATGAGCATTTGAAGTCGTGTTTTTTTTATTTATTGTGATAATAGTAGGTGTGGTTTTATATAATATTCCTAATATTGACACTCCTTTTTCCCTCTCACTTAAATTTTAGCACGACGTACAAGCGGTGTGTGCGCAAAAGTATTGGGACGCCACCCACAGCAAGTGTGCACATAGACAAAGTCTGCGCTTTGTCCTCCGCCAACTCATCCGACGGTTCCGTTTCAATCAAGTCGGGTCAACAAGTAGTAAACAAACGGGGGGGGGGGGTTCCGAGCCACCGCCCTTTTGTCTTCCTCGCGTCCCGTCCTCTTCCTCATCAGTTGCGGTGGTGAGCCACCGTGGCACTCAGCCTAATGGCCCGAGACCGATGATGTCAGACTTGCAGAGTATATTTTGCTAAGTGGATTGATCCGTGGCTCAGCGACGCGAGGCGGGTACTCGACGTGGCCGCTCCCGTGGCATTATTATTTTTAAAACTTGGGCATTCACGGTTTTTGGTAGCAGCTTGACAAAACGTGATGGGCGGATTCCTCGAAAATGATTTCTGTAATAGCGCTCGATGGTATCAAAACCTCACGTCATAAGCGCATTCATACTCAAATTGATGGGCACAACTGAGTCAATTAACAGGTTAGCCAATTAACAGACTGCCAATTCTGCACTCTCATTCGTTGACGACAAGCCAGGCCCCGCCTTTTAAGTCGTACGCACTCAAAATCACAGATACTACAGATGAGAACGGTGGCCTCAAATGGATAAAAATAATAGCTGCACCTCAGCTATACGATCTTGTGTTTGATCTAAAATAAATGTGTATCTGATTAATTGATGAGATAATCTGTAGAATGCTCGACTTCAAAAATCTACCTGTTGCGTTTCGAGATTTTCAGGCTACGTCTCCTCTGTTGGATCTTACGTTGCGTTCAGCGCAGAACGTGGCCAAGTCGTGATGGTCTTCTCTTGCCTATGCCAGGATGCAGACGCACAAACTTCGTCCACGCTGACGTCATAGCGCTGCCACGCAACGGGCCCAATGATGAAGCGACATTGTTCCATTTCTGCATGCTGTGGACGTGCCCCCCCCCCCCCCCCCCCGCATTGATTCTCAGTACTACACAAGACCGGCTCCTCTTCTTCTTCCCAGCCGTTTGTGCGACTCACTCCCCCTTTTTTTTTCAAGCCTAACTCGATTTCACGCTCAGCTAAAGAGCCCTGCCTCTCTGCTCGCCGTCTTGTCTCCGCCAATCTCCTCCGTAATGTGAGGAGGCACTTTACGTGAACACGACAACACTGAACAGGCGTGGGCCGGGTGGGCTCCGGTCCACCGTACTTCGAACACGGCGACGGGAGGTCCGGAGTGAGACGATCGCAAACTGTGCGTACAGGTCGACGAGACCTAACCTAATCATCAATAGCCCGAAAAGAATGCCGGTTACTCTATAGTTTTTATGTCTGATAAAAGCTTCCAGACGTTTGATTCGCAGTAGCTTTGGCCGACTTGCCGTAAGGGAACAATTAGCAACCAAAAGTAATTCACGGACTTTCTCACACTCCCACTTGAATCCTCTCCCCCCCCCCCCCCCCAACGCAACCCGCTGGGATTTATTCAGACGGGCGCCCGTCTTTGAGGAAGGCGCCGTCGACCCGAACCTGGCCTCGGAGGGGGGCAGGATGTTGTAAGCCTCAAAAGTTTCTCATGGCAGATTTTTATGGGAAGCGATCCGTGCGCGTACCTCACATCTCTTCGCCGCGCAAAGGGAAATTTTTCCACTGCTCCGTTGCCAAGGCAACCCAGGGAATGGCTAACAGCTGTTTGGATGGCAGGCCAGTCCAGTACAGGAAACACATCTGTACTGTATCCTCGCATATAAAGCACGGCGAGGTTTGATTTTTTTTGTTGACCGTCCTGACTCTCTTGCGGAAAAAAGATTTTTTTTTTTTTTTTCATCTCAATGAAGTTTTCATGTCTGAATAGTTTGAATAAAATAATAATATGCCGCCGTTAAGAGTTGTGCTGCTTCAGAGGAGTGTTGTGGACACTCGGATTTCAAACATGATCCAGGAAGCGGTTTTAAAAAATTAAAAAAACAACAACATACAAAACTTTGGGAATTATCAGGTAAGTGTAAAAAAAAAAAAAAAGTTATGTAAGGTGCTCTGGTTAATAGTAACATTTAAAAATGAGAAAACATTGCTGGCCTTGACTTTTAGCGGATATCACTTTAAGAGGTTACATAAACTAGAAATAGTACTTTGAGGTTTTTTTTTCCTCAAAATTTTTGTATGAACTCTCAGCGTGGCCGCGGCCTATCCCGAAAATGGAGGTACCGACCGTCAAGCTTCCCGTGTCGCGTCAGGCCAAAATATCTTTTAAGTAAATTGAGGTTGTTATCGCCGAATATCTACTCGAGCGCGTCCCGTCGGGCACTCGAGGCATGAAGTGCTGAAAATATCTCTGGGTGTCTCATGGGGTACGCAAGAGAAAATTGGGCTCTTGACTATCCGTGATGGCTTTGGCGAGAGTCCCCCCCTTAAAGGAGCGGCAGCGGCGTTTCATAGCAGCACTCGCGCATTTGGGGAACGAGTACCCCACAACTGCACTAAGTGTGCAGTTAATTGGGCATTTTGGCCAAAGGGGACGGATCGAGACGGCGGATTCTCGAATCTATTTATACCCGCGGGGGGGGGGGGGGTTGTGTTTTTGTATAGGTTGCGCGGCTAATTTAATGGATTTGTCGTGATGCTGGGCCAAATCTGCCAAGGTGATGTTGGAAATGGCACGCAGCAAGGCCAAAAAATGGCTACAGTATAGAAAAGAAGACAAAATTGTTGCTCTGTTCACTTTTGGCCGACCTGGCAATGCACCTTTCTTCAATAAGTCACTCACTACTGTGGACGTTTATATTAGTCAACTCGAATCCAACCGTAAAATGCCACTGACGTATATAGACGTCAAGTACAGTTTGCAACGGGAAGGCGCGGAAGATAGTCTTGCCCAGCTTTTCTGCAGGATTCTGGCTTCTGCAGCACTGTGCGCAAAAGCAAGAAGTATTAACATTGATCTGCTCATGTTTCTTGACACCAAAAACTTGTTTTTCTTTCTCTAATTGGCCAGAAACTGATGTTTTATGTTGGATACTCTTCAGTCATTTCAAACCAATATAGAGCTTGGATCCCACATACTAATCTGCCCTGTCGCTGCTGTTGTACCTTCTTCCTAGAGAGTCACCCAAACCATTTAGTTTCTTAAATGATGGGAATTGTCTGCCTAAATTTGACTTCACCGCCTGGCCGATTTGTTGAAATAATATCAATTGTTTTCCGTCTGGGAAGATAACGAGGCTGTGAGACATTTGCGAACGTGGAAATTACGAAGTTATTGCCATTCATACAAAAGGTAGATTTTGTTGATGGTCCCTTTGTTATACATGGCGGCTTTTTTAATGCAAATTTTCTCGTTATATTACTAAGATTGGCCTTAATTATGTTGACTTCTTTTAAATGAAAATGTCATAGTGCTGGGAAGCAAATACCCATTTTGTACCCCCCAAAATTGGATGCCTTTCGGTCTGGAGTCTTTTTAGGGATCCCCGAGTGGCTGTGCTACTTTCATCGCCATCAATCTCCAAGAACTGACGAGGAGTCTCAATTAGGACCATCAGACGAGGATTTCAGTTTTCAGACCGTCCCCCCCAGGAGCCGCCGGGAACATAAAAAGAATTTACTGTCTCCGTGACATCAAAAGCGCTGGCTTCCGAACATAAAAGTACGATCTTGTTGCGGTGGAAATTCCCAGAGTGGATATTGGGCCCTCGTATGTTTTTATTTTTATTTTATTTATTTTTTTAACTTCGGAACAAAACGGCTCCCAGTGGTGTGGCATCTAGCTTTGACGGATCGATACCGTGGTCATTTTTCGGAATGTTGACGAGTGGCGCTGATCGCCGCCGACTTGCTGTCCGTAAACCGTGCTGCCGTGGTTCTTGTTGTAGAACCGGTGGTTCACGTTCAACGGTTTTTGGTCAGTATAGCCGCTCTTGTAGCCCAAAGCCTGCGATGGTTTCTAGTCTATGGACATTTGTCTCCAGTTCTTGACCACAACTAAAACTCTCTGATGCACCATATTGTGTACCTTACCATTTCTCTCTTGTGTTGCAGTATAAGAGACAAAGATTATAGTTCGACGTGGTGCAGATCGTTGTCCGGTTGTCCCATCACCGGAATGGGTTACAACATCCTCCCCTTCCTGCAAACTAATTAGTTACACCCACTTCATTAGCTTAAAAGCTTCTCCGAAGAGGCGACACCTCTGCGGACGACCTTGGGACCCGGTTGGTTTAGCATAAAACTTCCCGTCACTGGCTATTAGCGAGGAGTGCAAATCGTAGCCTAGCCTTTAATACGATATCACCATATTTTCCCGTCGATACGGATATTATTCCGATGGTGATTGTGTGATAAACCATGTAAAACCTTTGAAGCTCAGCATTTGACCGCTCTAGTATTTGACACTTGTATCATGAGAGAAAATGATATCACAGTGTCGATATTTTGTATAGTATTTACCATCGTAATGATCTATGCTGAGACCGCTCTGCGTGCAGATGGTCAAATGATGGCACGATGCAGGACGCGGACGCTTCGTAAGTTGGCGTCGGAAGTGACTCAGTGATAAACATGCGAGCGAAAAGACGCCTCGCGGGTTCCACGCTGCGATGACTTTCATACGGATGCCCTCGATGTTGCCGCTAGCTCCGTTCCTTCCCGCGTTTGTCACCTTCCTGATCTCGCCCGGGGAGGAATTCCAGTCAAGGGGGCAGGAGCAATAAGGCGAGGGGTCGCGCGGAAAAAGAGCCGAGCAAACCGTGGAAAAACTCTTTTAACGGTTTCCTGCGGTCCACGCTCACAGCGATCGGCGTCCGACCGGGGGAGTGGCGCATCCCGTTGTGATGCGAGTGGCGTTGATGGCTCTTTCTGGAAGTGGCTAATTAGTCCACTCGGGATGCAACCAATCCAGTTAAGCGCATGCCTTGAGATGTGACGTTTACCAACACAAAATCCTCCGTTTGTGTTCCCCGTGTGCAATTTGAACTGAAACCGTGACGTTTTGATATCTGAACCCCGGCATAATTCTGAGGTCACATGATATGCGCTGACAGGACTATCTAGCCTATATCTGCCCCCGGCAACAAGCAGCTGTCTCCCCCCCTGTGAGGCTAAATATGGGCGGCTCGCGTTCCACTGTATTTGCTTTAAATAAAATAACGCGGTCAGTAAGGGGGTCCTGTGCCAAGGCCCCCTCCCCGTGGATGCAAATGGTGTGGAGCCGAGGTTAATTTATAGTACGCTAACATTTTTAGCCAACCTTTCTCATTGTGAATGGTGAAATATTAAGTTGCTAATTCTCATAGTGAACCTGATCATTTTTAGCCTGCAGTCCCATGAGAGAGAACAAACATTTTTAGCCAGCCAGCATTTCTTTCGGTGAACACCGCCATTTTTAACCCGAAGCTTTCATCGTGAACGCCAGCGCTGCTAGCCAAAAGTTCTCAATAGGACAGCCATCATTGTGGATGTTTGTTTTTTTTCAGGTAAATATTAGGGTTAGGGTATTTTACCCTGAAATATTTATAAATGTATTTATAATATTATTAATTTATTTGTTATTTTTATTAATATATAATATTATTATATTATTATTTTTTCAAAATTTAATTTTACAGATTTTCAGCTAGCAGTTTTCATCGTGAAGATTTTTCGATGTTGCTTTTGCGCGGCGCCATCTGAAGCGTTCACCCTCTTCCGCTCGTCGTCTGACGCCGGCGTCTGTCCCCTCGTTTCTTTTGCGACGGACGCACGAGGCGGCCGCGGCGTCCCGCCGCCCCTGGACGTGACACTCACCCTTGTCAACTATGAATAGCTCTCGCCTTAGTGCACGTGCGGCTTATTCACTCGGCAAAACATTATTTCATGCTTCCCCTTGGATACGTGCTCGCACACTCAACACGTGTCATTAATTCATTCATTCATTCATTTCCGATGAAGTGATTAAAAGTGGTCCGCGTCTGCTCGTGTGTCCTCAGGATTAAAGAATGGGCGGACCAGATGCAAAAGGACTTGATCACGCTCACGGACAAGGCGAGCGGCATCCGGAGTCTCACTCAGGTGAGGCCTGTCAATCAAAAAGTCCGGCAAGAAGTCCATTTATGAATTTCCGTTTCAACGACCTTGACGCGGACGCATTATGCCACGACGCTATATATAGACTCTTCTCATTAGCGCTAATGCCGCACTTTACCTCACCTCATTCTTGTGGACCGCACTGATTGAAGAGCTAATAATAATAACAATAATAACCGTGTGCTCGTCGTAATGCGTTGTTGTTAAGAAGTCATCGTGAAAGTATGCAAAACTTTCATTTGAAATATGTTTGTTAATCCTGTGCCTGATGTCAACTTGCACAGCTTGCAGAGTTTAAAAGGGGGCGCCGTCAATGTTAATCAAACTTGCTCCAAAGATTAGGAATGTCTTCCAGAAAATGTTTGGTGGGCGTCCAACTCCCTCAAATAGATTAAAGATTGAATAGAATCCTACTGGCGGCAGCTGGTAAAGCGTTGGCCTCACAGTTCTGAGGACCCGGGTTCGATCCCGGCCCCGCCTGCGTGGAGTCTGCACGTTCTCCCCGTGGCTGCGTGGGTTTTCTCTGGGTTTTCTCCATGTGCCCTGCGATTCGTTAGGGGCGTGCCCCGGCCTCCTGCCCGTTGACAGCTAGAATAGGCTCCAGCACTCGCCCCGGCCCTCGTGAGGATAGGCAGCAAAGAAAATGGATGGATGGCTGTATAGAATCCCACTTCGACACAAAAATATGACATGAGGGCTTGTCATAACGGCGTCGCCACATCTTAACTACGATGATATAATCAAGCAAATAAACTTCAAGAAAATATTGATAATCGTAATGTTACTCCTAAAAACATCAATATGGGAAATGTGAGCTTTTTTTTTTACACTTTTATGTTAAATGTCGGAGGTCGAATCGAAGAGCGCAAAGAGCCCGCAAAAGCACTCCGGCGTCTCTTTGTTCCTGCAAATGGCATCAATCCCGACCAAAACTGTTTGCACAAAATACATCCCATCCATCCATTTTTTTAAGCCACTTATCCTCACAAGGGTCGCAGCGAGTGCTGGAGACAGGCTCCAGCTGTCAACGGGCAGGAGGCGGGGTACACCCTGCACCGGTCGCCGGCCAATCGCAGGGCACGTCGAGACAAACAGCCGCACTCACAATCACACCGACGGGCAATTTAGATTGTCCAATTCATGTTTTTGGGGATGTGGGAGGAAATGGGTGTGCCCACCCGGAGAAAACCCAACGCAGGCACAGGGAGAACATCCAAACTCCACACAGGGAGGGCTGGGATCGAACCCAGGTCCTCAGAACTGTGAGGCAAACGCTTTACCAGCTGAGCCCACCGTACCGCCACCAAATACATAAAATCGTAAATAGTTCAGTGAGGGGAATAACATCGCTTGTGCTCTTTCATATTGTTGACCACCGGGGGGGCAGAACCAATAGCCGCACTTGCCGTCTCGAACGCCGGACATCGAAAAGGCCTCCGGGCTACGAAATAATTGGCACGATTTGGCATTTGTGCGCTTTTCTTTCGCTTCTTTTGCTCCGGCATATTCCACAGCGCACTAAATGTCTTTTTAGTCTCGTGACGTAACCTGACATTGCCGTTCAGTCGCTCCCGCCCCTTTTTTTCCGTCGGTCAGTCAGGTCTGATGTCGACTGTCTGTAAACGTCTGCCTGCTGCAAAATGCTCCACATGCAGGAAATATTCTTAATAAAAGCAGAATACGGGAAGTTTGGGATCATTTCACACAGGGGAAAAAAAGATAGTGAAATGTATTCATTGTATTTTAAAAGATGTTTTTTCGTTTTTTTTTTTTTCCTGGCTCATGCACCAGCCCTTCCTAAAGTTCCATGCAAAACGTTTCGGGCTATTCATGCAGACTAAAAGTCGTTAAAAAAACAAATAAACAAAGCACGGGGAATCCTTTTGTCATCAGATCTACGGCAAGCATAAAACGCACTTCAGCGTGGAGACCAACCGCATCGAAGAGCTGGTGGCCACGGCCACCGGGAACATCGAGAGGTTGTTGGAAAGCCGCTCCAAAGCCCTCAAGGTGAGCGCGCGCGGCGTCGCCAAGTCTTTTCCTCGTCTTCTTTTTTTTTTGTGTGTGTGTGTTCGCCGGTAAACGCCGGAGGGACGCCCAATTAAAGCCCCTTGTTTCCATGGTTACGTTTGAAACGATTACACCCATCAACCCAGCCGAGCGTAACGTGACACACTTCAATTAGATGCTTTCTTTTTTTCATGACTTGTTTTTTGCTTCCGTCTTGAATAGAAAATATAAAAATACATCAAAGGAAACATGATTTTTTTTTTAACACAGTTCCTGGGGGTCTCCAGTTGTTGTTGTTTTTTTTTTTTCGTTTGTTTTTTTTCTGTCAAAATGATACCACGATCAAGAGTTATTGAGCACTGTTCACCCGATTTTCATTTTATTTCGTGTTTTGATGGGGGGGGGGGGGGTGTCTTGTCTCATGCCAAGGAGACCACCCCGGGACCCTTACCGAGTACTACCGGGGCGAAGCTCTAAACTGTCACCACGAGCCAAGCGGCGTCAAATTGCGGTGGCTGGAGCCCACTTTGAAGCCAAAAGTGAGCACCTAATAAAAACATGGGCTGTATTTTCACTGGTGGAGGCAGCACTTCGTCGTCAAACTGTTAGTTTGCATCGATCGGGGTCAATTTTCCGTAATATTGAAGTTAATTGGCGTCCGTAATCCGAATTTCAAAAATTCCAAAGTACCTACCTTTTCCCTTGATAATTTAGTTGGTTTTTTTTTTTTTTTTTTGTGTGTCCAAACTCAAATTCTCAAAGCAGGATTTGCTCCGGCCCCCGTTCTGAACGACAATTCCTCCACTTTGAACCTCTGCTTCTCTTTTAAGTACACGGCTGCGGCGGCCACCTCTGACCCCTGTGATTTTGTTCTCGTTCATTATTAAAGAGTCTCTCACATCCTGCAGGCGTCGACGGCCCTGCGGTTCAAATCCCCCCCCCGGCGGAATTGGCTGCTGCCTCCCCCCCCCCCACCCCCCGCTGTGGCAAGTGGTAGGATGCGTTTGTTGTTATGGCGACAAAGCGCAGGCAACACAATGGAGCCTCTATGTCTATATCTCCGTCAAAGATCCAGAAAGCAGTTTCACGAAATTGGGTGGGCGTCCCACTCGTGACAAGACGCACAAAAAATTGAACTGGAAGTAGTAGAAGTCTTTTAGTTTAGTTTTTTTCTTTTTAAACCGGCCATTTTGGGCACATTTCCAGGGCTCCTGTGCCTTACTTGTGCAACATTTTTGGTTTGGTCCAACTGCATTTTCTATTGTGCTGTAGAATTTCACTTATTTCAAGTTAACTTTTTTTTTTTTTTAATCACGGCTCTTTTAAATGGGGCAATGGCTCTCATCCCTTGTGTAAATGTGTTTTTATCGCACAACAAATTCAAATATACAAACATTACAAACCCCAAAATACAACTCGCGTAACAGTTGGATAAGTTTTTGCACATTGTTAGAGAAAAAAAGATTATCGAGGTCCCGAAAATCAATTCAAACTTTTTTTTCATGCATGTGAAATGCAGCAGAAAGTGGTGTAAATAATGAAACAAAAATGGGATAAACTGCACAAATGTTCTAAGCATGTACGCACACGTGCAATTGTGCAGAACTTTAAAATGCAAGATGCAAAATAAGGACGCAACGTAACGAGGCACTATCTGACTAAATGGCAATTACTGTAGTTTTGGAACTAAAATAATTAGAATTAAGTGGGAGCCAGCAACTGACTAGAAACCATATTTTGTTTTTATTTGAGCCCGACCCGAGTGCCTAGCTTAAAAAAAAAGTGTGCCACTGGGGGCGCAATGTACAGTGCAGTATACCGAACGCTCTCATCCCGAGTAAATATGTATTTATGACTGGAAGCCAGTGCAAGGACTTCAGGATTGGAGTAACATGCGCTGACCGCTTTGTTTTGGTCAGAACGCGTGCTGCAGCTGTTTAATACTCTTTTTTTTTTTTTTTGGGGGGGGGGTCCAGTCAGAAGACCATTACAATAGTCAAGTCTACTTGAGATAAAAGCATGGATGAGCTTTTCCTGGTCTGCTTGACACATACAAGACTTCACTCTAGATATGTTCTTCAGCTGGGAGAAGGGAGTTTTTGTGATTGATTTGATACGATTGTTGAAATTCAGGTCGGAATCAACCAGAACACCAAGGACTTGGTCTTTGGTTTTTAAAGATAGAGAGTCCAGGTGAAGATGTCAACAAATGTATCGGACTTGTCCCCAGTTAGGACACGTCGCTAATGTTGTCTCGGAAGCAAACTGGAGGTCGTTCCTTCCAAATGGCCGCTCAGAACTCTTGCGTTGACCTTGAGGGAGTCTCGTCAACCTTTTTTGGGATCGCTGCCAGGAGCGCCCACGCCGACGGAGACGGGCAGCGGCAGAAGATGGACGAGGGAACGGAGAGCAGGCAGCCGAAGATGGGGCTCTTTGAATAATGATCGGGGGTTATTTTAAGGTCTCGGATTGCATTAGCGCTGGCAGTCGATCCGAAAAAAAAAAAAAAAAAAAAAAAAAAAAAAAGGCTTTGGCCGCCCACCGGGGGCCGGACCGCGGTCGGCGGCATCTCTTGGTGGCTCGCCATTGATGGAACGCCTCTTCATCTCCGACGCGTGGGCCGCGAGGAGAAGCGGAGCCCGGAGATGCGGCGGGTTGCCGTGGCGGCGCCCCTGGTCGCCAGGCAACCCGGCATCATAAACACGTCGAAATGCACCCCCCCCATCCCCCACCACCAACACCGCCGCGGCGTTTAATCACCGGCGAAAAGTTTCCCCGCGAATCCTCGCAGCTGCACTCTGGTGCTCATTAGTGTGTCACTTGAGTCACGTCCCTTAAAGCGGCGCGTTGTGTAGCGGCGCGTAATTACAGTGCCGTCGCTGATCTCTGCCGTGCGCGCGTTATTAAACTGACACTAGTCGCCATGCCGTGAGTCGCTGTTAGGACGCCTTAATCACGGGCTGTACCCGCATCCGCAAAAACTGCTACACTGCAAACACTCGAAAATGACGGAAAAACAAGAGAGTTGTGACTAACGTGTCGCCAGTCACAACAGCAGATGCTTGGGGTTTGGTCTCCCGGGCCCCGCCATGCTCACTGGCAGGCAGGTGGCAGCTGTTTAGATGGGGGGGGGGGGGCTTTGATGTGCTGACGGGCGCTGGCGCTGGAACTACTTGCAAGGCAATACCGTCGAGAGAGCCAAAAAACAAGTGGCTAGTGGAGTGCCACACGCTGAGGCCAGCCAAGAGTTTGTTTTTTTTTTTTAAATACAAAGGTGCCTCGACGTCCGAGTTTCCGGTAATTCACTTCAAAACATTTGCGTCACAAATCGTTTATCCGTCTTGAAATGAATCGAAATAACGGTAATCGGTTGCTCGACCACCGGGGGGCAGTGAATTGCAGTCGTACTGATGGAAACCAAGAAGAGTTTCACCACTGACTGAGGATAAAGATTTTTATCCCTGTGAGGATTGTCTGCATGTCATGTTGCACAAAATTGACCACATAGATTATGTATTCATATATCCATTAGCCTGTCAATGACTGATTTGATTTTGAATTAAAAATATATATTTCTCATGACCATTACTTTGTTTCCCTTTATTGAAATATGCAATTTTTCTACTTTTATCTGCATTATAACCTCACTCGTCAATCTGCCACTTGGCAGAGTTTTCCCTGGTTTAGGACTTTGTTTTTATATTTAATTTTTTTCACGTTCTGGAAGCCTCTTTTGCCAATATCTGATTCAACTCGCTTCAGGCGGTCGTGCTGAAAAGTCGCATCGGCGCATCTGCCCGCTAATCGGCGAACGCCCGCTCGCATGCGTGTTTTCGAGGGCCCCCCCCCCGACGTCTCCTCGGTACGAGTACAAGTTAGCATTTTGAGCACAATTAAAAGGGCCCAACGGCGCCAAGAGGCACAAGTTGTTTTGCGCCCGTGCCAGCGCCGACGTCGAGCGGGTGACCGACTTAGCCCGGACGTCACTTGAGCGTTCCGCCGCGTTGCCCCGGTGCCAATGAATTATGCAACCGCCGCGGATCGTCATAATTTGTGTTGCTTCTGCGTACTTTCTCATTCACCAGTCGAGTTCATTTTACATGGAAGTGGGACACTGGCTTAATGAGTGACGGGGGGAAAGGAAACAAAAAAAGCGCTCAAGGGTTGCGTGTTTGACGTCCGGCGAGTCATAATGGGACGCCGTGATATTTGCGGATGTCTTGTTGAATTCCACTCCACGACTGATCATCTTCTTTTTTTGTTTTTTTTAATATATTTTTCCATTTTTTGCAAACAGCCCTCTCGCTTTGACGTTCAAGTCACCGTTTTTGCGCGGCGCTCGAGAGCTTCTCACGGGAAATTAATAGTACGGTGCCGATGTGGACCGAGGAGTGATGAAAAGATAAGTGCATTAGAAAGCCATTAAGCAAGTCATTATGCCCAAATATGGGAGCGTGTTCGACAGTTGTAAGGGGGGGGGGTTAATTATAGCGCACAGCGAGTCCTGATTTACACGCATTGGCCAATACAAGCGCTGCATCCAAAATAGGATTAGTGTTAATTATTTCAATTAATAAATTGATTTTTTTTTTTTTTTAATCTTTTCAGAGACTGGCAGAGGAGGCAGAAGCCCTCCAAACGGCTCACGTATGGCAAGTCAACAGCGAGGTGAGTCGGGAATTTCTTGAAAAATTGCCAAGATGTCGACGCGAGAGTGTCCGGAAGACCCTGTGAAGGGAATTCGGAGATTCGGTTGGAAATACACGTCGGGAATTTTTCACGTTGGACAATAATTGATGATTCAATTCAAATTTGGAAATAGCACTCTGTACCTTCATTTTCTGTAGAGCTCATGCACCTACGTCATAAAGTCACATGACTTTTGTTGACGTCGCCATATTGCCGGTCAAGCTAAGCGTTGCTCAATGCTAAGTCGGTTGGAGACGACACGGAAATACGTCTTGGAGCACGACGCCCGCAGTCTTGTCCGATACTGTCAGACATTTAGAAGGTAAAAAAAAACGACGGCATGTGGAAAAATTAGATAAACTTGGCATAGAGGATCCGTCTTTCATGCTTAAGTTGATAAGAAATTGGACTGTTTATTCGCTTCCGCTTGTCTTGGACAACTCGATCCACGCATGGATCTGGTAAGTCGCCGAGATTTACAGGGAAAAGTTTGAACGCGTAGAAAAGTCTGGACGCATGCGAAATTCTTTGTTGCCGAATCTGTTCTCAATCAGGAATAAATCCCACACAGTGACGGTTTTGACGGCTCGTGAATGCGGAAGCGTGATCGGCCACACGTTAACTTTTGCCAGAATTCATCGATCTTTTCAGCTAGTATTCAATACAAATACCAATATTTAAATCAATGACCCCTGGTTTTACACAAACTCTCATTCATTAACTATGATTGGGGGAAAAAAAAAAACGGAGTCGTCTTCATGGAATGTACACGGAAGCGTATCGCTGCCACACGTTAACCTCCGTGAACCTCTGCGACAGACATTTTTTTTTTTTTTTTAACATGCATTGTTCTCAAATGAGCCAACTTGGCATTACAAATACTTTTTGGTAATTTGAGTTTGAGAAGAATAATTCCTACCTGAAATGAAGTGATCGCTACACAGGTGTGTGCGTGTTTTGGTTGGGCACCATTGATATTTTCTGGTCTTCTAAGCTGGTGTTCCATAGTATGATAACTTTGAATATCTGTCTCGTCTGTTGTGACAACCAACAGCACAACAGGTCTCGGGTATTGTAAATATTCTCCTCCGGTTCAAAGTCCCCCACCATGTCGAGCAGCTCTGTTTGACCGGCAATACGGCGCCGTGCAAAACGGTGACGTCACGTGCACGAGCTGTGTTGTACTTGTTTATTTATTTGTCTTTCTATTTATAATTCCTCTCGACCAATGAATGTCGTTTTTAAGCCTCCGGCCTTCTGGGAAGCACTTTAGCCGATGACTAATCATATTTTGTCTCCCACTTCGCCGTTTACCTTCTGAACCATGGTCGGGCTGAATGAGCATTTTCCTTTCAAAGTCTATTATCTGGATAGAATTTCCAGGGTGCAATTTGTCTGGAGTTACGTTTTTTTTTTTTTTTTTTTTTTTTTTTTGGGTGGGGGGGGCTGATCCTCATTTTTCACTCGTCTCCCGTCTTTTCACAGCCAGACAAAATCATCTACTACAACGCCAAAGACGACGTGAGTATTTCATTAAAGTATTGTGTGGCTTTTTTTCGAGTATTCGGATAACTTTGCGGCGTCGGCGCGTCAGGAAGACGGCGCTCGATTCCTCCCACCCCATCCCCCCCCCTCCCCCCCCGCGCGGCCTCAGACGTCATCTGTCACCTCCGATAAGCCGGGATCGGCGTATCGTTCCCATGCGCTGTCGCGGTGAGAAATCAGCTTGCGCACTCACGGTGCACTCCTGTCACTCTGCATTTGACTGACAGAACACGCCCCTTACCTCTCCCCTCACGTTCACGAGCTCAAATTTACATTTTTTTTTTTTTTTTAATACCGTCTGTGTATCCAAAAATGCTGAAAAACCCATTCAAGTGCTAGCAACAGGCGGTGCTATAAATTAAATAACTGAACCAGAGACAAATGTCAGTCATTTGTGGAGATAAATGGATGACCAAATTCGGAGGAATTAGCAAATTTTAGAAATAACCAGCCGGGAATCAAACGCGCGGTCGATCGCAGAGCCTGACGGGGGTGCACGTGTGATTATGTTTTGTAACTTTTTTTGCTCACCGTTCTTTGTGCTAGCTCAACCAGACGGAGAAGAAGAACCGCTACGTCCCCGAGGACTTCCACGTGGACCCCGACTTCCGGCGCCTGGTCTCGTACAACACCACGGCCGTCCACATCCCCACCGACATATACGAGGGCTGTAAGTGTTGCTACGTCATTGCTGCAAGTGCCCGTGTGGGATTATTTTGGTGCTAATGCTAGCGTTTTTGCTCACACACACAAATGTTAGCATGTAGCTTAGCCCGACGCCTCTCTGTACCTTTTCCCCTTGCTAACGTTAGCATTCAGAGTAGCTTAAGACACCTCTGTGCCGCTTTTGTGCACATTTTTTTTGCATTTAGTAAATTTGCCGCAACTAATTTTAGCATTGACGCTAACTCCACACATCCCTGTTGTTTTTTCCCTACAAAAAAAATGTTGGATTTAATAGATAAAAAAAAAAAAAAAAGCCGCTACCATTTTCGCTGCATTTTTCTTCATCCACATCTGAGTCTTATTTTGTCATTTTTGATACATAATACGTATCTCCTTGCCGTTCTGGGGTTGGCGTCGGGTCCTTTGTTCCCTCCCGTCCCTTGGGCTGGCGTTTCCACGGCAACGTCCCGACGACGTCTAGACCGGGCCGGCGTCCCTTGTTGCGAGATGTCGTCCCGCTTCCTCCCTTTTCTCGACAATTCCCACTTTCCTCCACAGCTAATCGTCTTCCCCAATCGTGGTTATTAATAGAGGAGACAAATTCTCTCCCCCGCCCTCGCTGCTAATATTCCATCTCGTCCCACATTAGTCGCGCTTGATTGGATTCTCTTTTTCCCTCCCGATGCAGCGAGAGGGATCCGTCTTCCGTCTGACGCCGCGAATCACGGCGTTTGCGTGTCACGTTTTTCGCACGGCGCCCGTCGCCCTGCCCTCTCCGCTGATTAGGCAGATCGGCGTGGACGCGCGGCGCGAAAGGAGGGCCCGGGCGGCCCCCGCGGCCACGTATCTGATGCCCGTTTGCGCCGACGCTGTGTGGCACCTGTCAGGCCGAGGCGGGCGGGCGGCGCTGACGTGCCGCGATACTGCCCCGCCGCCGCTGTGCGACCGGCTCGCGGCGCGCGAATAGATTTTTCCTCTTCTTCTGTGTCCGCTTTCATTTGTGACTGAGGCTGCACGCGGGCAAAAATATTGGAGCACCCCCGTGATGGTGACGAGTCCAAAAGTCGATTTATTTATGATATATCTCCCTGGTAATGTTTTCATTTGTGATCCAGCTACAAATTGACAAAATATTGGGACCGTCGATGGTGGGGAAGCATTTTGGACAGGTTAACAAAAATCTACAGGTGGTGACAAATTAAGGCGTGTCCCAATGCTTTTGTTCACAATTGTTTTTTTTTTTTTTTTTTTTTTAATTTTATTTTTTTAATTCTTATGATACTTGATCCGGCGGGCACGGTGGATCAATTGTTAAAGCGTTGGCCTCACAGTTCTGAGGACCCGGGTTCAATCCCGGACCCGCCTGTTTGCATGTTTCCCCCGTACCTGCGTGGGTTTTCTCCGGGTGGTCACTCCGGTTTCCTCCCACATCCCAAAAACATGCGACATTAATTGGAGAAATTGCCCCAAGGTGTGATTGTGAGTGGGGCTGTTTGTCTCGATGTGCCCTGCGATTGGCTGTCGGCCACTTCTGGGTGTACCCCGCCTCCTCCCCGTCGACAGCTGGGATAGGCTCTAGCACTCCCCGAGACCCTCGTGAGGATAAGCGGCAAAGAAAATTGGATCGATGGATACTTGATCCATGTCCACGTTTCATTAAGGGGCTTCAGTTACTCTTCGTGGGCACAAATAATGACCCACAAGTGTTTTTATTTTTGAATTTGATTCTTGCGACTCTCACTTTCCATTTTTGTGCCAACAACTGCACACGGACAAAAAAAAAAATGTCGGGACATCTTACGAGGGGTGACAAATTGAGGGGGCGTCGCGATACTTTTGTCCCTTCCGTGTTATTTGTCACGTCGTACGTCTGCAGCGCGCCCTTGCCGAGACTTGACCTCATCGGCCGACGGACGCGTTGGCGCTCCTGAATTTACGGCACGTCGCAAAGTTTCTTCCTCCGGGATTTAAGATCGCGTGACGGGCTTTTTAACACGGAGACGGCGGCGGTGCGAGGCGTAGCGATTGAGGCGGCTGACGGCGAGCAGACGTGACGACGGGGAGGGGGGGGGGCGCCTTTCGCCACTTCCCTCGCCGCCGCCTGATCGCTGTCAGCAGAGCACGGGTGGGGCACAACGCGTAGACAGACGGGCGTCGGCCTTTGGCTGACCTCAGGCCAAGTTTCCTACTGTCAAAAAAATAATAATAATTAAAGTAATGAACGTTTGCGACTGCAGTTCCAATGCCGCTGTGATAATTCTGGATCGCATGCCCGAAATGTTGCCGATCTACAACCGAGCCGTCCTCATCTCGTGTGGCTCGGAGAGCGAGGCTGATGTCACGGAAGCGCTTTTGGCCGCGGGGAGCGTGAGAGAGTCCAAAATTGTGAGCGTTTATCACAGCGGGGGACGCACGCTCGGCTCCACGGGGACCGCCGGAAGGAGGGGCCTGGGGTGTGTTTTTCTACCCTACAAAGCGTGGAAAGTCGGCGGCGAGGAGGAGGAATCTCCCCCCCCCCCCCCCCCCACGGAGGCTTACATGGAAGAAAAGATGATATTGTGGCGCACTTTATGGCCCGCTGCTGCTTGTCGCGCGAATGCCGAAGCCGTCTGCGCTTCTGTTATTAAGTGCCGATGATATATATTTACACTCGAGTTCTTTCTTGGGGGGGGGGCTTTTTTAAATTAACACAGTGGATGCTGAGTCACTCTATCGAGCATATTTTGGGATGTATTCTTTCCCATGTGTCAGCTGCCGGAATGCAAGTGTGTACAGCAGCCATCTTCCAAAACATATTTTTTTTTAACTTTGTGCCCAACGTTGTGTTTGAGTATTTATCCGTCCATCCATTTTTCTTTGCCGCTTATCCTCACGAGGGATTGCCGGAGCCTATCCCGGGCAGGAGGCGGGAGGGGGACACCCTGAAATGGTCGCCTGCCAATTGCGGGGCACATGAAGACAGACAAGAGTCGCACTCGCAATCACACCTATGGGCAATTTAGAGTGTCCAATTAATGTTGCATGTTTTCGGGATGTGGGAGGAAAGCGGAGTGCCCACCCGGAGAGAACCCACGCAGGTACGGGGGGGAAAACCGTGCAAACAGGAGGGGCCGGGATTGAACCTGGGTCCTCAGAATGCTTTACCAGCTGATCCACCGCGGCCAGATGAAATATTATAAGAATTAAAAAGAAAAGAAAAAAAAAACTAAATTGTGAACAAAATCATTGGGACACGCGTAAACTTGTCACCACCTGGCACCACTAATGAAATGTGGACACGGCTCAAGCATCCGTCCATCCGTTTTCTTTGCCGCTCATCCTCATGAGGGTCGCGGGGAGTGCTGGAGCCCACGCTAGCCGCCACACACCTAGGGGCAATTTAGTGTGTCCAATTAATGTTGCATATTCTTGGGGACGTGGGAGGAAAGCGGAGTGCCCACCCGGAGAAAACCCACACAGGCGGCGCCGGGATCGAACCCGGGTCCACAGAACTTTACCAGCTGAGCCACCGTGCCGCCCTCTGCGTTTTACCTTGTGTCAATTTGCCTCTTTTGTATTACTGCCATCGTTGTACGCGAACTGGATTTTTCCGCTGTTTTTGTTTTACGGCAGCCACCATCATTCTGAATGAGCTCAACTGGACGGAAGCCTTGGAGGAGGTTTTCCGGAGGAACAAAGAGGAGGACCCCACGCTCCTCTGGCAGGTGTTCGGTTCCGCCACCGGACTGGCTCGGTACTTCCCAGGTGAGCCCCGAGACGGGGAGAAAACCCCGACCTCGACCTCGGCAAAGACTGTACAGTGTCATCGCATTAGTGGCGAGCAAACGCCTCCGTCTTGTGACTTTTGGCACCAATGACTCACACCGTGACTCATCCGCAGTGTCAAAACCTGCCAGTTTTTTTTTTTTTTTTTTTTTTTTTTTTCTTCTTGTCCTTGCCGCTGAGTTTTTCAGCTGCGGCCTCCAAAAAGCTCGTCGACGGCGATGGCGCTACGGCTCCCGAAGGCCACGCTGCAAACGAAATGACTGTTTTGTTTTCTGTCGAAACGCAGCCTCTCCCTGGATCGACTCCAGCAAGTCGGCCAACAAAATCGACCTCTACGACGTACGCAGGCGGCCGTGGTGAGTGCCGCCCCGCGCGCGTTGCGCCCTCGCGGCCGGATCCGAAAACAAAACCGCCATTGTCGTGTGATGACCCACCAGGTACATCCAGGGGGCGGCGTCGCCCAAGGACATGCTGATCCTGGTGGACGCGTGAGTGGAACGCTTGCGATTCAGTGGTTTATGCCGGAACCCTTTGACTGTTGACCCCGCGTCGACCCGCCGGCGCGCAGCGGGGGCGACTCGGCCATTTACGTCTTTCCCCCCCCCCCCCCGCCCCCCCACGTGAAATGTCAGGTTATATTTGGACAACGGGGCGCTTTTGGAGTGCAGACCTCTGTCGAGCCTTCATGT
The DNA here is from genome assembly GCF_019802595.1 of Syngnathoides biaculeatus. Classification (NCBI taxonomy): domain Eukaryota; kingdom Metazoa; phylum Chordata; class Actinopteri; order Syngnathiformes; family Syngnathidae; genus Syngnathoides; species Syngnathoides biaculeatus. The sequence goes on along the minus strand of NC_084659.1, from coordinate 7,817,662 downwards.
CACGAGTACAATTTCCATCGGTAAAATGGGGCACGGTTTCTGATGCACATAGGAATTTACATCTAAAGAAATTTTTTAAAAGAAATTAATATTTATTGATTATATTTGCAAAAGGAATAGGGTTTGTTTAGCATTTAGGAAATCATACTTTTTTAAAAAAAAATCTAAATTTGTAGCTAAACATTAGTTTTGAATCTGACTAGACAGAAAAGTTTTAATTTCTTTATTTGTCACATTTTTGAAAAAAAAAGACTTGTTTTATATCCACATTTAAACATTTCAGATTTTTTTTTAACTTCAGAGAACTACTCTTCTCTAAATACATTATATCACTCTATATTACTTTGCAAACTGATTTTTTTTAATTTAACAAAAAATAGAAATGACTAAAATATGTATTTCTTCAAATTTTGTCTGCCAGTAAATCACCTACGCCTCTCTACCTACACATAAAAATATTTTCTTATTTGAGAACATGACGAAAAAAATGTTCAGAAAATTGGACTGCAAAATATTTGCTATTATTTTTACTTTGTATATTTTTATTCAAACATGCCTTCATATTTTTTAACATTACAAAACAACTTTTATCCCACACTAAATACTCGCAGCTTTCTCATCCCAGTCTTCCACCGTACTTTCAAATCATATCTCGAGCGCATAGCAACGGAAATGAATTCTGTCCTGTGAAACGTGACGATGTCGACGCCCCGCAGGAGCGGCAGCGTGTCGGGGCTCACCCTCAAGCTGATCCGAACGTCCGTCAGCGAGATGCTGGAGACGCTGGCGGACGACGACTACGTCAACGTCGTCTATGTGAGTACTACAGTGTATTATCTGTGGCTTAGTGAGTGTGTGCGCGTATCTCTTTAAGGGGCGGGGCATGGCCTGGTGAGTGACGTGGAAAGTAGAGTTGCAAGCTGCAATAACATTCGCCGGTGTGGAAAAAAACAAACTGCAATTTTATTCGATTAATCGTCGTTCATTTTCTGATCTACGTGAGATTTCTAGTTTGAATTGAAGAGCTTTCAACCGCATGAGATTTTCATTGCGTGCGCGCGTTGACATAAATTTGAGCGTATGCTAAGCACTTTATGTAATGTCGTCTAGTCGGCCCAATAGATGACAAGCCAATGACCGCAGTGGAAGAAACACGCTAAGTCATCACAGATGCATTCGCTGACGGTATTCATCATTCGAGCGATTTTTTTTTTTTCACTTTTTTTTTTAATAAATACGGCGCATCCTTGGAACGGGCTCGCGCGTGGAAATAAATCCGCAAATCCCCTCAGCGTTGCGCCGCCCTCCGTGAACGCCAGTGACATTTATTTGCGTTTGCGCTTCGGAGCAGCCATTGATCGTAATTTCCTTCGCTCTGCCCGGATGGAGCCGTGCTTTTTTGTTTGTTTCTGTGTGCGTGGTGCCTTCAAATCAGCTAAGAGCTTTTCAAAGTAATGCAATTAGTCGGCGCTGCAATCACAATATTGATGCGTTTTTGTTTTTTTTTTCGTTTCTCCCCTCCCCAACATGCCGCAAGCTGTCGTAATAGAAAAGGCTTTTGTTGTGAGCGTGCGTTTGTGTGTTACAGGGCTTATGTTTATTCATTCGCTCATTTAAAAGCAAAATAAATTGTTAATTTATATAAAAAAACAATACATTACAAATGAGAAAATTCTATTTAAAATGATTAATTAACACATTAACACTCTAAATTGCCCCTTCGTGTGATTGTGAGTGCGCCACCTGACAGTTGACAGCTGGGATAGGCTCCAGCACCCGCCACCCCACCCCCGCGACGCTTGTGAGGATAAGCGGCTAAGAAAATGGATGGATGGATATTTAAAATGGCACCAAAAAAAAATAAATCCAAAAATTCAGCAGCGTAAACTGAATTTCCCCACAGTGATGATTAGTATATACATCGTAAATGTGGAAATTGAAAATAAAAATAAATGAATATAATAGTAGTAATAAATGAACAATTTATTCAACATGGATTTTAAAAAAAACAAGTACAATTAAGTAAAATATAAAAATGCAAAAACATGTACATTCACAGTAGTTTGGTGGCCACCACAGTTTTGATTGACTTTGTCAAGGAGTTATTTTCCCACATTTAGTATTTCTTGATTAATTATACATAATTGTCATTTTTTTTGGACCCAAACTAGATAAGGTGACCAAAATATTAGGAAGTCCTCTCAGTCTGATGCTAATTCAATCCATAAATTGGATGCGGTTGACTTGACAGGCTGGTCATGTACAACTGACCGCTTCTGACTCTCGGGAGCTGTCCCTAATCAATATTTGTGTTGTTTTTGCTCTTTTATTTTCCTTCCCGTTCTCCTCGCTGTCCCTCCTTGTGCTCCTCCAGCCTCCTTCGGTCTGTAACCCTTGACCTCACCGCCTCATTTTATGACAAACACGCCGCTGATAAGTGACAACTGCGCCCTCAGTGGCGACGTGACCCCAGCTAATCACCCGAAAGCGGTCTTTCTCGTGCATGACGAAGCCCCGCCACATATTTCCGCGGCAAATATGTGCCCCGTGCCTCTCCTCCGCCGCGTCCCGTCATCCCGCGTGCCGTCTCCCTCTCTCTCCCGTCCAAACTGCAGTTCAACGACAAGGCCACGTACGCCGCCTGCTTCAAGAATCTGGTGCAGGCCAACGTGCGCAACAAGCGCATCCTCAAGGACGCCGTGCAGGGCATCAGCGCCAAGGGCACCACCAACTACGGCCGCGGCTTCGAGATGGCCTTCGACCAGCTCGGGCGGGTACGGTGAAGGTCGTGCCAGCGACACGATTTGATGAGAGTTTTTGCACACATTTTGTTTCAAATCTGAAATAAGTACAACGCTTCTATAGCTCTGGTTGAAATGATATTTGATCTTACAGCTTTGGGTACATTTTATTTTTTTTTTTTTCATGCAACATTTCATACACGTATCTATTGTATCTTTTTATTTTGCTTTGATAACTTATCTTAGAACAATGAATTACATTTTCATTTCTAAACTTATTTAAATGTGGCAATTTCACCATTTTAACGAAGGTATTTTGTGCGTTTCTTCCAATTCCTTTTTAAAAAAAAAAACATATTTTGATCATAAAAAAAATGAATTTAGACAAATAAATCCTTTTAAAATGTAATGACATTTTATATCCTGTATATTGTTTGAAGTGTCACCAAATTCTGATAGACTTCATGCATTCGTCCGTTTTCTGAGCCGCTTCTCCTCCTCCCCAAATAAGCCAATGAATTTATCGTCTGTGTCTCCCTCTTGCGGTGGACTGTCGCCACCTCAACGCCGTCCTCCCTCTCCTGACGGTGTGCTTTCCTTCTTGGCGCAGATGAACGTGTCTCGGGCCAACTGCAACAAGATCATCATGCTCTTCACCGACGGAGGCGAGGAGCGCGCCGAGGAGATTTTCAAGAAGTACAACCCCAAGCAAGCCGTGAGCGAGCGACCAAAATGCAACTTTGTGAAGTTGACGTCGTCGACGTTGAAATGCAATTTTTGACGCTTGGGTCGGCGCGCAGGTGCGCATCTTCACGTTCTCGGTGGGTCAGCACAACTACGACAAAGGGCCCATACAGTGGATGGCGTGCACGAATAAAGGTACGGCTGCACTTTGCTCATTTTGATGCCGAATCTTCGTAAAATACCCAAATGTGTTCTCAGGTTACTACTATGAGATCCCGTCCATTGGTGCGATCAGGCTAAACACTCAGGTAAAGACTCTCCTAACGTGGGCGATGGCGCCACCAAATGTCGTTTTTGTGTATTTTTTTTGTTGTTGTTGATTCGCAGGAGTACCTGGACGTTTTGGGCAGGCCCATGGTCAAAGCGGACCGCAAGGCCAAACAGGTCCAGTGGACCAACGTGTACCAGGATGCGCTGGTGCGTAACATCTACTGTCGGAAAGTGATGATACCAGATAGTAGTGGTACTACAAGTAGTACTAGTAGTACTGCCTGAGAGAAATGCGTTCACGTTCATGCTGTACTACGTGTGCGATAAATAATAGTTATTCGATGTGGAATTGAATAGTGTATTTGATCTTAATCAATTTATGGGTTAACATTTTCCTGTAATACTTGTAACTTGTAATATCTGACACATTTTTCAAATTTGATTTCATTAGGTTGTAATTTTTATCTTTTTCAGATTTCTGTCATACTTCACTTTGTTTACATATACTTATTCACCTGTTAATTATTATTCCTACAATTTATGTTTTTTAATTCGGTGTGATCTTCCTTTGCCGGCACGGTGGCTCGGCTGGTAAAGCGTTGGCCTCACAGTTCTGAGGACCTGGGTTCGATCCCGGACCCGCCTGTGTGGAATTTGTATGTTCTCCCTGTGCCTAGACCTTTCAATTTCATTCTGTTGCATCCATCCATCCATTTTCTTTGCCGCTTATCCTCACGAGGGTAGCGAGGCGTGCTGGAGCCCATCCCAGCCGTCAACGGGCAAGAGGCGGCGTACACCCTGAACCGGTCGCCAGCCAATCGCAGGGCACATAGAGACAAACAGCCGCACACCCAATCACACCGGCGCCGGGATCGAACCCGTGTCCTCAGAACTGTTTGGCCAACGCTTTATCAGCTGGCTCCACCGTGCCGCCCCGTTTTGTTGCATTCAATGTTTATTTTTATTTCATTTCATTTGCTCATACTAGAGTATCCCTCGTTGTATTTTTTGATTTACTTTCACCAATTTTTTTTTTAAAAATGTATTTCCTTTGATTCATTTTTACTGCTTTTATCAAGCTGTTTTTGATTATATTCACATATTTGTATTGCAGTATTTTCTTATGTATTGAATAATTTCGATTGTTGCTATGATATATTTTATTTGTACAGAGCTCGGTCACATTTGTAAAAAATAAAAATAAAAAAAAATTGAATAATAGGAAAAAAAAAAAAACATGAGATTTTCGCAACTTGCTCGCACTTTGACATTTCCGTTCCAAATTGGTCTTAAACCCACGAAAGCCGACGTCAAGAATTCTCATAACAGACAAAAGACGAATGTGTTGGGTGACACAAAGCAGTCCCGTTTTGGAGAGGGAAAAACAAAAAAATCCATTTTTTAAAAGTCTAAATATTTGCTGTTTGTTATCTGGCTCAACTCGCTCTCAACCCTGCGCCGACCAAACTGATGGATGAAGTTTTTGTCCGGCCGCATCGGGGCCGGCGGCGGCGCGTTGCTCGTTTTCAAAGCGACGTCCCCTGATAAGAACGCGGCGAGAGGCAAGACGGAGGCCTCATTCGTTTTGGACTGATAAGACCCTGACACAAAAAAAAAAAAAAAAAAAACGTCTCTGGCCTTCGTTAACTCCTTTTCGTAACGCTCGACGTGCTGAGAACGGCTTTTGAGTGTTTGCGTTGTGTAACTTGGACGCGTTCAACAGGAGCTGGGACTCGTCATCACCGGAACCCTCCCCGTCTTCAACAAGACCAGCACGGGATCCAAGGTAAGAGCTTTTTTTTTTTTTTTTAAATTATGAAAATGCGTTCAGGCTCATGCTGTCAACTCCTTTATTTTTAATTTATACTCGTAGACTGGTGCTAATGCTATGTGGATTTTTATTTTTTTTTGCTTTTATACTGCAAGACAAACCTTCACGAATTTTTATTTCATTAGAAATGGTAGGGGGGGTGGGGGGGGGTGTATTCTGTAAATCCTGGGAAACGAGCCGGCACACTCGTGCTGTTCAGAACAGAATTTTTTTTTTTTTTTAAATGAATACTGAAACCTGACATGAGTTCATCTTGATGCCTTGGTGTGTGTCCAAACCCCCCCCCCCCCCCCAAAAAAAAAATCTATTTTTGTCTCAATGCTGGGAATCAAGCGTTGAGCATCTGTCAAGCATCTTGTAGTGGATGAGTGTAATTTTCATTACATGCGATACTCCACCCCCACCCCCCACCACCTTTCCCGAGGGGTACTTTTTAAACTCGTCCTTGACGTTTTCCTCACGTCCCCCCCGCGCTTTCTTCCCCCGCCATCAAGGCCAGCGGCGCGGGACGAGAAGGGGCTCAAACCCGTGGCTCGGCGAGAGACAAATGACGGCGCGACTAAAGTGGGTCAAGAGGAGTTTACGCGCCGGGCTCCTTTTCCGCCGCCGCCGCCGCTTGGCTGCAAATACCTCGGCGCTGACTCATGGCGGCATGTTAGGCTTTTGGGAATGAAACTTTCCAGATTTCGATTGCAGCTCATTTCCTCGAAAGGAGGACTCGGAGGAGCTTCTTAATTAACCCCTCTTGCAATGCATTGTGGGACTGACTTGTTGATGCATGCATCTTTTTTTCAGAAATCTCCCAACCAGCTCATCTTGGGCGTCATGGCCATCGACGTCTCCCTGGAGGACATCAAGAGGCTCACGCCGCGTTTTACTGTAAGGGAGCCCAAAACTCACCAAACCCTGCACATAAATATTGAACGCAGAACACAATAAGTCGTAAAATAATCATGGGAGGCGGCACGGTGGATCAGCTGGTACAGCGTTGGCCTCACAGTTCTGAGGTTTCGATCCCGGACCCGCCTGTGTGGAGTTTGCATGTTCTCCCCGTGCCTTGCGGGGGTTTTCTCCGGGTGGGCACTCCGGTTTCCTCCCGCATTCCAAAACCATGCAACAATTATTGGACACTCCAAATTGCCCCGAGGTGTGATTGCGAGTTTGTCTCGATGTGCCCTGCGATTGGCTGGCGACCGGTTCAGGGTGTACCGTGCCTCCTGCCCGTTGACGGCTGGGATAGGCTCCAGCACTCCCCCGTGACACTCGTGAGGATAAGTTGTGAAGAAAATGGATGCATGGATGGAATGATTATGGGAATAACAACTAAATAATGATAGAGATCAAATATTCTTGAGTAGTTTAAATATTCAATGTCGCACCTTGACGTTCGCTGACCAGCATCCCGAAAGCTGGATCGCCTCAGATCACCGTAACTGTGCCTTGATTTGATGAACACTTACTATCGTGAACCCCCCCATACGTTCAGATTTTATTTTTCTTTAAACCACAGAGAAAAATTGTTACATCAGCGCCACCTTGTGGCATCTTGGTCCCAATGAATTTTTCAGTGAAAAGGGGGGGGGGGGTCATTTAGACAAAATAAATGCTTTGCCGCCATCTTGTGGTATCCAAGGAATGATGTTACAATTAGTTGAGGAGCTTCTTTGAGGTAAAAGTAGTGCTTTGCTGCCGTCTTATTGCATATAATACCGAGCAACTATGTTGAAGTGAGTTGAAGTTGCATTGAGACAATTTTGAATCCGTGATGGACTTCTTGCCCCCCGTCCTCTTGGAACTGGGGTGTGTCTAATAAACTGATCTGTAATTGTAAATAAAGCGCATTTTCTCTCTGCTCCAGTTCGGACCAAACGGCTACTACTTTGCCATCGACCCCAACGGATATGTGCTGCTCCACCCCAACCTCCAGCCGCCGGTACTTCCCGTCCCGTCCCGCGGTTTCATAGCGACGCTTTTCCTCCAAATTGACCGATCGGACCCCGATTAGTTCAAGGCGACACTTTCTGAAACTTTGGGACTTTCCCCGCGCAGACGGCCGAGTTCCACGAGCCGGTGACGTTGGACTTCTTGGACGCCGAGCTGGAGAACGACATTAAAGTGGAGGTATCGCATCACGCGCGCATCAGTCATACTCGGAGGCTTTTAATGCACATTTTCCCCCGCTTGGTATTTACATTTCTAGATAAGACAGAAGATGATTGACGGCCTCACGGGGACTTACCCCATATCTGCTCTGGTCAAATCCAAAGATGAGGTAACGGCGCCGGGAGTAAATTGCATCATGACGGTATGGAAAAACCTTCCGACGTGACGCGTTTTCCCTCCCAGCGCTACATTGACGTGGGCCGGCGGACTTACACCTTCGCGCCGGTCAAGGGCACGGACTACAGGTAACAACGCACCAAATCACAAGTCCACTCACTTTTTATTCGATACAGAAAATGCAAGAAACAATTTTGTGAAAATGACTCAAAAGTAAGTTCCAGCAATCGTTTTGTTTTTGTTGTATGCGTCAGTCTGGCGCTGGTCCTGCCCGACTACAGTTCGTACTACATCCGAGCCACCATCGGCGACACCATCACCCAAGCAAAATGTGAGTCTCCCGTTTCCCGCTCTTTCTTTTTTTTTTTTTTTTTTTCTTCCCCCCTCCACTCGTTTCCACGTTTCGGGCCCGCGACGGAAAAAGCGCTGAGCTCGGCGTTCGCCATGTAAGGGCCTCGTCTTACGGTGGCCATCCATCACTTCCCAGGCGCTCTGTTTACACGTCGCCTCTTGTTGGGCCGCGGCGCGGCTTCAAAGTTTTACGCACGTAATCACTCACGCGTCGTCGAGTGTTACACAAAAAGACACTTGTAGTGTTTGTTTGCACCTACTTAGCGCAGGACGTAGCCAAAACAGAAGAACCTGACTTGGTTTTTTTTGAACGTTTGCAGCAGACTATTGCTTTTCATCACATCGGATTTTCCTAGAATTCCCGTCCGATTGCTGCCAAAACCAACTTAAATCGGCGCTGCACGCCGATAATCCCTCTCAGCGCAGCGGCGTTCCATCTCCTCCCCTTTCGTCACCTATTTGCTCCAATCTTCTTATTGGCACCGTTTGGGATCGGCGTAGGGGATTTATTTGAGAGAGAGAGAGAGAGGGTGGGGGAAAGGGTGCCGGGAATTCTCCGCGGCGCTAAAGCCACATTTGCGTCAAGCGCTGCGGGTCCGTGCAACGCGCCGCGGTACGGTTTGGGCCGGTCAGTCCCGCTTTGGCTTTCCCCAGCTCGTTACGGCTAACTAAGAACTTCTCGATATCGTGATTCGTGATGATTCATTTTGTAGCTTTGTTGCAGTACTTGCACCTAAAAAGGAACCGACTGTTCGATAATTAGTCCTCTGGAGTACATTAGCGTAAAAATAGTCTCCTACTGTGCAGTGATTTTTTTTATTTTTTTTTTTTTGCATCTGGATGTTATTTGCTTGCTTTTTCATATTGTTTTTTCGCCACTCGTGTCTCCAATATTCTTATTCGCCTGGAATAAAATATTGTTTAACCCTGTTGTCGCCCCACTCTCCTCTCTTCCCCTCTTCCTGACCTCCTCCTCATCTCTTGACCCCGTGGCGTGCCGGGATGGCTGCAGCATTTTTGGGCAAGTATTCTCCCCCCCTGACCTCCGTCCTGTTTCTTTCTTTTTTTTTAATTTAACGACTTTTTTCCGGTGATTAATAATGACAGTTTGCAGCGGAGCCGGCGGCCGCCGGGCTTCGCATGCGAGCGCTGCCCACACAGAGCGCTGAGTGTGTGCGTGTGTTTAAACGCTCCCGCCTCCCTCTTCCCCCACCTGCTCCGCGAGCCCTCAGATGTGGTTTTGGCGCTGGGAGCGGGACTAGAGTGCAGGATGTTTGCGTTACCCCAAGGTGAAACTCTGGAGGGATTTTCACCTGTAATTAAATGTTAAATGCCTTTCAGGGACATAAAAATACATTCATACAAATATTCCGCGATTTTTGGCGTAAGGGAGACGAGAAACGCAATTCGCGCACCTGATTACAAGCCTCACTGAGTACATTTGTAAAGGAAATACCGTTTGGTACATACATATGTCGCAGCTGTGTAAAATCCGCAAGTGCCCGCATTGAAACGAGAGATATTTACAAAGAAAGACGGTGCACAGAAAGAGTTTAACGCGAGTGCTAACACTCGCGCCACACTAAAGCTAGCACTAACGCTAGCGCCGTGCTAACGCTAACAGGGCCGGTTAAATTGAAACTTAGACACGCCAGTAACACAGCAGCAACACGCTAGCATGGCGCTCACTCAGCGCTAGCAGGGCCGGTAAAAGTTACTCCCTCGGCTCATATATTCCACCCGGTCTCATTCTTACCTTTTCTGTTCAAGTGCCCCCTTGCGGTCATTAGAAACAGTGCAGAAATTAGACGCATCACCGCATAAACCGCAGGGTTGAAAGCGTGTGGAAAAAAGCCGCGGCTTGTAGGCCGGAAATTACGGTAGTTCGTGTAGCTCAGTTGACAGATAAAGTGTCCAAAATGCTAAAAATCAAACAAGAAACAAATTAGGGGGCGAATACAAGTGTGAATTGCTTATTCTTAGTCATTATTGCCTTAATTGAGTTTTTCTTGTTCAAATGCAAAGGCGCGATTGCAAGCGCTGCAGCGAGCAACTTGCCTCGCCTCAGATTGTGCAATCCCCCGCAAAAATCAGCGGTAGCGCAAGGCACCAGCAACAAAATGGCAAAATTCCGCCAGTAAATCATTCTCCGTTGTCTTTTGTTTTCCAAAACATTTAGTATGGACTCTGATTTGCCATCGTTGGGCGAATATGTGTAATAGTTAGCTATTAAATTTTGCTGATCGCATACAACCCAAGATAAAAGATCGTTTCCTGCCTCACCGAGGCGGACTTCCCATCAGACGAGCACATAAAATAAAATTTTCTTTGATTTTGAACAATTATTCTCCTCGTCTTAATTCACGCACTTCAAACAAAAAAAAAAAGCTTCAGTTCTCGTCATCACTTTGAGCGCTCCTCCCTCGTTTCTCAAGCGACGGACGACTCCGTCTTCTGACAGCGCATGTACAGGATTGATTCAAGTCATTAAAGCGCTACGTCAAATATTAATATGAATGATTTGATTGTTTCAGACGTCGACCTGCTTATTTCGTGGCAAACGCGCGACTCTGCTCGGCCCGTAAATTTGTAAATCCGCCGTTGTCGGCGCCTCACCAGCCGTAAACCTCGACGCACGGAATTAAGGCTGCAACGTAGGCAGGCAACAAAGAGGGTCCAAAAGCTGCAAAAAATTCAGGCTCAAGGGCAACATAGGGGCCCAGCTCAACCGCGACTTGATTAAAAGCCATGCCCCGATACTTCTTTGTTCTGATTTTTTTTGTCTCGTGTGTAGTGAAAGAATGCTTAAAAAAAAAAAAAAAAAAAAAGAAAGAAATGCTCAAGGGCAAATAAGTGGCCAAGCCCGCAACCTAATTGAACTGATGACTGCGGCGGGCGCGAAGAGCCCTTCAGATGAACGCATTCAGTCGTCGCTCGTCGTCAGGCCGTCACGGCGACGCTCGAATGAATCTGGGGGGGGAACCACATGGCTGCAATTAGCCGCCGATGCCCAGCGACGACAAACGATTGGCTGTCGTCGTCATGGGAACCCGACGTGCGGTCGACGCCGCGTTTTGCATTGTGACGTGAATTCGTCACTTGCCGCCAAAATCCTTAAAGAACTCCAGACCCGCATTTATTATTATTATTTTTTTTTTGTCCTCTTCATCTTTGCAATATTTCTATTCAGGACCGGCCCTGTGAATAAAATATTGTTCCCTTTGATCCTGTCGTGGTTTCACCCATTTTCCTTTTCTCTCCCCATCTCGATTCTCCTCTCCCTCCACCGCAGGGAAAGATGGCAAGTACATTTTTTTTTTCCTCCTCATTTTCTTGAAGAGTTTTGCTTTGAAGCCGTAAATTTTGGTTCGTTGTCCTGTGAATGCTCGAAGAGCCACGCTTTGCCCGTCCGCGTTTCTCAATTCACATGATTGAGGACATCCCGGTTATTACTTCCCGCGTTCCGAAATGTGAACATCTTCCCGCAATTCTGCATTCCGACCCCCCCCCCCAAAAAAAAAAAAAAAATAACTCAATTCCTTTCATCTGTCCCTCTTACCCGCAACATCCGAGCAACTATTTTCCACATTCGCAAAGTTCCACACTCCAGGAAAACAATCCAGGAAATCTTGGGAACTGTTTATGACGTTCCCAAACTCCCACATCACAAGATATTTTTTTCCCATATTTCCACATTTCGTGAGCGATTCAAACAATGTTCAGTTGTCACGCTCCACAACCCAATCACTAAATTAATTGGCATCCGCTCTTCAGCATTCACGAGCAATTTCTACCGTAAAATTGCATTTTCTATTTTTGCAGAACATTTTGCCACGTTTAAATTGACGTGACAGCGTTTCAACGTATTTCCCGCCGAGTCGGCGAAAAAGACGACCCGCGACGCGTTCCAAAGTATTTTGTAATATTTCACACCTTTCACCAGTTTCTGAGAGCCTGCTGGCGGACAAGTTTGACGAATACGGCTACACGCTCATTGCGCCGAGGTAAGATGGAGCGCGTTTCATATATATATATATTTTTTTTTTAATTGACGTGACATTTATTTCTCCAGCGTCTCGGGTTTCCGTCTCGTTAATTACGCCGGCCGGTTTTTCGGCAGGGTGTACTGCAAGGACCTGAAGCCCCCCGACAAGGACAAAAGCAACACGGAGTTCCTGATGGAGTTCAACAACTACATCGACACCAAGACGCCGAACAACCCGATGTGTGAGTGCGGACGCTTGGCCGAGCGGTGACGGGCGCCATCAATAACGTGGCGTCCCCGGTGGACGGAGGAAAAATAAGCCCGAAATGTGCCGAGTCGGCTCCTTTTTCCCCACCGAAGGCCGTTGCAAAAGTACACCGTGGGGGAGGGGGGGGGAGACGCACAGCGCTGGTCCCTTTTCACCCGCTTGTGAGAATACATTTTTTTTTTTTTTCCAGTCAAAGATTTGGACTTTGCGTGAGTCGGAATTTTCAGCCATTTTGTCCAAAAGAGTACGATAGGCGTGATAGCTACTCCGATGCGATACGATGATGATACATAAATATACAGTTTACTCCAATTACAATATAATCCGATACAATTTACTCTTGTTGCAGCGGGGTGAAATCTTGTGCGATTCCCTCCAGTTATGATACAATACTCACGATAGAACATACGATTTGTTCCAAATAACATCCATCAAACCTAACTGTAATGCAATGCAAAAGGATTGACTTGATCAAATTATGAAGCCATTTGCTTTAACCCTCTCTGGACCAAATAAAATTTTGCAGAGAGAAAAATCCGACACTTTCAGAAAACGATACACTTAAACTAAAAAATTTCGATTATATTAAACCTGTTGCAAATTTTCAACCCCTGCCCGGAAAGGGTTAATGGTATGATGCAATATAATGGACTCCAATTACGATACCAGTTCTTCTATTTACGCTATGATTCACTGCTATTACAATACCGTTTACTCCGACTACGACACACAATACATCATGATTTTCTCCAATTATGGATCCCATTTACTCAAATTATGACACGTTTTACTCCAGTTACGATGTAATGGAACTTTTGATTTTAATCACTCTACAATTTACTCAAACTACATGACAATGTAATAAGAGCTATCATCCATCCGTTTTCTCTGCCACTTATCCTCACGAGAGTCGCGGGGAGAGCCGGAGCCTATCCCGGCTGTCAGCGGGCAGGAGGCTGGTCGCCGGCCAATCGCAGGGCACATCGAGACAAACAGCCGCACTCACAATCACACCATTGAGTGTCCAATTAATGTTGCGTGTTTTTGGGATGTGGGAGGAAACCGGAGTGCCCACCCGGAGAAAACCCACGCAGGCACGGGGAGAACGTGCAAACTCCACACAGGGAGGGCCAGGATCGAAGCTGAGGCCAACGCTTTACCAGCTGATCCGCCGTGCCGCCCGTAATAAGAGCTCCTTCGATTTCATTTCCTCCGATTTGCATCCACTTTATAGCATCACGATTCTCGTCCACTGTACTCTGCTGACAAATCCCAAATACCGCCAAACGTGTCGTGCGGTTCTCCTTATAAATAGGTCCAGGTGAGCCATCTGGCTCAAGCGTGTCGAGTACGACCCATCCCTTGAGCCCTCATCCCCAACCCGCTCATATTCCAGCGGTCTGGCGGCGCACTTGGCCGTGCATGACCAGGTAAAGCGTTTGTAAAGCGTCCCCCCCCCCCCTCCCCCGCAACCTTCCTCACGTCGCCCATTTGAAGCTAACTCTAAAAATCTGACCATCGCACGCCTGAGCGCACATGTGTGAAGCACGTCGGCTTAGATGTGCGACGCGGGCGGACAAGCACAACGCCGAAGCCGCCTGTATGGCCGCTCGACCCGCTCCAATTATCGTGTGTTTTGTGACAAAGAGCAGGACGCGTCAGGCCGACAGCACGAGCCGGCCCCGTAAAACACAAATCGGGGGGCCGGCGGGACATCTGACCGACGCATTAATGTTCCGCCCGCGTCCGCATCGCCTTGTTTGTTAGCGTCGTCGCGGCTCGCCTTGCCCCCCCCCCCCGAACACGCCTCCAATAAAACCTCTCACTCCATTAAGTGATTACTTTCGCCGTTATTAGCTGCGAGTTTAACAGGGGGGGGGATGCGTGGGGGGGCCACCGAAGTGGCGAAAAAAAAAAAAAAAAAAAAGTCAGAGCGCATTAGGAATTCCTGGGCTGCCTTCAATAAAGGCCCCCGTAATGAAAACCACGGCGGGCGAAGGGGTGGCGGAGGGCCTCGGAATAAAGTGTTCGAGCAGCTGTTCTCTGATGTGCACGCCGCGTTATAAGGCGGGGGCGCAGGCTCGGGTGGGGGGGGGCCGGCGGGCCTCCATGTTAATGGGCCGGAGCGGAGGCTTCAAAGCGGCTCAGAAAACAACAACAACAACAACAAAACGGAGCCTTTAGCGCAGGTTTATGTTCGTCATGCGGTCTCGGCGGATCGTTTGTCACGCCCGGCGGCCGCCCGCGAACTGCTGGGAAAAACCTTGAGCTTCTTCTATCGAGCGAGTGTAAACCTTATCACGGTTTCTGGCTTGCTTCGTCGATTAAGTCACTCGCTAATCAGAGTTGCTTTCAACAAAAGTCAGTGTAAATGCAAAGCTGATTCCCAGCTCCCCCCCCCCGTCCCTTCTCGTTTCGTTTATACTCCCGTTTATTTTTCTTTCTGGTTTTATTTTATTGCTTTTCCATCGTCCCACCTCCCGCACATCGTATGTCATTCCACGTTGGCCATCGATACTCCGCGTGCATTTATTTAACACATTCCTGCAGATAGCTGTTACGTTCCGGGCCATTAGCTTCCCCAAACCAAAAACTACAACACGTCCCTCCGCCGTCCCCGCAACGACGTACAATCAAATACATTACGTTTGACAAATTTTTTGATCTGTCAGCGGACAGGCGCAAATGGCTCTGGCAGATGTGGCCGATTGCTGTTTTTGCTCTTTAGGTAACGTGGAGCTGGTGAACCGATTGCTCCTGGATGCCGGCATCACATCAGATCTCATCAAGATCTGGAAGGAGAATAAGTTGCAGTGAGTACAGAAAATAAATAAAAAATACTGTCATTTCATCACTGCAGAATTTGTGTGACTTTGTGATTTGTAGGCCCGGAGTGACCGCCAGATTTGTTGCCACCGATGGGGGGATCACCAGAGTCTACCCAAAAAGGTTGGAGGAGCTTCATTTCCAGTCGAACACTCTGGACGACATTGGCCAGAGAACACGTCGTCACACTACATCACATATCTGACATCACTAGATCTATTGGAGGTGGTAAATAATAACATTTTCCAGCAATAGTCCATCAATTCCCCGAGTCTTGGAGTCATTGAATCCCCAGTACGACGGCTCTTACATCGCTTATCTCCTGACTTTTCAGATAGGATGTAGATCCCTGCTGTTGTCGTCCATTTTCCACTCGCATGCGGTTTTTCTGACCTTGACTTGTTTCTTCCAATGCGCATCCCCAAGGGCGACCCTTTGAATCCAAAACAAATTGAGAGAATCCGGTCTGCATAAATGCTTTATTTTTGCCCCGTAATTGCACGAGGGGAAGGCGCTCAACGAAACCCGCAATGGCTCCGAAACAGATCCCTGAGGTGTACCCTCACATAGAAATGTGTCAAAAAAAGTATATTCTGGGATTGATTAAACTTTTAACTGGTACACCGGCTTCTTTCTACCACTGTCCGTCGTTTCACGCAAACCATCCACCAGCGCCGGCCTGAACTGGAGGGAGGAGGCGGAGACGTACGAGTCGAGCTTCTACAAGCGGAGTTTGGACAATGACCTGTACATCTTCACGCCCACGCCGTACCTCGCAGACAACAGTGAGTCCACGTCGCACGACTCGTGTCGTACTTAAATCTCCTGTCCGTTTGCTCGTGCACGTCATGCTTTTCTTTTAAAAATTATTTTTCAATTCTTCCCCCTGATAGCGAGCGACAACTCCGTCCTCGTGAGCAGAGCCGTCAACCTCCACATCGACAACAGGCTCCTCAAGCCGGCAGGTGAGACCACGTTAAAAACGAAACTAAAGACGCCATTCCTCGTGTCGGATGTCAACACGTTCACACTTTAGAGGTTTAGATTTATTTTTTTTTAGCCGACGTGGGACACAGACGCTCATCGCACACTTTGTACGCGCATACAAACCACACATCAACCTGTCCGCTGGCTCTGTGATCCCCGGCCAAGTTTTTCCCCCCATTACATCTCCCCTCAGTTCAGGGAGTAAAGTTGACACCGGGGTCCGACATGATTGAGGGCGTCTGTGTGTGTTTGATCCTCAGTGGTCGGCGTCAAGTTGGACGTCAGCGCCTGGATGGCGAGCTTCGTCAACACCACGCAGAGGACCAACGTGAGTCAGGTCTGAGCCCCGAAGACGCAAAAATAAGAGTCTAAAGTGTTTTTCTTTGGGGGTCACAGTGCACGGATGAGATCTGCGGCTGCCAACGCAACGATATGGTGAGATTTAATTTTTTTTTTTTTTTTTTTAAATGGTCATGACTACAAGTTTTGCGGTCAAGCGTCTTGTCTGTGATTTCAGTACGTGGACTGCGTCATTCTGGACGACGGCGGCTTCCTAGTCATGTCCAACCGAGACGAATACATCGATCAGGTCTGCCATTGATCCTCATGTTTAGAAGTCTGTTTTTATGTGTAAAAACAAAAAACTATTCCATGTAGTACGTTGTCATAGAACATTTAAACACGTATCTAGCTCAGTGGTTAGAGTGTTGGTTCGGTAAACCAGGCGCTGTGAGTTCGCATCCCACTCGGGCCTCCAATCCCCGAGAGGAAGTGCATCCGGCGTAAAAACTGTGCCAAACAAATATGAGCGTTTCGCTGTGGCGACCCCTAACGGAACAAGCCCAAAGGAACTTACTTATCTAGCTAGCGTTCATGAACAGAGTAGTTGAGCCACAGTGAGCGAAAGTTCCAGCGGGTCCAAAAACGAAAGGCAGCAGGCGTCCGTGTAGTTCACGTTCCAAGCGGCGTCGTTTCCCAGAGCAGCGGGAAAGTCGTACGAAGAGAGCCTCGTTGTCCGTCGTTCTCGTCCTTCTACAGGGAGTCCTTGAAACATTTCAGACTTCCGCGTCACGAAGGACACAAAGTGTTCGCGTCACACGGACCCAAGAGCATTAGAAGAAACCGCGTCACATCATAAGGACTTAAAAATATGAAAGGAAACGGTGACACACAGATCCGCATTATAAAAACCTAAAAGCATAATGGGAAAATAAAGACAACAGAGAATAAAAATACACGCACACATAACAATGTACACGGGCTCCCTCTAGTGGTACGCAAAAGAATCACCGCCTAACTACGGTTCTGTTGTATTTAACTTATAAGATCGAAACATTAGTATTTACACTGAAGAAAATCAGCCTTTTTTTCCTGTTGTACTTATCAGAAAAAGATCAAAAGACACATGACTATATTAACGATATGTTCGCCATCTAGGGAAAAAAAACAGAAATTTCATTTTTGCAATAGAAGAAAGTATTGGGACACACTTGTTAGCAATTGCTATTGCTATAACTGTTTTACGGACGGCCATTTTAGTTCCAGCATGCTCGAATGACTTTGTGTTTAAGCTCTCGAGACACCCGACCTCAACCCCGCCCAAAGTTGCTTCGAAAGTCTTCCCAATACTTCTGTTGTGCACGTGCGATCGGTGAGGAAAAAGGAGAGGAAGGAAGGCAAAGTTCACCTGTCGTCTGCGCCATCAGGACGAAATAATAAATACAAATCTGCAAATAAACAAACCGCAGCGCCCGAGCGCAATCTGCCTAATTTGTTGACATGCAAAAGCAGCCTCAGCTCCACTGGACCCTTTCTCAAAAAGCAAAAAGGCACGCTAAATCGTCCCCCCCCCCACCCTCCACCCCCCCAGTCCCCCACCGTTGCGGTTTGCCTAAATGTTTTTTCATGTGCTGGCTAATCAGCGCCGGGCGTGCGCTGGATAAATCAGCCGCTCTCTGAAGTTTGGCAGCGGCACTAAAAGTCGAGGCCTCGCGTGTGCCCTTCCGTCGTTTATCCGGCGGGGACGTCTCGGCGGGCTTTTCTCCGCCGCCTCTTTATACGCGACCCGCTGCCGTTTCTTTTTTTTTTTTTTTTTTTTTTCCCCCCTTGGCGTGTCCTCGGGGAGTCTGCGGGCCAACAGGGCGGCGACTGTTCATTCATTGGACGTGTCGTGCGCCAAGACCGATTTAGGCAAAGACGTTTTGGGGCTTTGCGTTTAACGGGAGTACGCCAAAGTCCGTCGTGCGTTTGATTTTCGGTTTCATGACGTAGTTTAAAAAGTCTCATCCCAACAAGGTGCACGCTGCAACTTTCTTTGCAGAATTTCTTGTAAAATTGTTAAATCTTGCAACATGGCTTTGTTCGGTGAAAAATAAAAGCTTTTTTTTCCACACCCGTAAATTCACCGTTCTGGTGTGATGGTCTGAGCGTACCCGGTGCTGAAATGTCTCCTTGTGATGAATGCGCATATATTAATACGCATGTGCGTATATTTTGTAAACCTCCGGCCAGTCTGAAACATCCCCATCCATGCTTCAACATGTGCCTTTCGACAACTTGTTGCCGAGTGTTCATGTTCGCTATGGAACGAACGAACATATACAGTGGTGCCTCGGTTCTCGAACGCAATCCGTTCCAGAAGGCCGGTTGAAAACCGATACGTTCGAAAACCGAAGCGGGTTTTCCCATTACAATGAATGCAAAATGAAATAATGCGTTCCGAGCCTAGGAAAAAAACATTTAAGCGTTTTTTAGCTTTTCCTGATAATAAACTGCATAGTAGAAATACATGTATGGTTTAAATGCTTTATATTATAAAATAATTTAAGAAATATATTTATTTTTTTACTTAAAATGTATGCTTTAGTAGAACAGTATGCTAGGCTGGGAGTGCACTGCCCTATCTGTAGCCCTAGCCTTGTAAACTTTTTTTATTTACAAAAGTGCAGAATAACTTGCACGTGACATACAAAAAAATTAACTTGCAACTGGAGGTAGGGTTAATGAAACAAGAGAAAAAAGCAATGCAAAACAACTATTTTAAATGTCTTTGGTGGGGGTGACTCGCCCCTTTTTCACAAAAACTGTTTCTGCCGTCTTTTGAGCACCTTCCTGAAGTGGCTCATCACGACGTCATTGAAATTTTGCAGTGCTCTGCGACATTCTGCTTTGTTGGGGTGATGGACTTTGACAAAATTATGGACGTGGTTGCATTTAGCGCAGATAGCTTTAATATCGGCACTTGGGACATCCTTCCCGCCTTCAGCCTCATCAGCTAACGGCTGCACGTTCACGAAAATAAGAAGCAACTTTTCGACGCGATTTCGCCGTGCCATACGTCTTCGACAGCTCAGAAACGCGCACGCCAGATTCGTATTCGGCTATCAAATCCTTGCGCACGTCGCGTCGTTTCCGGCGTTTTTTTTTTTTTTCAGGTGTGCGTTCGAAAGCACAATAAGAAATCGTCGTGGGTCGGCCGGTCGGGGCGTTCGAGTACCGATTTTCGTTGGGAAACCAAACTGTCCCGGTCTGTTTCAGATCGGTCGCTTCTTCGGCATGATCGACGGCATCCTGATGCTCAAGCTGGTCGACTCGTCGCTCTTCACTTCAAAGAAGTCCTTCGACTACCAGTCGCTGTGCTATCCCGCCGAGGAGACCAAGGCGGCGGCGGGCCTGCGATCCGTCTACGTTGTCAGTCACATAAGCCGGAGCCTGTCCACACACACATACACGAAAACCAAAAACGCCGGGGTGCCATAAATCGACACGCTGCACTTGAGAAGGGAAACAGAAGTCCGGGCGAAAGGGTCCGAGTGGGAGTTGTCGTAACGCTGACAGGATTAGGGTGGTCCCGAGCGCTGGGCCGACGCGGCGAGCGGCGAACGCTGCTTTTCGTCAGCCGGCGTTTTGGTTTTCCAAGCGCTGAACTTTTGGGACTTCTCCCAATTTCTCTCTCGGAAATTTGCGTGCGCAGAATAAAAAAGGGATTTGGGCAGCGTCGGGCGGCTGGTGACATCACGACAAAAGCATCAATCTTGAAAAAAATAATATCACGCAAATGGGCCTGCTTGTGGCTGTGGAAGGAGTAGGAAATGCTTTGAGGATCATTACAAAAAAATTATTATTTTAACCATGTTACTGCTAGGATGTTTTTTTCTTGTTGGAAATAGTTTTTTTTTTCTTGTAATACTTTCCCAGGAAAAAAAAAATACTTTTTTTAGGATCGTTGCAAATATTTGGTTCTAGAAATAGCTACATCCTATAATAACAGGATGTCATTTTTTTCCATTATTTTTTTTCTTAAATTGCAACTTTTTAACTGACAAATATAAAACTTTTTCTAACATGATGAGGAATTGCAAATGTTACTTTTTTTCCGTAACATCTGGATTTCTCGTGTGCAGTTACAACTTTTTAATATAAAAATATTCTTACCTTAAAATATTACTTTTTTGTTTTGACTTTTTCAGTGAAATGTCTGGATTTAAATTTCATGTCAAAGTTTTTCTTGAAACATTGACTTTTTTTATGTAAATACACTGCCCCGTTTTTTCGTAACATGACAACCTTTATCTGATTACAACTTTTTTTTGTTTCCGTTAAACTATAATTTTTATTTATTTTTTTAACATTTTTACTTATTCCGGGTTTTTTTTTTAACATTAAACCATCACTTTATTTCCGTAACCTGGTGACTTCATGGTCCTGATTTGAACTTGTTCCCCTTAAATACCCATCCATCCATTTTCGTTTGCCGCTTATCCTCACGCGGGTCCCGGGGAGTGCTGGAGCCAATCCCAGCTGTCGACTGGCAGGAGGCGGGGCTCACCCTGAACTAGTCGCCAGAGACAAACGCCCGCACTCACAATCACACCTTGGGGCAATTTAAAGTGTCCAATTGTTGAGGAAACCCACGCAGGCATGGGGAGAACATGCAAACTCCACACAGGCGGGTCCGGGATCGAACCTGGGTCCTCAGAACTGTGAGGCCAACCAATGCTTTACCAGCTGACCCCACCGTGCCACCCTTAAATATGATTTTTTTCAGCTGCCCGGGAAAATTCCCCTGACATTAAAAGTCGGACTAGAACGGCGAGCGCTGTTCACGGAATGAGCAAGTACCTGGGAACGTCCCGATAACGGCTCGCAAATGAGCAAGAGCGCTCACGTATCTTCCCCGCGATCAAAGTCAAGGCGTTTACTCGGCGCGTGACTCAACATGTCTGAACGCTACGTGACTGATTGGCCACAACGAGGTCCTCGCATGCTAAGCTGTAATCACAACAACATGGCCGATGAAGCTTTTTATGCGAACCTCCTGTCGGCGCTTTGTGTTATCTGTTTGTAGTAACTTTGACTGCCTTTGCTCTGCCCCCCAGCCCTCCGTGGCCGATATTTTGAACGTGGGCTGGTGGGCCACCGCGGCAGCCTGGTGAGTCGCTCGTGCCTTTATCTGTAATAATTCATAAACGAACCGTGACACAAATAATGCAACCTTGTCAGAAGCAGGCCGAGGCCTCCTGGAGCTCAAGCAGCTTGTTTGACACCAAACGCACCCAAGTTTACATTTTCCACAACGTTTGCAATTCAAAGTGCCCCCCCTCCCCCTCCTCCTCCCTTGTTACCAAATTTCAAACTTTATTCCAAGAAAATGACCACATTATTGCATGAAATTGCAAACATTTCCTCACAGTAATATTTTTTTCCTCATGAAAATGTTTTTTTTAAAGGGGAAATCCACTGGTTTGCATGAACAATGTATCCAATAAGTCATGTAATATCTACTCTATCTTTAAAATGTGATGTTAACTCCTCTCTCATTTAATCGTGTTTTGAGAAGATTTTTATTGACAATTATGAATTTTCATGGGCCCTGCCATTTTCGCAAGTCACGTGACCTACGTGTGCTAATGTGACGTAACTGTTGATCAAAAAATCTCATCAAAACACTATTAAATGAGAGAGGATTTAACATCACATTGTCAAAATATAGTACATATTACATGAGCTATTGGATACATTGTTCATGCAAACCACTGGATTTCCCCTTTAATGTCATAACTTTTGAATCAATTGTTTAATTTCTGCAACTTTGCTCAGAATTAGTATGACCTCGCTTTGCTCTCAGGTCGATCGTGCAGCAGTTGCTGGTGAGCATCACGTTCCCAAATTTCCTGGATGCAGGTGAATCCCTCCCAAGTCCGCCTTAAATTCACGTCACGCCTCCCCGACGGCGTCAATCAAAGCTAATAAAAAAAAAAATAATAATAATTTGCCCGCAGCCGACATGGAGGATGACATGGGCGACATGGTGAACAAGGAGGTGTGCATCACGGAGCAAACGCAGTACTACTTCGAGACGGACGACGTCTCCTTCAGAGGAACAGTGGACTGCGAAAACTGCTCCAGGTAAGGGCCGGTCCACCTTAAACCAAGTCCCCGTCAACGCTACGCTTGTAAAAAAATTAATAAATCACATGCCATGAAGGTGAAGTCAAGTCACTTGTGTGCGGACCACCGTCCTGGCACGTCCCCCCGCACACATACACTTTGCGTGCGTCGTTTTAAGGCCCCCCCGTGCCGCCTAATGGAGTACCTGCCCCGCATGCGGCGCGGCGGCGTTCCTGCACGTTCGCCGCACACGTTTCCTCTTAACGAGCGCCATAAAAAAAAAAAAGCAGAGAAAATCATTTGTGCACTCTTGACATGGGGATTATTTGGGGGCGGGGGTGATTGGGGGGGTGGCTTGGGTTCCTTTGAGAGGGAAACCATTTATTTTTTTAAATCCACTTTTTTATCACCACTGTACGTTTCAAATACAGCAATGGGACTTCACTTCCTGTTTAAAAATAATGTCACTTCCTGCATGTTTTGTCCATAAGTGTTGCACACAGATTACATTTTTTTTTTTTACATGTAAAATGAAATCTTAATCCTTGTTGAAAAAAAAAAAAGAATTAGAAATGCAATTTTCTTATAAAATTAATTTGCGATTGATTACAAATGTTATCAAATTGTAACCTACCTGTTGTAAGATTTGAAAAAAAATGTTCATTAAATTACATTTATTTGCATTAAAATGGAAAAAAAATCTTAAATGACATACATTAAAATGAAACAAATTATTTCTGACAATTTAATTTTTTTTAATTGCACTTAAAATTCCGTTTGTGAGGAGATCATTTTTTTACATGTAAATTGAAATCTTAATCCTTGTTGGAAAAAAAGATTTAGCAATTGGAATTTTCTTATAAAATTAATTTGCTTGATTGATTACAAATGTGATCAAATTGTAACATACCTCTTGTAAGATTAGAAAAAAAATTCCATTAAATTACATTTATTTGCATTAAAATGGAAAAAAATTCTAAATGACATGCATTAAAATGAAACAAATTATTTCTTGGGATGTTTTTTTTTAATTGCCCTTAAAATTTTGTTTGTGAGGAGATAATTTTTTTACATGTAAAATTAAGTCTTAATCCTTGTTGAAAAAAAAAAAGATTTAGAAATGGAATTTTCTTAAATTAATTTGCTCGATTGATTACAAATGTGATCAAATTGTAACCTAAAAAAAAGTCCATTAAATTAAAATTTTTTTTGCATTAAAATGGAAAAATAAATCTCAAGGAAATGCATTAAAATTAAGGAAATTTACAATTTATTCTTTTAAAAAAATTGCACTTAAAATTCCATTTGTGATACTACACCCTTTTTTTCCTAACATTCCGCAAAATATTGTTGCTTGCATGAAATGACTTTTCTTCCCCTTCGCCTTCACCGCAGCATTTTCCTCGCGCGGTGTCGATTTTCAGACTGTACCACGCCGAGAAGCTCCCCGACACCAACCTGGTTTTCATCATCGCCGACGCCAAGCTCACCTGCTCGTCCTGCGACAACAAGCCGCTCGTACAGGACGAACAGCAGTGTATCCTTCCGCCGACTGTTCTCGCCTCTCGAGCGTCCCGGACGTTTGCTTGACGTTCCTGAATTGGCCGTTTCAGCTCGGGGGCCCGATCCCTGCAAGCTAGCGCAGAATCCTCGCTACCGGAAAGGACCTGCAGTGTGCTTCGATAATAACGAACACGTAAGTGTGAGCGCAAATCCGCCGCTTGGGATATTAAACCGCTTGCTTGCCTTGTGTGGCGTTTCGGGCTTTGCCGCGTCAGGAACACCTTCCCGTTTTACTAGTTTGTTAGCTAATGTGGTCAAAGTTCACCTCAAATAAAATGCCCAGTAATTATTCTCCCCCGTATTGTACATCAATTGTGTATTAACAGTAGTGAAGTAAGCATTTTTTGCAGTGTTGTGAACATCTGTCAATATCATTTTCACGTGCTTTGACTCTGAACTATTGTTAAGTTTCCATTAATAATAGCGAGGCAATCTTTTTTTTTTGCCTGTGTTTCTGTTGCCGGCTAACCTCAACACATGCGATGGAATGTCGTACTTTATTACGATTAACCCGCTAAATCTCATTTTCGCCGAAGGGCGTTGCCGCGTGACGCGTTTTGCGTTTTTTCCGCCCCGCAATCGGCCGTCCGCTTAGGACGAGGGCCCGTGGCGACGCAGCGCCGGCTCCCCGTCGGCGTCCTCGCTGCTCGTGTTACTGCCGCCACTGTCGGCGTTCTTTGCCGGGGTCAGTCCGTCTTTCCTCCCTGTCATGTTCGACCTCACACCGTATATCTTTTCCGCTTTTTTTTTCCCCACTATTTTTCTGTTTTACGTCTGGTGTTGCTCTGCACCTGTCCCCTTCTCGCTTGTTCTACCGGCATCTGTTTCCACTTCCCGTGCTGATGTTTTCCCCATCTTCTTGCCCAGCTTTGAACTACCAGCACGTTTTTCCCCGTGTATCGTAACCCTCGGATGCCGGCCGCTAATGCCGTTGTGCCCGCCATATGATGAACGAGCTGTGAAAACAAAAATGTTGCGTTTACCTCTGACAGAATTTCTTCAATGTGAATTGTATGAAAAGCTATCGAGCTCGTGCGCGTCACGTCACCATTTTCACGGCGCCATATTGCTGGTCAAAGAGAGCTGCTCGACAGTGTGGGAGACGTTGAACCGGGGGAGAATATTTACAATACCCGAGACTTGTTGTGCTGTTGGTTGTCACAACAGACGGGACAGATATTCAAAAAAGTCATTCTATCGAAAAAAAGCTGAATTTCGCCAATTAATCGTCATGGACGGTGCCCAACCAAATACACACGACTGTGTGGCGATCGCTTCATTTCAAGTAGGAATTATTCTTCTCCATCTCAAATTCCCAAAAAGTATTAATAATGCCAAGTTGGCTCATTTGAGAACAAAAACAACAACAACAAAAAAAAAGACAGGGAGTCGTCTCCAACGTACACGGAAGCGCGTTGCGGCCACACGTTAATCTTCGGTAAACCTCTCCCCGACACTCTCAAAGGAGTCCAATGCGTATTTTAAAAAAAAGAAAATAAACTGTCGGTCACACAGAGGTTAACCGAAGTTCACCGCGTGGAAGCAACGCGCTTCCGTGTACGGGGGTTGAAGCTTATTCCAGCGGTTTATTTTCTTTATTTAAATATGCATTGGACTCATTTGAGAACAATGCATATGTAAAAAAAAAAAAAAAAAAAAAAAAACCATCTGTCACGTTTGCCGAAGTTTAATGTGTGGCCGCACTTCCGGCCAGTGACGTGATTTGATGACGTAGGTGCACGAGCTCCATACTACAAACTTGACTCCACAATTACTTTTTGCTATTTGAAATGTTGTCTCATTGAATTTGTCAGACTGTTTGCCACACTGGCGTTAGCTTAGTTAGTTTAGCATTTTTCAACAAACTTAACTATTTTCCGCAAAACACCGGAATTAGCCTGCAACACATATGCATAATTGTATAACAGTATTTTTGTAATAGCCAAAGGAAAAACAAAGTGTTTAGAATTCCCTACAAAAATTATTTTCAACGATTTTGTTTCCTCAAAACGTCGGTCGCTAATGTCGTTAGCTTCACCGTTGACTTGGTCGCGTTGTGCTCGCCACACTTGCGTTTGAATGGAACTTAGGTTAGCATTTTATTGCTCGCGTGTTTATCTGTTTTTCTTTACCCAAAAAATTCTGAACTCTTCTAGCTTTCGCATTGTCGACAATTTTAGCTCTTGTTAGCTTTGGCCGTGGCTACGATTGCAACTGACTGATCTAAAAGTCAAGTCGAGAATTGACAGCTGTCACGTCGTCAAAAATCTGAGCTGTCTTGGTGAGATTTAACGACGCGATGCCCAGCGATCTTTCTAAAAAACAAAAGTCAACCGGTCACGAACCCTTGATGATGGTTTCCTTCCTGTCGGAACTCCAGGAGGAGGACCCTGACTGTGGCGGGGCATCCGGCCTGAGTCCCTCACTGTGGCTCACCTTGGCCCTTCAGTCGGCACTTTTCTGGGTCCTCAGCGGCTCCGGACTTCACGCCGTCCCGTCGTGACCTGCCCTCCCCCACCGCCACCGTCGTCTCTATACCAGCATGCCTCCGGAATGACGAAAGAGAACAAGCTTTGAAAGTTTTGGTTGAAGAACCCTTGGACGGTCCCCACCGGATGAGGACTGGTGGTGCCGTTGTTCAGAATTGAGGCTGCCTTATCGGACTTGGTTGAGGAGCTCGAGCTGTTTAGTTCAACACTGCCAGAAGCTAGCAAACCGTTCAGTTTTTTTTTTATATTCAGTGCTCTGCTTATTAGTTTAAGGCAAAGGAAACTGCTTCACAACAAACTTTTGCCCTCGGTCCGTCCCCCGCCGGGGTGCAGATAATTGTGTTATTTTTTTTTTTTTTGTCTGGATCCTCCCCCCCACCTCCTACCGGTGTCTCTGGAAGCTGTTTACTTTGTGCTCTTCGTCAAATCCGAATCCTCAGCCTCCCTCTGTCTGGAATTCTTGGACCGGACCCTGCCGTGCGTGCTCGTCAACCAATCAGGACAAACCTCTCTTGTGCCATGTATGTGATTCCGATGCTAGCTTATTTATCGGACGTTTGAGACCGCTATCTTTGTGTGCGTAGCGCTACCGAAGTCCCTTTTGTGTGCTCACATCTTCGCGGAACGACAAATCGGATGCAAATGGAGCGTTCCGTTCACCGTGCCGGGTTTGTGCTTGTGGTCAGATTTTGTGAAGTGTTTGCCTGCGTTAACGCGGTGCACGTGCTGGTTTTATTAGCCTGTGCACCCTAAAGATGTTTTTGCAAGGTGCACGCAGTGTGTTTTGAAACCGAACAGAGCTCGGATGTAGCGGATCTCCACCGACGCGTGAGTGTTGCGCTTAAATAATTCAACTCTAACATCGTGCTCGTGGCGGAACTAACGACGTGGTTGGCATTTACTAACCGTGGAGAGAGAGGAATTAAAAAAAAAAACAAGTGCCATAACCGAATTCTCTCGTTTTCCAAATTCCTAATTTATGCAAGGTGACGCCGTCAAGTGTTGCGCGATGATCAGCCGTTAAAATACTGCCTTTGTTTTCCTTTGCGGAGACAGCATCTCCAGTTTTTGCGTTACAATGCACGCTAACACTTGACATCGACTGCAGCGTTGCGGTACAGAAAGGTTTTGGATTCAAAGTGCAAAATTCCGATGCTGCACCCGTGGGAATAATTCAAAGTGTTTCCGATTCCTTACGAGTTGCAGGAATCTTATGGATAGCCGTGTGTGTGTGTGTGTGTGTGCGTTACCATCGGGCCCGCCAAGGCCTGCTTTTTTTTTTTTTTTTTTTTTTTTTTTTTTTTTTTTAATAAGGCTACGTCCACATGTACACGGGTATTTTAAAAATGTTTGGAAAATGATTTCATACCACTGGCACCCCACATTGCAAGATTTTGTGATACGGTGAACCCCGCAAACTCGCAAATTTGAATCTGTGGATTTTTTGGGGGAGGCATTTTGTTGCCAAGGAACTGTGTTGATGTAAGGGGAGGAGCTATATTCCATCAGGCCATATCCTTGTCTGATCGATTAAATTTCGCGGCATCCATCGGTAATTCCTCCCGGTATTTTTGCGTCGGCGTCATCACTCCCAGATTTCATTGTTTTCCGTGACGGAAAACTGGCGCAAACAAATAAATAAAACAAATACATATATATATATTTTTTTAAATACCGTTAATTGTGTGGACATTGTCTTAGTCCCCCTTGATTGTGCTTTAAAAAGTTACACGTAAACACAAAAACGGCAACAAATCATACAATAACCAAAGTTCTGATCAAAATGTGTGTTCATCCATGTGCAAATATTCAGAATAAAATTTTACGATAACAGTCTGCTGCCTTTGTGGATGTTCCCCCCCCCCCCCACTTCCCCCGTACACTTGACGCTCGGCCAACGTCGGCGACGACGCCATATTGGATTTTGCTTGCAAACGTCTCCATAAATTTGCACCGGAGTCTCGTCGATGGACTTTAATCGTTAGCGACATCCGCTTTGCACGCGACTGCAGCTGCGGCTCCCCCAAAAAATAAAAAGTGTCAGTTTACGCTTTTATGGCACACGTTAAAAACGGAGCGACAAGCTGCAAGCTAAAAAAAAATAATAATAAATAATACAATCACCAGGGACATTTTAAACGTGGCCAATTACCACGTCTTATAATGAAATAGTAGCCATTTTCCTTCAGTTTTTAGTTTTTTTTTTTATTGTCGGTAGCAGCTGGTGAATGACTTCTTGGAGACCAATCGTGAAATTACATCATATACAAACAAAATTCAACGGCAGTTTGGCGAAAGATTTAGTAGACAGTTGACTGAATTCCTTAAAATAATTGTTGTGCTGCGGCACGGGGACCCAGCGTATGAATTTTTTTTAAATGTTTAGAAAAAACAGTCAAGACACAAATGCAAAACGAAAACTCGCGACAAGCTAACACGGAATTAACCGCTAGGGTCAACGGCGCATTTGCCGTTCCTGTCGTCACTTCCTCGGGATTGGCAAAGACTGCATTGTCTTGGTGGAAGTTTTATAAAAGCGTTAAGCAATGTGCATCTTCGCTCTCACAAAACAAACGTTCTTCGCATTGGTCCTGAAAAACGTCGCCGCTGCTGCTACTGAGTTTATTGGCGCACCCCTGCCAGATGAAATCTACTGTAAAGAATCTTGGCATTATCTTCAACCATTGTATGACATTTGACATCATGTCATTAAACTCGTCCAGCTTGTTTTTCAGCGAAAGCTCGCCTTCTCTGCTTTTCAGATCAGAGATGGCTGTTTTTTTTTTTTTTTTTTTTTTTTTTTGAAACCAGCCCATCTTCTGCTGCTGTATACAAAAGAAAAGGGGAAAAAAAAGCTAGAAACAGACCTCTGGTATTTCTGAAGACTCTACACTCGGTTTCGCTCGTTTTCCTTGATTGTGTTGTCACAATAATGTGTGGTGAGTAAAAATGTTTGAAAACTGCTGGCAATCTGGGAAACGCCTTTAAAAGCGTCTGGCGGTGAATAAACGAATCCAAACATTTATCCCACCGCTTTTAGACTACTGTAATTCCCTCGGGACCTGCCTCAGTCAATCTTGTCCAAAACACTTCCAGTTAATCTGAAGTGCGGCATCTTGACTCCTAACAAGAACTAGACAAAGGTCCCACATTAGCCTTGATTTCGCATCCCTCCTTTGACTTCCCGCAAAATCCTGCATAAACAAGGTCCAGTTGATTACTGGACCTCGCCCAAACTCTTAGATCCCCATCCCGCCGGACGATCCACAAATCTCGGTCTTCTGTCTTTCCCCCGCACCACCTTCTAATCAAAGGGTGACTGCTCATTTGCGTGGCCCCAACCCCGTCGAACTCTTTTTCATTATCTGTGAGATCTGCTGAATCCTTGGGCTGTTATAAATAACACCTCAAAAGCTTTTTCTCAAATGTTCTCGAGGCTTTATTTGTTTTTAGAATTCGGCCCTCAAGTCGCAGGTTGCCCACACTTGCTCGAGCACAATAAGGAAGCGCAGATAGAGAAAAATAAAGAAGATTTATTGTCCGAAGAACCCCCACCCCCCCCACCACCCCCTTCCACGCTTCTCTTGGACTTCTTTCCCGACTTTTCCAAAAGTGTTATTCCTTGTCTTCCTCGGATGAGTTGCGATGTCAACAGCACATGTTGAATTTCCTGCCCGGGGGGGGCTGAGCGCTTGAGACTCTGGATTTTGCGTCTGGCAGCGAGACTCCTCGTTCGGTTTACGCCGAGGGGTCGCCGGTGTTGTGCTTGGGATTGTCATCCCAAATCCACCTCTGATTGATATCGGGCCCGGCGTCCCGCAGGGAACGTTTCCCTCAGCCAACACGAAAGGTTTATGATGGACGTGATTGGATTCGCTGTGCTCTCATTATGAGCGCCGCGTTTCATTTTGCATGCAGCGTAATCGTTCCTTCGAATGACAATCGCGCGGTGCCCAAACACATTTTTCTGCACTCGCCACGGAAATGCCTGCACCGAAGGAGATATTGATTAGCTTGTATTCGGAGGTGAGGGGTCAATCGTGATCCAGATCATTTCTGTAGCGCGATGGTGTGAACGGAATGTAGTATGATGATAATTCTTCGTACGATTACGAAATTTGGATCAAATTTGGCGTGCACTGTCACTATAAACAAGCATGAATGGATTCTGTTCTTGATGTGGATTCACAGCCTATTTGTAATATGAATGTCCCTAAACCACCTTCTTTTCCTTTCGGCTTGTCCTTTAATGGGTCGCCACAGCGTGTCATCTTTTTCCCATGTCATGCCTCCTCCCCAACTGTCCTCTTGTCCTCCCTCACAACATCCATCGAGCTTCTCTTTGGTCTTCAGTTTTCCTTGTCTATGTCAGGTCCCTCTAATGAGCTCTCTTCTAATCCTATCCAACCTGCTCACTCCGAGCGAGAACCTCAACTTCTTCATTTCTGCCACCAGCAGTTCTGCTTCCTGTTGTCTCTTCAGTGCCACCGTCTCTAATCCGTACATCATGGCCTTGCCTCACCACTGTTTTATAAACTTTTCCCTTCATCCTAGCGGAGACTCTTCTGTAACATAAGACACCAGACACCTTCCGCCAGCTGTTCCAACCTGATGAATGTCCCTAAACCGTTATGGGTAAAATGATGTGTGTAGCTTCACTTTGAACCAAGGATGGACTGTTGATATTCTAACAGGTATTTTTTCTTGGGGGTGGGGGTGGGGGTTATATTTGCTTCACCACTTTTGATGACAGACATGACATAGGTTGACTATTGAGTGCGATCTGGTTTCCAAATCTTTTTGTTTTTTTACTTGGCAACAACCAAAAGAACATTTGATCTACGTGATTGTTTTGAATCCCGGACTTCAGGTCATTTTTGGGAACAGTCTTGGCTCCAAAAAGTTGAATCGCGTTTGAACGGTTTCAATGTAAACTAAGGACAAATTGATGACCTTTTAAAACGGTGATTTGGATCCCAAATGATTGATCAGGACCATTTTTCTGCTGGCTGAAATTGAGCTAGTAACCTGGGTCCAAGCAAAATGACGTATTTGATTATTTGCCTTGGCGCTGTCGTATTTTTAAAACAAAGGGACCTCCGTACTATTGTTCCGTCCTGTCAAGTGGCGCGAGCGTGTGTAATGAGCTTAGTGAGAAACACCTCGCTGCAGGCATTTCTCTGGCTGGCCCTCAAAAGCTAATCACAAGTGGTGTAATAAATATCTCGTGATAGTCTCGTGCCCCGAGGGGGTTGCCCCTTTATTTTTTCTTTGTGTGTGCCAAGCAGAGAATTGATTTGTTTAGAATACTTTTTTTTTTCTCGCCGTGACACGCTCACTCAACAAAGTCTGGGCCCGAGGCTCTGAAAAGTCTTGCGTCCTTATCTTTTTTTGTTTTGGTCTCAGGGTGTTGGGTTACCACGCGTGGGGCGGGCGGGCGGTATGGGGACGTGAAAGTAAGAGTTTGGCATTCCAGGTAGCCCTGAGAACTTCTTGCTTCAACTCCTTCCAAATACCGCCTACCTCTCATCTCTACTGTTTGCTTTTTCACACAGAATGTCTTTTGGAATCTTTCTTGGGAATTTAAGCATTTATTGCTACAGCCATCAAGGGCACAATTTGTAATATTTTACACTCCAGATCAACAGGGGTACCAAACTAGGAGCAAACATCGTAGTCGCCGCCTTGATGTCCCTTCCATATAGGATTAAAAAAAAAAAAGAGTTCATTCAGTTTTTGGTCAACACGAAACCGTGTGGACACGCACGAAAAAGCCTCAAGGATCCCGTCCCTGAGGTGGAACAGTCAGTCGGGTGTTTTTGTTCAAACTTGGGAATTTGCCCCAACGAAACCCAATTGGAACCAGGCAATGTTCCCTCAACATTTTTTGACGTGTCTGTGCCCCGGTGTGGCCGAGCATCAGCTCTTTGTGAGAGGCAGTGTGGTGCCGTGTTTTAAAAAAAAAAAAAAAAAAGACATCAGGCTGTAGTTCACTGCGCTGGATCGGTTTTCCTCTGCTGTGAGAGTGTGTGAAAAGTGCGCAATTGCGCAGTTGCGCAGCTCAGAGGGAACATCGAAAGCAGGTATCCTTGGTCTTCGTCGGTCTTCCTCTCATTCTTTTGCCTGGCAACTCCGTCCTCAGCACCCTTCTACGAACATACTCACTTTCTCGCCTCTGGACACGTCCAAACCATCCAAGTCTGCTCTCTCTCTCTCACCTTGTCTCCAAAGCATCCAACTTTGGCTGTGCCTCTAATGAGCTCATTTCTAATCCTATCCAACCTGGATGAACAATGTGTATTAAATTATATGCAAGTCTGTGAGGATGTAAGAACGATCACACTTGGACCTTTTGAGGTCCGACATCAAAACGATGTGGTCAAATGTAAGCAAAACAGAAGATTCCACTACATGGTACTAGTTATCAGCGTAACAACAAAGCTAATATTTAGCCTGACGCATCCCATCATGCTTGCTCATTTAAAAAGACCAAAACATTTGACCAGGACGTGCCGTAAATGCTTACGCAGTCTTTTTGAAACTGCTTCAAAGTTGCAGATGTGCTCCAAAGTCCTTCGCCCGCCTAAACCATCTCTTGACACGACACCTGCGTCTGGGGGCGCAGCTGCAACAAAGTCAGTGCCATTAACCACGTGCGCTTTCCTTTCATGTCTCGAATGTCCGTAAATAGCAACACGAGAGATGAACTTGTAAAGTGACTCACTTGAAGGCCAATCAGCGCACCGGTAGACCGGCCAGAATGCTGATTCTGAGCATAGCTGATGCGCCCGCCAAGTGCCTTCGCGTAACATCTCGGCACTGTTTTTGGATTGGTCGGACGCATAAAATAAAAATAAAGAGTGTGATTCACCTGAAAGCCGGCCGGCCGGGCAGACAGTGGAGTCATTATTCCTGTTTTCACTGGAGTACGTTTCACTAGCTGCTCCGGGCGTAGGCGTGTCGCCGACGGCGAGGTCAAACGCCGGTCCGGCATAATTTGCCCGCGGATGAAACCCGACTCCGTGCCGGGCGACGGCACAAGCTAGCGTTTCAAAGCTGCGGGAACTCTATTAGCACCTGGCGGGACTCCCTCGTGCACCCCCGATATGGACGCTCACCTCCCCGTGCCCCACCCTGGTTCATAAAAGCTTGCGAGACTGCTGCACTCCTGCTGGGAGACTCAAGACAGGGGATTGGAGTGTGTGCGCTTGTGCATGCGTGCACACGTGGAGCTAGTTAGCGGCACGCAAGCTTGCCAGACAAGCAGCTGCTACGCTAATAGCGCCTGTTTCACGTACAGTAGGAGCGTAGACTACGGGTCAGATCAGGCTGGAGACCAGGCCAGTGGGCCTGTGATCATTTTTTTTTTTTTTTATCTCTCAAATGCCAGCACAAATATGGACAGAGAAAAAATGACAAAGTTTTTTTTTTGGGGGGGGATATATATATATGAGCTGGCCGGCAGCGTGTTTGCTCAAGCGCTGGATTTCACATCAAGAATCCTCAGGGCAACTTTTTTTTTTTTTTTTTTTTTTTTTTTTGCAGAATGCGCTGCCAAAGTTCCTTCAAAGTCCATTTGTCTTGTTTCGCTCTCAGAGTATTCCCGACTTGTCGCTGCTTTGAGAAAAGTCCCCAGCCCTTGATTGGGTCTGGCAAGCCAGAGGGTCATGGGCAGTTTACGCTGGCCCTCGTGTTGCCTGACATCTCCGGAATCAGTGGGAGATAAACTACGTGCCTGGTCATGTATCAGTTTTGTTCAGGAACTCAACTCCGGCTTGTGTTTCCGTGGGGCGGGGTCAGTGGGGTAGGGTGGGGCTAGCTACCTGCATTAGCTAACATCAGAGGGGAGTTACTTTTCGCTTGTCAACAAGGTGGTTTGGGGTTGTCGAGCTCCATCCCCACGCAGGTCCCTGCGTTGGGTTCCCCGCACAGAAAAGCTTTCAAGCTGACTTTCAATCTTCGATCCCCTTCAGTAGTTTGGAAACGGAACCTTCTCAAGAAATGGTAAGCAGACCTGAAGGAGCAAAACTAACTGACTGACGATGAAGATTTGCTCCTTACACTCCCCGGAATATCACCTCGACTGCCAGATATCTACACAGTCCGTCGAGATTTTTGGTGCCTGCGTTTTGTACGCTTTCGTCCCATGCAGGTTATTCCGATTTTCATTTCATGTGCGTCCAAATGTTGCGAAACATACAAAGTCGTCCCTCAACTCCACTCCGCTCTCCTCGAGCTGCTCGCAGAGCTGTAAAGTAGAAGCAGAGCCCCTAAGAGGAGGTCTTGGCATCCATCGTAGAATTCTAGAGCTCGTCCCCCCCAGGGGCCAGTCCCGGCCGATGGCTTCTGAGACTTCGCTCGCTCTCGGCCAACTTTGGCCAACATGTTGCATGCATCACTTCTTATTTTGTGCATTCCTGACGGCCGCATGGCTCGGCAGTGTTTTATCTCACCCCAACAAGCCTTATTGAAATCCCAGACCGAGGGCAGAGATCACCTGGCTCTCATACTCCTCTCTTGTCCAAACATGGATTTACACTATCAGGAACTTCATGACTAACTTTGGATGAGCGACTAACGCCTCCCAGAGGATGCGCCATAACACATACAGTAAGGTTTGTTGCTCCGAACTGAAGCCTGCTGTAGGATTTATGCGCAGTTCTTCAGAATGCGCCCCGTTACAGGTGATCTGCTGTTCCACGGACGATGAAACACTTTGCTTGGATCTCGTTCTCCTGCAATCTGTCAAAGATTATCATCAAGTCACCACCAGACAAACCCAAATAAGTTACCAGATTTCAGTATACGAGGAGCGTTGCTAATCTTCTACCTGTGGAAAAAAAAAAAAAAAAAAAAAGGGGGGGGGGGGCATTATTTAAGTCGGCTATTTGGGCGGTCGCCGGTCGCACTCTGCCGTCTCACCAGCTCGCCCATGTGACCTAATTGGATTTATGTGCGGGAATGTTTTCCAAAGCCGCACTTGTGAAATACGTTCACATCTGCTGGCCATTAGCGGTGGACATAACACACAACAGAGAGAGGAAAGCCCCCAACGCCTTGATTCATTGGAGTACGCCTTGGCTTTTATTGCGGTTGACTAAAATGGCGTTAGGCCTTATCTCCTGGTCCTCAATGCCATTGTCCTTCGACCGTTCGAGGCTGCACTTCATCTCTCTACCTCTGATCGCATCTTCCATTTTCCTTTCATAGAATTTCTTTACCATCTGCCGCAAGCCGACGTCTCCGCGTTCGGTGCCCCCCGTCCCGCTGCTCCGGCAAGACAGTCGTTTTTCTACGTCAACACGACTTCCATCTCCGCTAAGATGGCTCCCCGAGGTCGGGATGTTTCATCCCTTCCGCGGGCATCAGGAGAAGCAAACCAAGGTCTTACAGCCCCCCCCACACCCCCCACCCCGGGCCCCTAATCTGTCATCTGCAATGGGAAAGGCACCCTCCTAATTGGGGGGAAAAGCGTTGAGGGCCTGGGAGGTGGCAGGGGTGGAGGTTGTTTTTCTAGTGTTGGGCGGGTCAGAGGTGAAAAGGGGGAGATCACACCGGTGATTAGCCTCCTTCATGTGTGAGAGTGCAGGCCAACACGGGGGCTTCGGGGGGGGGGGGGGTGTCCAGCTGGGGTGTAAAATAATTAGATGGGTAAAATCCTGCTTCGGTGCTGTTAATGGTGACACCCTGGGTCAAATGTGGGGTGTCGCCAGGGAGGGAGAGCCTTTATCATCTGAGGAAAACTTGATCCCCTTTGAAGGAGCGTTCAAAGGATGACACTGCAACTTTGTTTTGTCTCCTTAAGGCTTTCAATCGCTGGTGTGTAGGGGTCTGAATGTCCTTCAAGGTACAGTCATTTCTCATGTACCCCAATTATCGTAATCAAAGGTAATCTTTCCCAGGATCAAAAGGTGTACAGGTCCTTCCCCAAGCGTCAAGGTGTAAAGAATGCAGAACTTGTGAGGGTACCGCCACGTTGTACCCTAAAGCCTCCCCACAAGTCTCCAGCATCTATGAATTGCTTCTCACTGGGAATAATCAGCCAAAACTGAAAAAAAAAATGATAAGAAAGGATAAGAATCTTTTAAGTAGTCACTCAGAATGACGGCAAATGAGCACGAATTGCATCGAAACGGACTTGTTAACCTAGCGCTTAACCCTACCAAGTACATTTGGAATGACTGACGTTTTGGATTCTGGGGCTTTTCAAGTGGGACCTCAATAGATGCAAGCTAATACTCCCGTTGCGTTGGTGTGTTTGGATAGAATCACTCCTGCCTCCAGCATCTGCAACCCCCCCCTCCCCCCCCCCCCCCCAAATGAATGCGTAATCAGGCGTCTACCTGGGATGGTGGAGGGGGCGAGCTGCGTTTCAAAGGCCCGATAAAGGCACTTAACAATGCCAAAAAGGCGTTTTTGCGTGCCTGGATTTCTTCTTGAGGCTGATTGACAGGTGCGACGTGAGCTTACTTGGACAGCCGCACACCTGCTGGCGCTTTCCGACACGCATTTGCCTCAGATCGATGCTTTCAGACGCCCTCCCTCCCCCTCCTTAAGTCTTTCTCTGAACCGCCGGCCGTTCACGACTTCAGTCTGGATTTCCTGTCCAGTTTGGGTGGGCGCCCAACAAAAGTCTTGTTTGCTGGCACCTGAACTGAATCCCTTCTGGTTGCCCTGCCGATAGAATTTTTTTTTGTTTTTTTTTGTTCTCGTGTCGTATAAATCCAATGGGACGTCCACTTTTAAGAGTGTGCGCTGCCCTTTATGACATTTCTCTTCCCTTTTTAGCATCCCTGCGCTCGTACGGCACATTTGGATTGTTACATTCCCGTTTTATGATCTCTCAACCGGTTCAAAAATCCCCAAACTTGAGTCCCACAGTGATTGATTGGAAGTGAAAGTTTGTTTTCGAATACTTCCTGCTCATGCGCTCCGGTACCTGAAGGCGTTTTGCAACTGGCCGAGGACCCCGGCGCGGAGCGCCAAGTGATCTTTGGCACGGAGTGCCAAGAATCCCATCTGTTTTTCCACGGCAGCCAAAGTGAGGCAACGGGGACGCGGGATCCTGCTCTTACGATTATCCCCTTTTTCTGGCGTCAGGTGCTCGCCTGAAGAAGTCCGAGCGCTCGGATTCGCAACCCGCTTTCACAAAACTGTCAAGAAGCAGCACGCTCGCGTTAATTTATGCGTTATTTGCCTTGGACTAATATTGTTTTTTTTTTTAATAGAAATCCGTTAGGCGTTCACTTTTATGTTAATTATAAGCGTGTCGGACAATTGATTGGAGTCCAGGTACCGTGCTGCTATCAGCTGGAAGGTCAAAGTTGAAAAGGTCCACTGGAGACCACTACGCTCTAGGTGGGTGGGGTGGGGTGGTGTGGGGTGGGGGGACCAAATGTATCCTCAACAAACTTTTAGTAAAACTCAGTCAATATAATTATTCAAAACTTTACCCCGGGTATGTTTGTCGTAACTATTTGCGAGGTAGAAATAGTATCGAGGTGAACAATCGTACCGATACAATAGTTCTGTCGTTTTCGGGGGGCAACTGAAAATAGTGACAGCTAGCGAGCCAACATTTGGCGCTCACGATAATGTACAGCACGGTGGAGCAGTTGGCCTCAGTGTTCTGAGGTCCCAGGTTCAATCCCAGACCCGCCTGTGTGGCGTTTGCATGTCCTCCCCGTGCCTACGTGGTTTCCTCCGGGCACTCCGGTTTCCTCCCAACATTAATTGGGCCCTCTAAATTGCCCCTAGGTGTGATTGTGAGTGCGGCCGTTTGTCTCGATGTGCCCTGCGATTGGCTGGCGACCAGTTCGGGGTGTACTCCGCCTCCTCCCCCTTGACAGCTGGGATAGGCTCCAGCAGTCCCGCGACCCTTGTGAGGATAAGTGGCAAAGAAAATGGATGGATGGATAATGATACTACATCACATCAAAAGAATGCAAGTAACCGGGTGCCTTCCCCGAAAATGCACAAATAGGTGAATCCCCAAATTATGAGCTACGAACATGTCGGGGCTCCAACTGTACATTTTTTATTGTTTCCCTGCAACATGCACGGGGAGATACAGCCAAATGTACTACGCAACCACTTTACATAGCATAGTTATATAAGTATATCCATATATATATGCCTCTAAATTGTTACTGTACTGTTAATTTTAATCAGCACGTAGAGTGTAAATTTGAAGTGTAAATGGCGTATATTACTTCAAATTACAGCTATTGTTACAAATGAACCTCTAAATAGTACATCAAGATTCGGTTTTTTTCCAAGCGGCCCTTTTATTTTGAAAGCAACAACCGGACGCGGTTTGTCCAGCATTTATTTCCGCGCACTTAACTCGCACTCCAGTCAGTTTCCTCCCGTAGAAAAAGAGCGAGAGAAGTCCGGAGAAGTGGGCGGGTTGAGCCGAGGACGCGCGTGGACACTCGCAGCGACTCTTCGGGCAGACGTCGGCCGGAACGTCGCGTCGAAGCATCCCGCGTGTGCGTGTCTCGCTCCACGCAACAAGCCGCCCGCATTCCACGCACATCCAGGTCAAGTCCACCATGAAGACGCACGTATGGATTTACCAGGCGATGGTGTGCGCGCTGCTCAGCATGTTGGATGCAGGTAAGCCCCGATGATGCCGAACCCGGGGCAGTTTCGTGCTCGTCTCCGCACGCCTGTTTTCATAGGTGTCTGTGTCAATTCAAGCCTAATAAACGTGCAGAAATTGTTAAATCGGCATTTTTTTCCTCGGTCTTCTGTCTGGAATGACGCACGGTGTTTAATGCGACTCTGCACGAGAGGGGGGTTGTTTTTGGAGCATTTAAGAAGTGTTTGGCTCAAAGATTAAATATTTGCTCTACCTCATAGTGGTTCTCCCCATCACGGGGCCCTCTTATTTCCTTTTATTTACCATTGCATGCTGCAGCCAACATAGTTTTATTGCGGCACTGAAGTTTATGATGCGCGAGGATGCTGACTTGTTCACATAAAAACCGAAAATTGGCCCCTTAAGTGAAATCACTCCACACTTGAAGACTGTCAAGTGCATGCCAAAGCAACAGGTGGCGCTGTACCTTCTAAGCCAATCCGAAACCCGAAGAAAGAGGTTTTCTGGAAAAGTCACACTTAATATAGAATGAGGGGTTTTTTCCCCCCCATTTGCTTAAAATGTGTACTGAACACTGTACTTTTGCTTGAAAATAACTACAAAATATTTCAATGTGGAAAATTTTTACCAAAAAAAAAAAGACAAGTTCAAATTAGAAAAAAAATTAAAAAAATAAAAAATTAGAAAGTTAAAAAAAAGACAAATTCAAAGTTGAAAAAAAATAGAAAGTTAAAAAAAAATACATTGTCACTGTGTCCGAACCCCCCCCGCCCCCCCCCCCCCCCCCCCCACACACACACACACACACACTTAAGGATTAATCTGTCATGAATCCCAATGGAATATTTGACATCATTGATGTATCTGCCGCAACCGTCGACTGGCCCCGGCGCGGCCCGCCCCCGGCGACCCGACCCGTGCCAGTCGCCCCCGGCCCAGCGCGGCGCAACTTCGGCCTCCTCGTTGCAGCGTCTGAGGACGAGCCCGACGTGAAATCTAAATGAGCGGCCTCGCCAGACATGAGGGCTGCAACAACACTGTGATGAGTGCCAGATGTGCTGCGCTCGAGTCCAAACATTAATAGCGCGTCAAAAGAAAAAAAAAAAAAGAAGAAGAAGAAGAAAAAAAAAAAAACCCAAAACATTTCCAACCGTTTCTGCAGCCGTCGCTCGTGTCACTTGTAAAGCAAAAATGAACGTACGTGGAAACCCAATCCCGGTTCTGGTTCTGTACAAGGCGCCGGGGCTTTATTCCTGCCGACCCTCGACAGGTGGAACTGAACGGAGGACGATTTGGAATTCTAGGGGTTGGGGTCCCCCCCCCCCCCCCCACACACACACACACACACACACGTTGCCTTTCCGCCGCGGCCGATGACGCGAGAGTGATGGCAACGTTTCAATTTGCTTGTCACATTTATGGCGTTTACTCGCACGATGTCTCCTCGGAAGATTTTACGAGGGAATACGTCATGCTCACGGCTAGAATAGTCTCTCAAGTCGCCCACTTACATTAGCAAAGTATTTTTGCTCCAAAAACACATTTTGTCAAAATTGAAACTTTTGTTGAAACAAAAATTGGAGTTTTTTTGCACAACAAAGTTTGCTACTCCACACTCTTGCTGTAACTTGAACACGCTGCCAAAGTACTTTTCCACAAAAATGCAAAGTTTTGCCCAATTTTTCTTTTCAAACTTTACTATTTTTTGACACAAAGGCGAAATCTTGCCATAATACGAAAGCAGAAAACTGGTCTGTCAACATTTGGGAGTTTTACA
The DNA here is from genome assembly GCF_019802595.1 of Syngnathoides biaculeatus. NCBI lineage: Eukaryota > Metazoa > Chordata > Actinopteri > Syngnathiformes > Syngnathidae > Syngnathoides > Syngnathoides biaculeatus. The sequence goes on along the minus strand of NC_084659.1, from coordinate 7,776,616 downwards.
ATTTCATAAAATAAAAAAAAAATCACATACATTTACTCGGAATCAGAATCGGATAAAATGTCATTTTCCTTTTAATAATAATGATTGATTTAATGAATTACATTACATCAATTAAATTAAAATTAATTAAATATAATAATTTAAGGTAATATTTTCCATACAAAATACAAATCAGTTTTATTAAAAAAAAATTATATTACTGGCTGAGAAGCCATTCCATAATAATGACATGTAAACAAAACTCTTATGAAGAGATTCCATTTTTTTATGATTTTTTTTGCACCCAAAATACGATATTACACCAAAAATCTTAAATATTTACATTTACTAATCAGAATAATACAATGCTAGCATTGCCATTCATCACATTGACAGTTCTCAGAAAATTACAGTTAATAATACTAATATCATACAATAACAATAGAAAAAGACCTCCTTTAGTCGTCACAAATGTAATGATGTAATTCAAACAAAATTGCCATGGCAACACACGACTTTGGGGGCGGCTGGTCAGGCGCAGATATAGGAAGTTAGTATGTGATGATGGCACGTTTTTGTTTGTGTTAAGCCAGCTCGCAGTTTTTTCGCCCGTCAGGTGACTGCCGGAAGAGCCGACAGTCTCTGCAGCGCTACGAAAAGTCTGAAAACCGCCTGCTGGTCTGCGCCGAATGCCCGCAGTTGCCCGTGGTGCGCAACAGCCGCTCGCAGGAGCACTGCGCCCGCAAGTGCAAGAAAGTCAAGAAGCACTTCAACTGCAGGTACGATTGCCACATTTTGTCGTCGTCGTTGTTAATCGGGCGCTCATCGGCTAAGATCTTCCTGCGTTGCAGGGCCTTCAACTTCCACAAGCACAACAGGAAATGCCACTTGCTCCCCTTCGACCGCTTCAGCCACGGCGCGCAGAAGCAGGCGCACGCCAATTTCACGCTGTACGAGAAGAAAGGTAAACAATTTGGCCTCTCCGCCGCGGCGTTATTCACGAGTATTTGTGTTTTGGGGAGCTCGCAGGAATTTTGCAGAAGTCCGTGTTGACACGACAAACGCCGGCCAAAAGGCCACGCGGCCGTTACGCGTAAACGACCCTGTAAAGTATCTTTGTTTACAGTTGTAGCGCCGCGCTGCCTGGGGAATCTGGCACTCGAGAATTTGCGGAAACCTCCCCCCGCCCGCTGCTCCGGTGACATTTAACGGAACCATACCCCCCACCCCCCACGCGGGCGTTTGTTTTGGGGCTGATTGATCATGTACTGACAGATGAGAGGATATGATTAGCAAACAATCCAAATCATAATGTGATATGAAAAGTGGTTTTCTCCGCTCTGCTTGCTCAGATTACATAAGGGAGTGCATCATGGGACCCAAGGACAACTACAGAGGGAGGAGGTTTTGGACCAAGTCCAACATATCGTGTCAAGCCTGGTCTGATAATAACATCAATGAACACACGTGAGTACTCCCTCTTTCATGCCTTCCAAAAGTTGCGGTTTGAACGGGCTGAGGCATAAAAAGTTCTTGGTACGTTTATAACAGCATTTGAGATCTCGCCGCAGGTAGTTGTCGTCTTTGTGTAATGGTTGACGAGGCTGCAGTTTCCCAACGCCGCCACTAGGTAGCGCTTCTACACCCTCATAGGTGCTCAGGTTTCTGTATCTATTTTGGCATTTTTACATGTACTTGTTGAGGTTGCTCGAATATTTACACATGTACCGTAATTTCCGACCTCCAGCGCGGACCGGATTATCTGCCTCACCCAGTACATTTGGAAAGGAAATACCATTTGGTACATACATAAGCCGTACCCGTGTAAAAGCCACAAGTGCCCACAGTGAAACCCACATGAGAAATTTACAAAGAAAGACGGTACACAAAGAGTTTTCAAAGTTTTAATACCTTAGCTTAGCTTAACATAGCGACAACACGGTAGCACGAACTGGGCTGGTTAAAAAATATATAAAAAAACATACCGGTAAAAATCGCCCAGACACGGCAGTAACACAGCAGCAACATGCTAGCACAGCGCTAACAGGGTCGGTTAAAAAAAAGAAGTCACTTCCTCGGCACATATATTCCACCAATCTCACTCTTACCTTTTCGGCCTAAGTGCCCCCTCGTGGCCGTTAGAAAAAATGCACAAATTTGCCGCATCACCACATAAGCCGCAGGCTTGTAAGCGTGTGGGGAAAAAGTCGCGTCTTAAAGGCTGGAAGTTAGAGTAAATGTCAATTTTTTGTACATATCAAGATGTTGGAAAGTAACGGTAGAGCGGAGACTCTCGAGTGCTAGCCAGCTAATGCTAAGTTCTTACAAATCTGGGTGTGGGATCCCACCATCGGCCCGAATTGCTTTTACCTCCTGACCAACTAGAGTTGTTTACCCTTATGTACTGTCCTGTTTTTTGTTTTTGTTTTTTTTTTAATTTTCCTGTTAAAGAATGTTCAGTGCCAGCTTCTCATTAGCAGTGTTCATTAGTTCCTCGCCGAAGGGAGAAAATGTTTTGATGTGCCCACCAAAAAAAAAGTGTAAAACCCCATTTGTGAGTGAAGCTCGCAAACCTGCAGGGATGTCCATTAAAGATAAACACTTGCTTTGTTAGCCGTCGCTCTGATTTGACGTGATTTAGCGGCGCCGAGGGCTAACTTACCTTTCGCCGTCCCGCCGCGTCAAAGCTCCCGAACTGTTATGTTCATGCTTGATCGAACACAACTCCGAACAGGCTTGATTTCCCGCGATATTTCCCACTTGGGATGTCCTTTGGACCTTGGGATTGGAACCGGATAGTCTGAGGAAGCGTATGTTGACGCCCAGCGCTACATGGAGGGTGAAATATTTCTTTGCGTGTTCATCAGTCTGCTTAAAATTCGGGAATTTCACATGGACGCCAGGTGCTCGGCATCCCGAAATTGCCCAAACTGAGGATTTATTACTGTCCTTGGGAATAATTAAATATGAATCATTGTAGATTGTATTTTTAACCAAATTGCCATTTCATGTTGTATTTTTTTAGCTAGCCGTTAGTATCATTCACCCTTGCATTTTATGTAACCTTAAAAGCTAAAACCAAAGTGAAGTTTGGATTTGCTGGAATTTTATTGCTCGTTTTGTTTAGGCCGAAATGTTAGCCAAAAATGTTTCAATAATGCGAAATGATCGCGTTAGCAATTCCAAACCTTAAGAATAGTTGGTTCGTATGTAATGCCACGTTGTTAGCGCTAGCTACAACAAACGTAGATTTCATCTCATCCAAACTTTAGCAGTATTTTATATTTTTTTCATTTTAGCGTTGAGCGACACTCACTGCGACGCGAGCGTTCGTCTCCGTTCATCTCCCAAGCTAAACATGCTTACGTGTCAGAGGCCGCAAGCTAAAATCAATGAATGGATCTTCTTCAATGTCATTCTCAGCCGTCATTTTTGTATTTTTTTAACGTCCCAGCTTGTTTTACTACTCAAGAGGTCTGACTTCATGAAGTCGGCTGCATCGCCAGTCATAAATATTTCCCCGTAGTCGCTTTCGCAGGCGAGCGTCGCTTCGGACGGGCCTCGCCAATGCGTTCAAAGAATGGGCGCGCAGGAGCGCAGCATGTGTAGAACGCGAACGGACTCTGGCAGCGAGATCAATTGGAGGAATGACTGGCTAACATCTGTTAGCGCAACATCATTACGGCTAACTGCCGCGCTTAGTGCGGCAGCCTTTTATGGACTCTCACCGCATGCAACCTGTTTTGTGTGGGGTACCGTGTACTACCTTGTAATACAATTTATTATATACTGGAGTATGACATAAATACTTTGACATTATGAAGAGGTTTAACACAAAGCAGATGTTTTGGGTTCTGGTGGCGCGTTGCTAAGCAGGGGTGAGATTTTAGTGGAGTTTTTTTTTTTTTTTTTTAAGAGCGTCTCTCCTTGTTCTGGGTTGAATGATGTCGTGCATTAGTGTCAGAGCTTTATGTAAGCCCCGGTGCATGAAAGGGGAGGGGGGCGGGGCAGGGTTAGAGTAAAGTCCCCCAGGACAAGAGTCGTCGGTCAGGGTAGAATGTTCGGACAACCTGCTGACAGGCTGGAAAAACCCGAAGACCTTTGCCGTTGTTTTGCATTCGGAGTTCACTTGTCTGTCCGGATCATTACGATATCCTGGTTTCCACACCTTGTCTGTGTAAATCTGTGTCCCCCAAGCCTGGTTCTGGTTCCTGCAGTTTCACAGTGGCTTGACCACTCTTAAATCGCCAGAAGGGAGGATTACGTTTAAGGCCACACACGAAATAGTGCAAACCGGGTCAGGGCTGCTGGAGCATCACTTTTTCTACGCCGGCAGTTCTTCCCGGTCCTGTGGCGCCCCTTTACACATGCGGGCAAGGTGCATCCAAAGAGATGAGGGCAAGAAATCCAAGCCTGGTCCTTGTTCCTGGACTTTCACAGCGTCGTGACCACGCTTGGTCGACAGAACGGGGAGATTAGATTTAAGGCCGCACACAGAAAAAGTCCAAAGTCGGGTCACGACGCGTGATCCATCACTTACTTCACTTTCTACGCTGCCGGTCTTCAGGCTCCTTCAGACACGACGGCAAAGGTGTATCAATGACTTAGTTTGTATATTTAAAACGATAAACATATCTTGGGAGAAGGCCAATTTCCACAGACTGAGATCGCAGCATGTGATCCAATCCTGGTTTTCTTCCTGCACTTTCGCGGCGGCTTCGCCATGCTCACTTGGCCGAAGAGGGGGGATGACGTAAAGATGGCTCACGGCGGGTGATCCATCAGCGTCCGTTCTTCCTGGTTCTGTCGGGCTCCTTCACACATGAGGGAGCAGCGACAAGCCAGCTAGCACTCATTTTGGCAAGCCGTATCAATGACTGATTTTGCACTGGATCGTAAAGGTTTTTAATGTTTTAGCTGGGGTCTTCATGCAAATGGACTTTGGGTTTATTTTGCTAGGTAGCGAGTGCAGAACACCCTCTATCTACGCAGACCCAGCAACTCCCTGAAATTTATTTTCAAAGCTTATAGCACTCGCCACTGTACACTGCGTTACCTTCCCTTTTGTAGGTTTTATCCCGATAGATACCCGACACAAGACCTAAGGAGGAATTTCTGCCGGAATCCCAACAACGACCCCAACGGTCCGTGGTGCTACACCACCGATCCCAACGTGCGGGCTGAGGAATGCGGCGTGCCGCAGTGCTCGGAGGGTAAACCGCGCGAGGCGCAAACTGATACGGGCTTGTGTTTTCCCATAAATAAATGTGCGCTTCGATTGTGCCGGCAGACGTGTGCATGACGTGCAACGGCGAGGATTACCGGGGCAAAGTTGACCAAACAGAGAGCGGCAAAGAGTGCCAGAGATGGGACTCCGCCAGGCCCCACAAGCACACCTTCCAGCCGAAAAGGTTTGTCCACAAATACATGTCAAAACTAGCCGCAGTCGGTCTATCAGTTTTTAAACCTTACCTTCCATCTCCCGGTCAGGTACAAGGACAAAGGCTTGGCAGACAATTACTGTCGCAACCCAGACAACCGCCTTCGTCCCTGGTGCTACACCATGGATCCCAAGACTCCGTGGGAGTACTGCAACATCACCATGTGTGGTAAAGGCTCAGCTCGCTCAAAATCCGACCGCGTGCTCTGTCGAGAATTCATCTCGGATTGTTTCAAGTTGGCAAATGGCCGTTCGGAAGCTATTAAGAGATCACAGAGCGCTGATGGTTAACGGGCAGTCTGTGGCTTTGGGTCTTGTGGCGATGGCGACAGAAGGGTTTGCTGGTTTTGGCTGTTTAAGATGAGTAATTGTTTCAGGTTGTCCCCATCCTTAATGTTGTCGACGTGACTTTATTTTTCTTCTGCGGAGGGTCTGACACCAAAGTTTTAGTGGTCAACAAGTGTCAAGGGAGCAGTTGAGAAGATGACCCAAAAAAAAAAAAACTGTTTTGGCGAGTAGTCAAGTGAGCGAGTTTGTCAGATAGCGAGCAGGATTATGGAAAATGGCGAATCGTGGAGGGTTGGGAAATGGATCTGGGCACATTTTAGGTGCGGTTTTAGCTTGGTTGCTACTTAGGTGGCTAATTTTAAAAATAATGAGCTATTTCACCATTTTACTAGTGCGATAGTTTGCAGGATGACACAAATTTACTTAATCCTTCTGGGTTTTTTTTGTTAGGCAGTTCAATTGGCAGGCAAGTCTGATCGTGAGTCTACTTTACAAGCGAGATTAGATCTAAACTACCACATTATCGCTCTGTTTTTTGTTTGTCATCAGATGAAGTTAGTTTATTCTCGGTTAGTTTAGCATTTACCGTAATTTCCGGCCTACAGAGCGCACTCGTTTATAAGCTTTACCCAGTACATTTGTAAAGGAAATACCATTTGGTACATACATAAGCCAACACGAACACGACATATTTACAAAGAAAGACGGTACACAGAAAGAGTTTTCAAAGTTTTAATACCTTAGCCTAGCTTAACATAGCAACAACGCGGGAGCACGAACAGGGCTGGTAACAAAAAAAAAAAAAATACAGTTAAAAACAAAAAAACACTGTGTACTACTACAGTGTAGTAGCAACAGGGGCGGTTAAAAAAAAAAACATTCCGGTAAAAATCACTGAGACGCTGCGGTAGCACAGCAGCAACATGCTAGCATAGCGCTAACAGGGTTGGCTAAAAAAAAAAAAACATACTGGTAAAAATCACCGAGACATGGCAGTAACACAGCAGCAACATGCTAGCACAGCGCTAACAGGGCCAGTTAAAAAAAAAAAAAAAAAGATAAAAGTCACTTCCTCCGCACATATATGACACTGGTCTCACTGTTACCTTTTCTAGCGGCTGTTAGAAAAAAATCCACAAATTAGCCGCATCATCGCATATACCGCAGGTTTGAAAGCGTGTGAAAGAAGTCGTGGCTTATACGCCGGAAATGAATCGTAATTGGCCAATTGACTTGTTAGCTAGCTTGCTACCTAATTTGTAAAATAGTATATTTTGAATTTACATTTGTTTTTTTTTTTTTTGTTTTTTTTTTTTTTGCTTAATTTAACATCGAATAATGGGGAAATATTTCCAATGACCGCCACGAAGGGTGGCTTTGACATAACGAACCGCGATCGCGTTAGCCTTTAAAAACGAGCGGGCGGAGGCGTGGGAACGCACGCGACGCAAGCAGCGAAAAGATTCCCCGGAATTAGTTTCAGTGAAATATGCCCGCACGCAAAAAGGGCGAGCATCCTTTCCGCGTTTCTGTCCGCGTGCGGCTAATGATTTACAGGCAGGGCGGGGCGTTGCGTCCAGATGTGTGCGTCCCTCGATGGCGGCCCTCGCACGGATAAAAACCGCTGACCTGTACTGCTTGCTGCCCGGCGTGCCTTACATCAAGAATCCCACCCGCACCCCATCCCATCCAAATACGACCTTGCCTCCTCCATCTTCTCCCATCTCATCTGTCAAAGGCAAAAGAAACGCAGACAGAAATCCGAGGCAGTCGGGGGGGGGGGGGGGGGCATTCCACCTGAATGTGTTTAGGATCATTGACTTGTGAGGATGCTCTCAAAGCGCACATTCCCACACTGGAAAGATCGAAAAGTGTCTCATGTCGTAAATTCAATGTTCATATGTTGCTGGTTTTTTTTGTTTTTTTTTTATTTCACGCAACAAAAATGTTGAATCCGAGCGTTCCCTCTGTGAGATTTATAATTTGATACCTCGCTACTGAAAAGGTTTTTTTTTTTTTTTTTTTTTTTTTTTTTGGGGATAATGTACGTTATGTGGTGGTCTTTAAAATCTTCAAATGACTTCCTCGGTATTTTGACGATAGTTTTTGGTGCCAGCTTAGCAATTGGGCGTTTTTAAAGCCTATAAACATTCTAAAATAGATAATGTCACGAAAAATATATATAAGATTATTCACTTCGATGTCTATACGAAAAAAATAAATCTGAGCGGAGAGCGCATCATCCACGCGCAAAGTCGCGGAAGTCTCATTCGACGTCCAAGTGGTCGCCATATCGCCCGCAACGTCATCAGCGGATGTTACGCCGGGACTTTCGCCATTGAAAACACGTCGTGGTGAATTGCTGTGGGACACGGAAGGAAACTCTTTCCGAAGAAGAGAACATCTCGCAATCGAGTGAAGTGACCCGGGCATTATGACCCTTTCGTTTCGAGCCCTATTTAGATGATACGCGGATCACTTCTAGCTAACAACAGAATCCTCGACAATTCTAACCACCTCTGCGTCAAGCCGTCGCTGGCGAGCGAGCCGACGGGCGAAGTGGGGTGCCCAGACACCAGTGGCCGGTGGGGGCAGGGGGGGGAGCCCGAACAAACCAGCTCCTTTCCCGATTCACCTCCGCGTCAGGGCTAACGCCGGGCCCGGCCTTATGGCAATCTAGGCCGTCCTTCTGCGGCTTCTCCTTTGAAGCTGTCCGACGGGCACCTCAACACATTTAGCACCCCTGACTTACGTACGCAGATCTTTTGTTACGTTATGAGAGAATGACGTCCCCCACCCCCTCCCCCAACTATATATTTTTTTAATATCTGTATACACACCTACCTGTCATTTGGAAACCACGAAGTCCTTTGCACCTGTGCAATCCATTTTTGACGACAAACCGGGTCTTTTTGAAACATATGAAGAGTAAATCCATCCTCCCGAGTGTTCGGACAACATCCAGCAATACAACGAGCCGGCGTTTTGGCTAACACGAAGGAACAACGAGCTACCTTCCAGCAGGTAAAACTAGTTTAAACATATGAGTCCGCTTGAGTGCGCTACTGTCCTTCACGTCACTTCCTGCTTCTTCTCGAAAACAAAACCCTCGAGAGGATTTCCATGGTGGGAGTTACAAAAAGCCATACACGTCAAAATGATCTTTTGTGGTGAAAAAATGGATGGGTCCATTCCGGCTGCCTTTTTTTTTTTTTCCATTAATAACTATGCTAAATGCTAAAATTCATCCATTTCATGACAGTGGACCTTTAAGGACACCCGAAGAGTTAAATGGCCTTTTTTGTTGTTGTGGATGGGCTCGAAATCCCGCCAAAATAATGAACATTTGACAGACGGAAAGAGAAGTCGAAAGAAAGTCGGCGCTGTTGCGGATGTCCCGGCGTGCAAGAATGTGAGGCGTCTTGTCAGTGTTATGAATAAACAGCGAGCTTCCTCTCAGGACCGGAGGCGGGATGATGAAGCGGGAAGTTGTTGGGGGGGCGGGTGGGCTTATGGGGGGGCTGCGCTACTGTTTTTGATCATCTGTCTTCAGGTTAAACATGGCACATTCTTGCAAGGATTAATATCTTCCTTTCTCCTCCACTTCTTTACTTTCTGCTTTTTCTTTTTTTTTCTTTTCAAGAATCCGACTCCAGCGAGGATCCAGATGTGAACGCCACGGCGTGGTGCGTCCGGGGAAAAGGCCGAGAGTACCGCGGCACCATGAATGTGACTCCCGAGGGGGTGACGTGTCAGCGCTGGGATTCGCAGTTCCCCCACCAGCACTCCTTTCTTCCCGTCAACTTCAAATGCAAGTGAGTCATGCGCTCTCGTCCCCCGCCAACATCTTGGATTCAGATAAGGTGGACTCTCCGGGGGCGGCGGTGGGGTGGGGTTCTTTATCCCGACTGTTGCCATGGTAGGAAAAAAAAAAAAAAGAAAAAAAACGAAAAGCAAAAAAATGAACTTTCCTTGTTTGTGCGGCTGGCAGGGGCCTGCGCGACAACTTCTGCCGCAACCCGGACGGATCCGATTACCCGTGGTGCTTCACCAGCGACCCCAACCAGCGACGGGCCAACTGCACGCACATCCCCAGGTGCGACGCCCAGGCCGCCAGGAAGACCGGTAAATCACTCTCGAGACGTCCGACGACCTCGCGGCGTGTGAGCCTCGCGCTGACATGTTTGAGAAATTGGAGAATTTCCCACCTGCGGCCGAAAAAGTGTTTGGTTCTAATTTTCCCGTATTCTTGAACGCAGCGTTTAGTTGCCTTCTCCCAAAGCGGCGCACTTTCGGGCTCGCCGTCACTTCGCATGTTCGTCTGCGCGCCGTCGAGGCGGACCACACGTGCTCTGATTCCATTTGAATGTTTTATTGCTTCGAGAAGCCTCGGCGGATTTTGAAGAATGACCGCAGAGCGCCTCGTGCGCTATCCCGCACGCTTGCGCTCGCTGATTGCAATTAGGCGCCGTAGGAGAACGCCCGATTGCCTCCCTCCGGGGGGTGGGGGAACGTGCTTCCAATAACAGTCTCTCGTTCTTCCGTAGAATGCTACGATGACAACGGGGAGGCGTACCGGGGCACCTTAGCCGTCACCCGCTCGGGGATTCCTTGCGCCAACTGGTCCCGTCACATCAACGGGTAAGAAAACCAAAACAAACAGTTCTACAGTTCTCTCTTAATTTTTGAGAGGTACTTTCATTTTCGCAATGTGCTTGGGGCACTGCCAGAAGCGATCTTTGTCGTTCGGCTGGATTGTTTGATGTTTATAAAAATGTAATAGCTACGGTGAAGAAAATAAGTATTTGAACCTCTCCCACACAAAATTGCACAACTCCACACGGCTGGAAAGGGCTACGGAGAAATTGCCGAGCAGCTCGGTGGAAAAAAGGTCCACTGTTGGAGCAATCGTTAGAAAATGGAAGAAGCGAAACATGACGGTCAACCTCAATCGGAGTGGAGCCCCCATGCCAGATATCACCTCGTGGGGTCTCAATGATCCTTACAAAGGTGAGGAATCAGCCCAGGACTACACCACAGGACTTGGTCGATGACCTGAAAAGAGCTGGGACCACCGTTTCCAAGGTGACTGTTGGTAAAACACTAAGACGTCACGGTTTGAAATCATGCATGGCACGGAAGGTTCCCCTGCTTAGACCAGCACATGTCAAGGCCCGTCTTAAGTTTGCCAGTGACCATTCGGATGATACAGAGGAGCATGGGAGAAGGTTTTGCGGTCAGATGGGACCAAAATTGAACTTTTAGGTCATAATTCCACTAAGCGTGTTTGGAGGAAGCCGAATGATGAGTTCCATCCCAAGAACACCGTCCCTACTGTGAAGCATGGGGGTGGTACCATCATGCTTTGGGGGTGTTTTTCTGCAAATGGGACAGGACGACTGCACTGTATTAAGGAGAGGATGATGGGTCGCAGCTGGGTCTTTCAACATGACAAGGACCTGAAGCACATAGCCAGGAAAACCAAGGATGGGCTCCATAAGAAGCATATCAAGATTCTGGCGTGGCTTAGCCAGTCTCCAGTCCTAAACCCGATAGAAAATCTTGGGAGGGAGCTGACACCCCGTGTTTCTGAGCGACAGCCCAGAAACCTGTCTGATCTAGAGAAGATCTGTGTGGAGGACTGGGCCAAAATCCTTCCTGCAGTGTGTGCAAACATTGTGAACAACTACAAGAAACGTTTGACCTCTGTAATTGCAAACAAAGGCCAAAGTACCAAATATTAACATTGGTTTACTCAGGTGTTCAAATACTTATTTGCAGCTGTATCACACAAATAAATCATCAAAAAAAAAATCATATATTGTGATTTCTGGATTTTTGTTTTTAGATGATCTCTCTCACAGTGGACACGCACCTACGATGAAAATTTCAGACCCCTCCATGATTTCTAAGTGGGAGAACTGGCAATATAGCAGGGTGTTCAAATACTTGTTTTCTTCATTGTAGCAACGTGCTTCTAACATTTTATGGGCCTGTTACTTATTTCGGAGCCAAGATAAGCGGCGAAAACACTGGGAATGTTTCTTCGAGAGAAGGGGGGAAAAAATTCTTCATCACTAACTGATGAGTGTTTGTGGACACGCGGACAAGCCACACGCCCCCCCCCCCCCCCATTTTGTCCATGTGAAAATGTCTTTCATATGAATGGAGTTAAGCCGTGAAAACAATACAAAACAAAACAAAAAAAAAACTGGGGAAATCAGGGGTTCCTCAAGGGTCAGGACCAAGCCCGATTATTATTCTTGAGGCTCCCGGGTCGGAATAGCTTAATTAAGAGGAATTTTAAAAGCCAAAACGGGACGGGCAGATGGACATGTTCCAGAGCAGACCCCTGACCTGCGGGAAGTGCTTGGCACAGGGAGCAGATCAAAGCCAATCAGCTCCCCCTCGCCAGCCAGTCTGGCCTGGCTTTGAGGTTAGGGGTCGTCCCGGGATGAAAACAAAACAAAAAAAAAAACATTCTCCCGGGAAGCGAAATTATCTTCACCTCTTGACAAATTGCTGTGCTTCCGCCTGTGCACGCGCGCGCCGGGCGTGGCCGCTAATGGCTTTTCAGGCTTACGCGAGAACAGGGTTCGCGCAATCCTCGGACGGGAATTCCTCCAAGTGTGCGCCGTGGCGGACGTGGCTCCTGGCGGTCTGAGAGCGCATACTTTCAAAGTCCCATGAGCACTGTTGGCCAAACGCGCCGTTTCCTTCTACGGGCGCGCCGCAGTCCTTCGGATGCGACTTTGGTGCCCCGCGGCCACGGTTCAGCGTGCACTGTGTGTGTTGTGATAACAACTGTTTGCCAAATAACAAACGGAACATGAGCATCTATATTTGTGTGTTTTGCAGCGGGGATTCTCACTCTACACTATCCCATGTAGGGTTGGACAAGAACTACTGCCGGAACCCGGACGGGGACAAGCACGGGCCCTGGTGCTACACGGACCCAAACACCCGCCTGGCCTGGGACTACTGCAAAATGAAGCACTGTGAGTGGACGACACGACCTTATTTGTTCGAGCGGCCTCGGACGCACGTACCCCTCCATCAGTTTGCAGCACACAGCAGAGTTCTGAAGCAAGTTGATGGATTTTTACTCTCCCAATAATGTCGCAAACGCGTCGTTTGCGACTACCGCGTTGCAACACGAGATATTTACAAAGACGGTACACAGAGAGTTTAATGCTAGCGCCCCTGCGCTAACGCTAGTGCGGTGGCGGTAACCCTAGCGCCGCAGCGCTAACGCTAGGTTGAAGGAAAATATTTTGAATATTTCCGTCAATAGCACAGCTCAAATGAACTCCATCCATCCATTTTCCTTTGCCGCTTATCCTCACAAGGGTCGGGGGGGGGGGGACTGCTGGAGCCTTTCCCAGCTGTCAACGGGCAGGAGGCGGCACACACCCTGAACTGGTCGCCAGCTAATTCGCAAGGCACATAGAGACAAAACAGTCGCACGCACAATCACACCTAAGGGCAATTTAGAGTTTCCACTTAACGTTGCAGAGGAAACCGGAGTGCAAACTCCACACAGGGGGGGCCGGGATTGAACCCGGGTCCTCAGAACTGCGAGGCTTTACCAGCTGAGCCACCGTGCCGCCTCAATTGAACTCCATTGCACGTATTTTTTTCCTTTCTATTCTCATAAAATGATGTGTTTGGCACACCTGAGCAAGTGTCACTTTTTTTTGGAGTGGGGGGGTCTGGTTGAAGAGAAAATTCCAGCTATGCGTCAGTCCTCCCCTGCCGTCTCATCTTGTTTTGATGGATGACTTTTGCTCCGTAATCTGTAAAGCCTTGGCGTCCGTCTCGATGTTGTTTTGCATTTCTTTGTCACTTTGACACGGCGCACGGCCGTAACCTTCACAAGCACGCTGCCGTATCTCCCGCGCTGGCGCTGAAGGCTTGGCCGCCCTAGCAACAGTAACTAAGGGAAAGGTCGGCGATGTCATTCGGCCTCATCAGAACGGATTGCGCGTGTTTGTGTTTGTCCGTGGGAAACATTCCGGCGGACCCTTCCGAAGGGGTGCTTTTACATTTCGGAGCGCAAAGCCGCCTTTTCGGCCTCGGAGCCAAGCGTTTGATCCGGTCTCGATCGGCACGTCGGGCGCCAAAAAGCTGCGATAAGATTGGGAGGAATGTGTGAAAAAAGTCATGAGTAAGCAGGTGTGCCTTTCTGGGACCTGGATAATTACTGGAGTAAGCTGGCAACGGGAACAAGTCGCATCTCGGCGTCGAAAGGCTTTTCTGGGAAAGCCTGAAGTTCTTCTGGTGTGCACGTTTTGGAAAGTTCTGCCAACCTCTTAATGTTTACGGTCCACCGACCGAGTACGCCGTACGCCCCGCACGCTGCCAGGAATGCCAACAATGTAGTGCGCGACACTGCGGCCGTCAAGCGAACACCTCCACGCGCGGCAGACGTTGCTCGATAACAACCACTTTCGTAGCAAAAGCGGGAGTAATCCGGCACTTGGATTCGGAAACCGTTCGCTGGTCGTGAACTTTCCGTTGCCGCGACCCAAGCGGCGTCCCGCAAAGGGAACGCTTAATTCGTGCCAGACTGGTTCGCGGCCTCAACAGCTCGCCGTAAAAGTTAACAAATTGAAACACGGCCTGTGTCGAATCTGTTTCCAATACGATGTCGTTTGTTGGCCTTCGACTTCTGAAAGAAAACACTCCCAAGCTTCTGCATGTAATTATGCTCCTAATCTAAAACGTGTTTGTCGGGAGATTCGATTCATATTCGCCGCTTGTTGTCCTTACGAAGAATTTTCTTTGTTCAGGCGTTTCCCCGACATCCACGCCTCCAAACGGTGAGTATCTTCGCCAACTTCCCGCTCGCGTCCCGCCGCGTTCCCTGACGTCGACGCCCGTTCTTGTGACGTCCAGGGACGCGAACGCCGCCCCCCAAGATCTCGTGCTTTGTCCACATCACCACGCGCATCGTCGGGGGCCGCCAGGTGCGGGGAGCGGACGGCGGCTGGGTCGTCAGCATCCAAAGAGAGTGAGAGTAATTTTGATTTGATTTCAACTCTTTTGAAATTGTCAAAACGTTTGATGTCGGGGTTGGTTGGGGTCTATTGTTCCAGAAAGATCCATTTGTGCGGAGGCGCTTTGATCCGAGAAGATTGGGTGTTGACTGACCAGCAGTGCTTCACATCCTGGTACGACCGTTTACATATTTAGCCAATCCTCCTCTTGACTAAGCTTAAATTCAAAACTGACTCGTTTGCCACAATTAGCGAGTTTAGTTTTTTGCATGAATTGACTTCATCGATAGCTTTCATTGGTTTAGTATCTTTATTGATTTAATTTGCCTTTCGAGAGTTGTTTCTTTTTTCGTTCACATATTTTTACGTTTCCGATGAGTTTAATTACCGGGCTACAGAGTGCACCTGGTTATAAGCCTCACCATTAGCCCAGTGCCCACATTGAAACCGACATTGAAACACGAGATATTTACAAAGACTGTACACAGAGAGTTTGACGCGAGTGACCCTGCGCTAATGCTAATGCTAGTGCCGCCGCGCTAAAAGGGCCGGTTAAAAAAAAAAAACATACCGGTAAAAGTCACTTCTTCGGCACACGTATTCGATCTCACTGTTACCTTTTCCGCTCGAGTGCCCCCCTTGCGGCTGTTAGAAAAAATGCACAAATTAGCCGCACCACCGCATAAACCGCAGGCTTGAAAGCGTGTGGAAAAAAGTCGGAAATGACAGTAATGTGCTCTGAAATGTTTCAATTTTTTGAAATGTTTTCCCCCCAGCGTTCCCGACCTGAGGGAGTACAGCGTGCAGGTGGGCCTGCGCCACCTGAACGAGTCGTCCCTGCACCCGAGACTGGGAATTTCTCGCCTCATCTGCGGCCCGGAGGGATCCAACCTGGTCATGCTGAAACTGGCCGAGTGAGTTGTCGACGCCGCCGCGCTTGAGCGCGATCGGCTCCGTTTGCGAGTCCGCGCGACGTGACCGTGATTAATACGCGTTGCAGCCCCGCCCCCGTGTCCGAGGGCGCCGCCACCATCCATCTTCCCGTCAAGGAGTGCCATGTTGCCGAGGGGACTAACTGCACCATGTACGGATGGGGGGAAACCAAAGGTGACTTTTTCTTTTTACTTCCGCTTGCGTTTAAAAAGCAAAAAAAAAAAAAAAAAACTTCCCTGCAACCACTTTGCTCCGTGTGCCCAGACAAGGAACGCGAGCAGGCGCTGAACGCGGTGACGATGCCGATGGTGGACGACGACAAGTGCTCAAAAATCAAGGGCGACGCCGGTCGGAGCAGGATATGTGCTGGAGGCAAGCGAGGGGAAGGCGTGTGCGAAGTAAGGGATTCCAAGTTGCTCGTGGCAAAGTGGATTTCATATCATGAAGTCAAACAGATTCACACTGACCCGTAATTCCCGGCCTACAGAGCGCACCTGATTATAAACCTCACCCAGTACATTTGGAAAGGAAATACCATTTGGTACATGCATACGCTGCAGCTGTGTAAAAGCGGCAAGTGCCCACATTCAAACCCACTTTGAAACACGAGACATTTACAAAGAAAGACGGTACACTGAAAGAGTTTAACGCTAGCGCTAATGCGGCGCTAACGCTAGGTTGATGCTTACAGGGCTGGTTGAAAAAATATATATATTACCGGTAAAAATCACTGCGACGCTCCAGTAACAAAGCAGCAACACGCTAGCGCAGCACTAACGTGGCCGGTAAAAGTGACTTCCTCGGCACATATATTCCGGTCTCACTCTTCCCTTTTCCGCTCGAGTGCCCCCTTGCGGCCGTTAGAAAAAAATGCACGAATGAGCCCCACCTCTCCATAAACTCCGGGGTTGAAAGCATGTGAAAAAAGATGCGGCTTGTAGGCCGGAAATTACGGTACTCTAAAGCAGCCAAAATTTATTAAGACACGTGTAGCAAAAAAATCTCTTTTGCTTTGACGTGATGGGCTGAAATGACGAATTGCACGACTTGATCATCAAAGCTGTTGAAGCGAGGATGTGAATGACAGACATGTCAACGGCCAGGCGACTTTCCACTCTCGTTCGCTGGCGTCCACGTCATCCACCAGGCCGCCATTGACATGGCCTCTTGTCGCCAGGCAGATTTCTTTAGAGTTAGATACGGTCAATATGAGATTGCTCTAATAGGGCAACAAGTGAAGGCTGCACGTATTTAACTGCATTCGTTTTGCTGTTTGGCATATTTGCACTACTTGTTGCTTGGCATGTTTTGCTCAATGAGAGTCCTTAATTAGACAGCCACTCGCCCACATTACCCCCAATTTTATTGAAACGCATTCCTCCGAAAACATCACTCTGTATTAAACACAAAAATGCTTTGGCTAGTCGTTTGTCAGAAAAATGTATTCATCATCCACACCCTAACCGGCAAACCACCGCCATTCGCTCCGTTTATTCCCGCGCTCGGCACGTTGCGATCATTTCTCTTCTTTCGGCAGAAAGACAACGGCGGTCCGCTGGTGTGCCGGGAGCAGGAGCGCCGGGTGGTGGTGGGCGTGAGCATCCAGCGCACCAAGTGCGCGTCGTCGCGACCGGCGCTCTTCGTCAACGTGGCGTTCTACTCGCAGTGGATTTACAAAGTCTTCAAGCTTTACCCCAGCCCCGACACGAACTGAGCCGGGGGGGGCGGCGCAGGAGGACGTCGAGCAAATGGAATCTCCGCTACGCAAATGAAGATTGTGTGAAAGCAGCACGGCCAAAGAATCGCCTCCTGGAATATACTTGAATGATCCGACGGTGGCCCGCGGAGGGCGGGACGCTTCGGCGGCGGGACGGGAGCCGCGTCGACGCTCGCAGGCGCGTGCGAATGTTTGCGGCGTGAGCGCCGAGGAAAACACGCCTCCGCTTTCCGGCCCCTGGCGGGCCGCGTCCGCTCACTCGGATCTTTTTTCTCTTTTCGCGCAAAGCGAAGCCTTTATGGATTTCAGGACGCCAGTTTACGGGTCTTATAGATCCCACTTCGCTCCCCCTCGCCGCTAATGATGTTTGATATATTTAAAAAGCGAGAGGTGGCTTTACTGTATTTATTGTCGACTGCCGTCCAAACGTTTGGGGAATTTTCTGGCTTCCGCGCCGACGTTAATTAAGTCCAGATGAGCACAAAAAAAAAAAAAATCCAGAGCCTGAGATTTTGCTGGCTAAATGAAGATGTTATTGGCCGTGGATAATGTCATTTGGATGATAATGATTCTTTTTTTTTTTTTTTATCATAAATTTCACACCATCTGGACTATGAAAGAATCGATCCAATTAATTCAATCAGAAAAACCTTTGAGGAAATGGAGCAACATGTCAGCTATGCAAAAAAAAAAAAAAATTCTGAACATTTAAATTATTTATGAAGCTATTTTTCCTGAAGTGACTGTGGCTCGCTCCACATATGAATTTTTTTATTTTTATTTTTTTTTCCTTTTCTACATGTATATTTTTTACTCACTCCTATTTAATTGAACGATGGTGTACATAGCCCAAGTGTAAATTTCTGTAAATATCACATGGTCATATTTTGGAACTTCACAGCAACCGGCTGAATCTATTTTTTTATAATGTCCATCAAAGCTGCTACTTTTGGTTTTGTATTTTGTTGGGCTGTATTATTCCCATTCCAATTAAAACAAACAAAAAAAAAAACACTTTTGCAGTGAGACGAAATCACCTCTGGCCAGCGCAATTTATGATTGAATTCTTACATAATGCACGTTGGCTAATCTTGATATTTCTTCAGTTTTACTGAAGGAAACTCCTGGACGTCTTCAAGGTATAAAAGCTACGCTGACGTTCCATGAACACGCCAAAATCCTGCGCTCCAAACTCAACAAAAGAAACAACGTTCTCAAGTGCCAAGCCGGCACCACGTGGGGCCAGACCAAGGAGACCATCCTCACATCGGAAGGTCGATCCTGAACTACGCGGTGCCCGTGTGGAATCCCAACGTGAAGCCAACTCACTGGGACTCCCTCCAGGCAGCTCAAAATGCTGCCCTTCGAACCGCCACGGGCTGCCACAAAATTGTTTCCATCGATCTGCTACACGGCGAGTCAAAACTCCTTCGGGTACGCGAGCACAATGTGATGCTCACGAAATAATACGCTCTTCAGTGCAACCTCGCCGGACATCCTCATCACGAGATGACAAGAAGCGCGCCCCGGAGCGTTGCGCAAAACCGTCCGAGATATCGAGCCGTCGATCGAGCGGTACGTTCATCGGCCGTCCGTCGACGCAGAGGACGACAGGCGCGGCCTCTCGCCGATCCATCGAACCGGCGTAGCCGACGGGAACCCAACATCGTCTTGGGCGGCTACCCGCCTCCGGTAGCCGAATCCGAAAGACAACTCCCGCTGCCCGAGAGATCGACGCTATCGCGACTCCGTTCGGCCTGTCGTCACTACCTCGACAACTATCATCATTGACTCGATGACAACATAAAATGCCCGTTGCATGACGTCGCCCCCGTCACGACATGCATCGTCTCTTCAACCGTGCTCAAAAACCGACCACGCTGACGGTGGAACACCTGCGGCGCGCCCCGACCGATGTGGCGCACTTTCCGGACCTTGATACGGAATAACGACCGCCGTACTTGACTACAACAACGAGGTATGAAAATGAGATCATCTTTGGACAAGTGAGTACACAAAAATGGTCGTGGCAGTAGTCAATTCGTCATTTTTTCACTTTTTTTGTTCTTTTCTTTACAAAGGAAACTTGGACTCCTGCAAGAAGTGAAGAAAAATTGGATTGAAGGTGAGCTTAATACTTTTGTCTCGATCCTTTTGCGGCTTCTAAGTTCTTACCCCACGTCACCCGCTTGCCGCGTGATCTGTGGCGTTATGATCGATAGATTAGCCGCTTCTGTTTTTGTACACGTCAAACGCGGCCTTGAGCCGCTTCCGAGCGCATCCGCTCGCGTCCCTCTTCCGTCCTTGCTTTATGACCGTCACTTATGTCAATAAAGTCTTCTCACATGTACCGGCACAGTTTTTTTATTTTATTTTTATTTGAAATCTTTCCATATCAAGGTCAAATGAGGCAGTTGAGGGCGGTCTGTGCTCTTCCTCCGGGTGGCGCTCCGTCCTAAGGCCAGGGCTTGTCTCGCGCGCAGTGACGATAGCGGTTCAACGCGAGAGCGGTAAAAGGCGGGCCGCCTCTGGGGTCGCAGGTCCTGGGGTCTTCGGGACGCCGCTGGCGTTGATGGAGATGCACGTGGGACACCCGAAACCTAACGCCGGTTTTCACAGCAAAGATCGGAGGTTAGTGGCAGGGAGGGGGAACGTCACGCTAATCAACAATGTGAAATGCCATAGACATAGCCATAGGATTATTTTTTTTAAAGGTAATGGATATTTGAATCTAGTGCTTCAACATATATGGATAAAAAAATACAATATCCTCAGGCATATATTCTTTATCCTCTGTGAAGAATGACTAATATTACGGCATCTTATTGAGTGGCAGTAATTGTGAAACTCTTCTTCGTTTGTGTCTGAATGAGTATTATTCTGCCCCCCAGTGGCCAGTTTGCGCACACCAGAAGGCAAACAAGCAATCATGATGACATCAGAACTGATGGACAGTTTCAAAAAAAAAATTTTTCTCACTTCCGACTCGCTCGGCAGCTGATTCCAACTGACTTTGAATTAATTCCAAAACATGGCTTTTGTGACGCTTTCGTGGTGAACTGCACGATACGGACCTGCGCAGCCGTCGGGGAAGACCCGCCAGGCGCCGTCGAGGGAGGCCGCCGTCATCTGCCGGCACGATAAAACGTAAAAATCTGTCCGGCCTGTGGAAGGCACTGCTGTAAAAAAAAAAAAAAAAAAAAAAAAGTGTTAACTTCGAACTACCTGTGCCGTTGGGATGCCTTCCTGTGCTCCGGGATGTACGGCAGCTGTGAGGGACAAAATACTTTTCAGTCTCCCCAACGTGTTTCCGTTTGGCACGCAACAAACTCACTTGGTTGGAATTCCCTCCTCCACTTGGCCCTTCTGTTTGAGAACCACACCTTTTTTGCGGAGACACACACCAAGGTCAGTTTCCAATGAGCGCTGGACTTGAACCTGTTTTTTTTTTTCTTTTCCTACCTTGATGGTGTCCTCGGGCAGTCGGATCCGGGCGGAGAGCTTCTCTCGGGTGTACACGTCGGCGTACTGGCTGCGGGAGAACTCTGCCGTACAAATGTTAGAAATACTTTGGAAACGTTTTCATTTGCTCTTGTTGTTCTTGTCAATAAGCGTCACCTTCTTCCAAGACTTTGGTCTGCTCCGGGGTGAAGGCGGTCCGGATTCTCTGGTGGGGACTTTTGGGATTCCCGGGATTGGCTGCTTCTTCTTCTGTGGTGCTGCACAACCCTGCAGATATGTTAGGGACATTGTGTCTAAAAATGTGGTGGGATCGGCGCAAAGCCTTGCCACGAACAGCCAAAATCCACCACAAAATGTTTTTGCTATACTTTGGATACCGCAAAATAACGTCAAAGCACTAAAGTACAGCCTCGGTTTTCAAACGTCCCTGTACTCGAACAAATCGGTTTTCGAATGAAAATTTCCAGATTGTTTTGCTTCTGTTTTCGAACGAAAATCGGTACTCGAACGCCCCTGAGAAAACCCGGAAATAGCAGAGCTCGCCCGGCGGCCCGACCCGCTGACCCACCCACGACGCACTTTATTGTCAATTGGAACGAACCCCGAAAAAAGAAACGTAGAAATAACATAACTCGGGCGGCAGTTGATTCAGTTTTTGAACAAATCGGTTGTCGGACCGCCTTCTAGAACAGATTGTGGTCGAGAACCGAGGCTCTACTGTACTTTTATGGAACTGAAGGTGCTCTGACATAATATCTGGGTGTTGACTCGAAATTGTCTGTGTGGTAACTTACTGTATTCACCGTGACATTGCGTGCCACTCCACAGTCCCTGCTCCAAGAGGATCCGCCTCAAAATCCGGTTTATGGACGAGACCTTGCGGACCACAAAGCCTTTTAAAACGCATCCGAGTTTCCCTCGAGAAGAACTCAACGTTCCCGCGTCTTACGCTGGGCACTTTGGAGGCCTTGCAGCTCCTGGCGGCCAGCAGGCTTTTCCTGATCTCCCAGGCGAAGACGGACGGATTGTCCCGCTTGTGGCGGACGACGGCGGCGACGACAGCGGGCGTGAGGAGTCGGGGCCGGCTCCCGCCGATGGTCTTGGGCCGGAGAAGGCCGGTGAGGCGGTAGCGGCTTAGGATCTTGCTCACGCAGCCTGTGGATACCTGGGAAAGACGCACAAACAAAAAGTTTGCTACTAAAAGCTACGGCACGCTCCAGTCAAGGTTCCGCTGTACGGAATCCCCAAATATACCCTCAGGATCCTGGAGATCTGGCTCGGGCGCACGCCCTCCGAGGCCAGCTCCACCATTTTCCTCCTCTTGGAGTCCGGCAGGGGTCTACCGTTGAGGAAGGTCCCGCCCAGTTGATTGACGCTTCCCCCTCCTGTTCAGAAAAGCACGCAAAACAACCGTCAACCCCCTCGGAAAATCACCACCGGCGAACGCCAAATGCCGCAAGAAAAAACGCGTCCCACCTTGATTCGGCAGCTCAAGATGGCCCCCGCGCATCTCTGTGCAGGGCGCAGGTGACTTGTGGCGCTCCCGACGCCTCCCCCCGGCCCATTTATAGCTGGTGACGCGTGGGGCACCTCAAATGTCAACATTGGCTCGTTCAAGCCGAGCCCCTCGCCGGAGGCCAACCTTCATATTCCATCTTCAACGTTGCGAAATAAGGACTTGAAGGGGGCCGACTCATCCAAAAATCACTTTTTTGATTCACCCAAATCCCCCAAACTTCTGTTTATGGTGCACAGCGATACTAAAATCAACTACATTTATTCCACAAGGGCAGATTCCCATCGGTGCTTTCGGAAAGAAGCAAAAGCAATTACATTTTCCCACTATTAATGTCAATTTTCATCTTGCTGCCGGGCTAAGAAAGAATTCCGAGCTCATAACTCAATTTAATGCCTTCTGTTTATTTAGAGTCGTCTTTTATTGAGCACGTCAGGCGCCGATTAAAATAAACACACAAATGTCAACTTTCGACTCGCTTGCAGCGTTTCCGTGGCAACGCAAAGATTTTTATGTTGGTTGCAACTTTATTTTGTTAGTCACAAAGTTCCTTGTATAGAAAAGTGCATAATTTGTTTTAAGATAAGCTTTTATTTCATGCAGGTGCCCACTGTTGACGTTTAGGAAACATTGGCACCCTACAAAGGTCCATTTTCATTTTGGTTTGGGATATTTAAATTGAAGACTACAAAAATAATTTAGCATGCTATTTTTACTTTTTTTTTAATGGTGGATGTATTTCCAGTTTTGAGTCAAAATAAGGACTTGCACACAAATGACTTTGTGATGAGAGATTAAAAAAAAAAAAAAATTGCAGCATGATGCAATGAATTGAATTCATCCCCCATCTGTGCCTTTTATTTTACTTTGAAAAATGTTTTATTCTTCACTGTGTCATAAAATGTGTTTAATAAGATGGGGTTGAAATATGAACGCTGCATGACTTCAATTGACTGCGTAAATGATGCCTTCACGTCCCTCGGAAAAACGCCTCCTCGTCCCCATGCGTTGGACACGCGGAGGGGGCGAAAGGACATCTCCCAAGTTTTAAAAGTTATAACTGTTAATCTCCTTTCAGGGTTGGTTGGTCACATGACCCTCGCATCCTTTTCCCACGTGCTGCGTTCAAGTGTGAAAGATGAAGAAGAAGAGGAGGAGGAAGATTTCCATAAAGCAAACATTTGGAAATGAGCCCCAAGGACGGGTGCCATATGGTAACGTGCTTTTGATGACTCGTAAAGCCATCTCGTGGGGGGGGGGGGGGGGGCTTTATTACATTTTCTGGTCGGAACGTCAACAAACCGGTTGCGAGGTTGGGCCAGCGCGGCCACCAGGGCGACCCCGCTCGCGGGGGGCCCGAAATCACCCGCACAGATGTTCCTCACGCTGCAGATAAAATGTGCCGTAAACCTCCCCAAGGGAAATATTTGACGAGCAAATATTAGCCCGTGCGCGCCCGTGAAGGGGCGAGGGTGGGGGGCGAGTGAAAACCACGCGTGGCGCGCTTGGTGAGCGCACTTTGCTGGGCTTGTCTGGCGACTAATTGAAGATCATTAGTTAGGTCCACACAGATGGAAGTGCGTGGGGTGTTTTTTTTTTTTTTTTTTTTAACAGCCATATGGTGCAAATTATACATTAACCACCTGTGAGTGGACACACACGCACACACACAGTCTGCACGTGTGTGTCTGTGGAATGGATTTGAGCCAGTTTCGATCTCCTTGCCGACCAGCGCGCCCCCAATCAGCTCGTCCATTTCTTTGATTACACGCCGTTATTGATTGATGAACGTTTACTGCGTGGGCAAATCCCGAGATCGCGCGCTGCTGTTTGGTCAGGGAAGCCGCGCCTGCACCTGTGCGTAAACCTCCACCGGCCTCCCACTCCGACTCGGAGGGGGGCTCCGCGGCGCCCCCGCCGCCCGCTCCTCCTCCAAAACGGAAGGCGTGCGTGCTACGGCCCGTCCCAAGCGTGAATCCGCGTCGATCGGAGCGCGGGGGCCGCGGGGAATGTGCGCGAAAGGTCCGCGTAAAAGGCCAGCAATAGCGCGCCGGTGCGCTCAGCTGCGTAAAAGCACAGCGCGCAACTTGCGCAAAACAAAAAACAAACTGGCGCAACAATCGACACACGATTGCATGAAGACGCGCTTATTTGGGGCGGGTTGTCTTTGCGTCTAGCTGGAGCTTGGACGCTAGGGTAAGAAAAGATGAATGACCCCTTTCCAAGATACGCCATGCATGCTTTGTTAAAATACATATTTCTAATCTACTTCAAAATGCCCCGAAACTATTATTTCGATAAATATGAATGCTAAAACTGGTGGGAAAGTGTATTGTTCTCATTCGATATGTTGTTCCAAATACTTTTTGCCATCTGCGTCCATCACAGAAATAAACATGAAGATTGTTCAAACAATGCACTTATCACGTTTGTGTTTTTACAGATGTCTGTCATTTGTGCAGATCATAATTTATATTGTCACGGATGATTATTTTGCATTGGACTTTATTATTATTAGCTCTCCGAATGTCTTTTGACTTGCAATTGAACCCAACATCTCATTTTATACATTTTTACACTGGATTTGCAAAAAGTGACCTCTGATGGAAACTTGGAGAAAAAAAAAACAAGCAAGATGATTTATACACCGTATTTTTATTATTTACATCTGGTCCCGTGAGTGTTCCTCTCACGCAGATTATTTCACATTCCCACGTTCCCCGTTTTGGTGCCGTCATTGCGTCTTTCCGTGTTTTGGGAGATTATATACAAAGTTAGATTGAGTGAACCGCCAATTTTGACTTCACTAGATTTTTTTTTGAAACGGTTATATGTGCCGTGGGACTGCGTGTAGTGGTTCACATAATGAATTTTATTGAGACCTGCATTCTGAATTTAATGTTTAATTAAAACCTTAATCATTAAAATTCTCATTGAAAAATTTTGAATGTACATTTTTAGAGTACTTCAAGATGTTTAACAAAGTATTCTGAAGTTTTTCTGGGAGTATGAGAAGATTCCAAAGAATTTGAAGGCAGCACACGAGCTCTCGCGGTAATGTTGGACGTTCTCGCGAGGCGACACTTGCGGAATTCGCGAGAATTGGTCGTGATCTCGCGACGCTGTGACGGTATAAATACGGAAGTCGTTCGTACGGTCGTTTCATCTCTGAGCGCTTCCTTTCTGCGGGTAAATTTGTCTCAACTCGAGTCTTTTGTGGGTGTTTTTGTCAGAGTAAAACCTTTAAAACAGGACGATAAGTAACGTAAGGGAATCTGTTGATGTCGAAACGTGCTGTTTTCAAATAAGTTAAAAACGTCGAGATATAAGGTGAGTGGACTCTAAGCATAGGTTTGGAGCAGTTTTTTTTGTTGTTGTTTTGCTCTAAGTTTATTTGCGTTTTGTCCCAGTGGTTCGTCTTCATTTGGTGCATTTATCTCGTATTTATATATTTGGTGTGTCTATTTCGTGTTTATGACTTCAAAAGGGATTCAAGCGTCGCTATATTTCAGAGTTCTACAGAGATGCCGGTCGGACTCCGAACGCATCTGGTGCGTTCAAATGCCTGCAACGCGAGCTGCAGAACTGTCTTTACACGCCGTACACATCAAAACACGTTACGATTACGATTATTTTCCTGCTATGAGGGGCTCAAAAAAAGAATGAAGACTTTTTGGCGACTTTCGCGACACACATTTTCCTAAATGTGCAAGTGTATGAACTTGTTTTTTTTTGTTTGTGCAAGTACTTAACGTGTTCCTCAGCACACTGGGGAAACTTCACCACATTTGGTAACTGCAATTCAAATCGGCTGGAAGCCATTTTGGTCCACAATTGAGCTTCTGCTTGTGCTCTTGTCTCGAGCGGGCTCTAAAACGGCACAACAAGAGGCCTGCGTCCAGTACATTGCAAGAGACCCAAAGGAACCACAAGATGACCGGCAACGATGAGCATCTGCAAAGTTAATGTCATGAATTGGCAATTTCCAATCATTCAATCAAACATATCTACGGTATTTATGTTTTGAGCTTGGTCTAAGAGGACTGGAGCTGTCCATGGTGCTGAAACATATTTGTTTGTTCTAATAATCCAAACAACGAGTTCGAGCTTTCATATTTGAGTGAAATGGTGTAAAATATAA
Organism: Syngnathoides biaculeatus; assembly: GCF_019802595.1. Taxonomy (NCBI): domain Eukaryota; kingdom Metazoa; phylum Chordata; class Actinopteri; order Syngnathiformes; family Syngnathidae; genus Syngnathoides; species Syngnathoides biaculeatus. Next base: position 7,750,141 of record NC_084659.1, on the reverse strand, counting down.
GCGTTATTAGGTGCGCCTGCACAGTCTATGCAATATTTACTAACCCTTTTAAAATATAAAGCTTCTTTTTAAAATTTAATTTTTATACAATGCAGCGAATTGTCACTTTTTAATTGCGTCTGTGCTTTTATTAAAAAAAAAACCCCAAAAAACATTTTGAGTAGAATACAGCGCAGTTGTACACATGTGCCAACTGTAAAATTCAACAAATGCCTGAACCTTTTCCTTCAGCTCATGTTTTGGATTATGTACCAAATAAAGTATTGCGACTTGTCCTGTTTTCGAGAGCGCGCACACGCTCCATTTTGCAGCCGCTCTGACCTCCAGCTCATCGTCCGCAACTCTCCTGATGACGTTTTGGGGAACCGTGTGAAATATGATTTTTTTTTTTTTTTTAATTCATTTTGTGTCCTTTCCAAATAAAGCAAATGCCAAACTGCCTCTTCGTCACACGTTCTCTCGTGTTCAATCAAGAAAGATTCTGCAATACCAAATTGTGCGTTTGGTCAAATCAGGATGATGGGAAGATATAAACGATGCAGCCGCCTTGCCATCGATTGGAAGGACTGCACCGAAATGGTGAAAAGTCACCGATGATGTCATAATACATGCAAAGCAACGCACATTTATTTATATAGTGCATTTCTTAAAAGGTCACTCAATGTGCTTTACATGATTGCATGCATGCAAATTCAAAGAAAAACATTTGACAAGAAAAAGCACAAAACATGCAACACAAAATGTAAACAAGTTTTACGGTCGGAGCCACGTCGATGAGCTCTTACAGGTCGCGATAGGCGGCATCACTGGTTTGTCTAAAATGGCAACTGTTGACTCCTTTCAAATGAAAGCAAATCCAAAACTGGAATTGCTCGAATTGGAATTCAAAGCGATCCACGCACATCCAAGCAGAAAGGTCACATCCTTCCACCAGGGGGCGGGAGGGGAGGGGAGGGGAGAGGTATGGGCATTGCGGTTACCCAACTTTGCACACAAAGTGGAAAAAAAAAAAATCATGCTTGCAGTCATGCTGATCTTCATATTTTTTGCGTGCTGTGTTCCAATCCCGATGGCCGAATGGTCTAAAACTTTACCCCTGGTACCTACGACCCGTGTTCGATCCCCATGTGAAATAGAAGATATTTAAATGAAAACCAGATGAGGGACTCGAACCCGAGATGGCAGATCCACATGCTCACGGGTTAACCACTAGACCATCAACAGTACGTAAGATTACTACTTGAGGATGCCTTTATAGCCAAATCTGCACAGTCTGGACGTTTTTCCATTTATACACCGAAGAAACCCGGAAAATTCACCACCAGATGGACCAACGGTCTAAAACTTTGCCTCGCACCCCAGCAACTCGGGTTCCATTCCCGTAATTTATACACAGCGTGAAGAAGAATCATAACATATCAGAGGATATTCGAACCAGTGTTGCCGGGAGGGAAGCCGGAGAATTTTTCCGCTAGACCACGAACAACTTGTCAAAATCGCCCATCTACCCGTATTTCTAGCAATGCAGACCACCGATTGGTCAAACGACTAGTACTACCAAAAACTCTCCGAAAATTCGCAGCGTGACGGACCAATACTTTAAATCCTCGCCTTCGGCCTCAGCGAACCGGGTTCGAGTCTTCCACTTGATACACCACGGAAAGAAGAACCGTAAGTACATCAGAAGGGTGGATTCAAACTAAGGTCATCAAAGGGGAAGCCCGACGCGCTAACCGCTGATCCAGCAGCAGTATTGCAAGACACTTCTACTACATGAATTTATCAAAATACGGCACATCGTGGCACATGTTCAGTAGATATGACTATGAAAAATCGCGAGACATCAAGACATGATGGCCGAATGGTCTGAGTGCTTGCCTTCAGTTCCGGCAAACCCTGTTCGATTCCCACACATTGAGCGGGAGTATCGAGAAGAACAAGAATTCGAGGCTAAAGGGAGACTCGAATCAGAGTCACCGTGTGGAAAGTCTAAGTTTTCATCCACTGAACCAGCTTCAGCTCATCTACGAGCATATCTTTGTCAAACTTAACATTAAAACGACACGCGTCTTCTGACCCAATAAATACGACGAAAACATTTTGTGAAAACTCCGATTCGATGGTTTAATGATTTAAAACTTTGCCTCCGGTTGCCGTGATCGTGAGTTCGAACCCAACTGTGACCCGTTCCACACGTGAACGAGTATAAGTGGAGCACAGAGAAGGACTCGAACTGGAGTCGGCAAATTTAAAGGCCAAGTTCTAAACCTTTAGACCAGCTTAGTTCGGACTCGACAGCGTGTCTGCGTCTATTTCTGGGTTCGTCAACACATGAACCCTTTCGGAAATATCGCGCTGTGATGTAAAATGACAAATTCAAGTCTGGGTCTGTTGGTTGAGGACAAGAACTCACATGTGGGAAACCTGAGTTCAAGTCCAGCATTTTCCATTGACTTAGTTATTCTCACCTTTCCATTTTCATCCCGCTTGTTTCCGAGCGCTTATATATTTTCCCCTATTTTTTTTATGTGATGACGTCATCACCCCAAAGCTATTTAAGTGGGCCAAAGCGGCTACTCGTTCTCTTTTGCCAGCTTCTCCCGTCATCGGCGTTTCCACGCAAGATGCTAAAACCTTGCACCAGGTAAGGACGGTAAGTGACAACTCTCACCGTCTTCACAAACCTCGCCAAAGTCACTTTGTTTTTTTTTTTCCTTTCTCCCTTACTTTTAACTTTTGAAACGAGCAAAAGTGCATTCAAAAGCCTCACAAATAAGCTCCAAATCTCTTTTTCACGTTGCTAACACCTTGCTAGCGCGTTAGCTCCAACTTTTGGGCTCTCGGAGGCTTTTACCGTCTCCGCTGAGCCCAAACTGCACCAAAACTCATTTATCTTGCCTGCGTACGGATAAATGAACATGCACAGTAAGTAAACTACTTTGTATCACGCCATTTATTGAATTGTTTAACGGTGACAACCATGCATTTAGTTGTGTCGTACTATCGATAATTCTAATTAAAAGTATTTGCTTCCACTTTTCCAGCATTTGGACAAAAGCGCCGTTTTGCAGGTGGTAAGTAGACAACGTGTCCACGTTAACATTCAAAAAGTATGAAGTACTTTTGGATGCAAGCTTGTTAATTGCTCTTATTTCTCTGCACAGGTGCACGACTTCAAATTGAGCCTGAAATGGATGATTTAAAAAAAAAAAAAAAATTTCCTCCCCTCTTCGTCTTCACATTGAAAGTTAATCAATTTAACTTCATCTAATTGTCTCATTTGTGTCCGCAGGCTTGCATCTTGAACCGAGCGCCCATCCTCGCCGGTGAGATGCACTTTCATTCGTGTTTGACTAAATTTGTCTTAGGATTTGCTGACCAGCACTTTTTTTTTTTGTTTTAACATCTCAACGTCTCTCTTCTGCAGTTACTCAAGGAGATGTGCTGCATTCAGAGCGCTCAAGTTCTTTAGTGTCTTATTCATGGACATTTGCGTGTTCTTTCTCTACATCCACCAGGTGGCACTGAAGAATTCCTGGAGAACTGCTGAAGTCGATCTTGATCAATGTTGGGACCTTTTGCAGAATGGATAAGAGGTAATAGAAATAAGCTCAGTTTTTGTTTGACTGCCTTCATTTTCTTTTAGACTTCCACTTAAAAGTGGTGTTGAGGATTTAGCCAGCAAGATCCTGCACCTGCAGGGAAAGTTGGACATCAACATGGCGACATCTCACTCATGTGAATTAACTTACTCAATGGCAGCTTGTTCATCTGTGTTCAGGTCTCGTGGAGATATCTCTGCACTGATCTTGCTTCAGGGTTCTGACTTTTTGCAAAGTCAGACTGGATGAGTTAAAGTTATTGCTGTAGGTGGTGGAAACATGGAGTCGCTATCAACTTGAGGTAACCTAATTTTCAAATCATCTTAGGAAATTGAAGTTTGAACGGACTTTACCTTTCTTCTTGACTCCACATGCAGATCTGCTTCCAGTCCAAGTGCCAGCAGCGACTCTGCCACACCAAGATTCTGCACCTGCTGGGCAAAGAAGTGGTCTAAATATACAGAAGGTCCTCAACACTGCCTCAATCTTTGACACGTGCTAATAAACATACTGAACGGCAGCATGAATGGTCCCTTGCTCATCTGTTGTGTTCAGGTCTCCTGGTGAAGTCTCTGCACCAATCCACTCTGAAGTCCCGGGAGAACTTGATCTCTTTTGTCAAGGTTGGAACTTTTTGCAAGACAGTTGCGGAATGCAAGTACCTGATGGTTTGTTGTTGTAGGTAATGTAAAATTGAAGTGCACTTATCTGCTTCTTATCTTGACTGCACGTGCAGGTCAGCTTCCGGTCCAAGTGCCTGCGGAGAATCTGCCGCACCTGCTGGGCAAAAACAAGAATGAACATGCAGTAGGTGCTTCATATTTGTTGACACATGCTAATAAACGGACTAAATGGCAGCTTGTTCATCTCATTTGGGTCTTTGCCACCAGTCCTCAACAGTTTCATATGAAGACTGATCCTGGCGCAGTAGTGGTGTTCCATTCTACCAGAGATGACTTTCCAGGAGTGGCACAAGACAACGTGACCACGTACCAACTGGTAAGTAGATCTCCAAGCCTGGAACCTGTTGGGGGGGGGGGGGGAGACCGATGACTGAATTTTCCATTTGTTGTAGGTGGCACAAATGTGGAGTCATGGTGAACTTCCTGTCCAACATGTTGAGGTGACTTTTTGCTCCACAGCTAAGTTTGAAGAGCCGTCACCTGATTTTTTTTTATTTCTTTGACTCCACATGCAGATCGCCTTCCACTTAGTGCCATTGCGGCTGCCACAAAGATCCTGCACCTACTGGGCAAAGACGAGTTCTAGGAATATGCAGAAGGTCAACGACTCAATCTTGACAAATGCTAACAAACTTACAAAACAGCTGCTTGACTAGTCCCTCGGTCATATATTGTGTTCAGGTCTCCCGGCGAAGTCTTTGTGTCACCAGTCCACTGTGAAGGTCTGTTTGATACAAAGACGGTTCTTGTTGCGGTAGTGGTGTTCAAGCAGAAGGCTCCAGTCTCTCTCCATCCACCAGGTGGTGCTGGAAAACCTGATCCCGGTCAGCCGCTGAAGTCACTTTGCTTCAGAGTTGGGACCGTTGCAAAGAGGTCGCTGTCAACTGGAGGTAACCCAAACTACAAATCAGCTCAGGAAATTGAAGCGCCCTTACCCTTTTTTCTGTTTGACTCCACGTGCAGATCGGCCTGAAGTCCAAGTGGCATCGGTGAATCCGGAACCAAGATCCCGCACCTACTGGGGAGGGGGGAAAAAAAAACCTACATGAGTGCAGAAGGTCAACACCGCATGACGATAAACTTACTAAACGCCAGTTTGACTGGTCCCTCGTTCAAGTCTCACGGAGAAATCACTGCACCAATCCACTCTGAAGTCCCAGGGGAGCATGATCATCGGAGGTGGAATGTGCAAACATGAGCAACTTCTTGTCCAACCTGAGGTAGTGTTAAGATAAAAACAAGCGCAGTAAATTTTGAGGTGCACTTACCTGCTTCTTTGACTCCACATGCAGGTTAGCTTCCAGTCAAAGTGCCAGCAGAGACTCTGCTGCACCAAGATCCTGCATCTGCTGTCCAAAGTTCTACAGGAGTGTGCAGAAGTTCCTCTTTGCCACATGTTAATAAAATTACTCAACAGCAGCTTGACTGAACGCTCGTTCATCTTGTGTTTTGTCTCTGCACCACCACCAGTCCGCTCTGAAGGACTGTCGGTTGATACGAAGACTGTTCATGTCCCGGTAATGTTCAAGCAGAAGGCTCCAGTTTCACATTGTGGCACTGGAGAACCTGATCCTAATCCCGAAGTCTGTTTGCGTCAGGGTTTGAACCTTTTGCAAATACAGACTGGCTGAATCAAAGTACTTATCGGTGGCGGAAACACGGCGTCACGATCAACTGGAGGTAACCTAAACTACAAATCAGGTCAGCAAATTTGTTTAAAGCATGCTTCCCCCCCCCCCCCCCATTTTCACTCCACATGCAGATCAGCCTCCAGTCCAAGTGGCGGAGGACTCTGCCACCAAGATCCTGCACCTGCTGGGCAAAGAGTTCTAAATGCGGTGACTGTCCTAAACGCTGCCTTCATCTTTGAGACGCGCTAATAAACTTGCAAAACATCATCCTGACTGTTTCCCTGTTCCTCTGGTGTTCAGGTCTCCTGGAGAAATCTCGTGCCACCAGTCCACAGAGGGGTCCTCCAGAAGCAGTTTGATCTGAAGAGGGTTCCTCTTGGTGCCCTCCAACTGCTTCTGCTGCTCGTCTGTCCAGTGAGTGTGCAGATGGCGCCATCAGTCTTGCAAGGTAAAACGCTGCAGTCACAGTTGAGTGCAGAAGTGCACACAAGTTCTTTTCCTGTCATCCACAAGGTGCAGCTGCCTGAGACCTTTGACCCATGGATGGTAGACGCTTCGAAACGTCTTCATCCCACAATGAGGTATTCATGTTATTTGAGTTTGTTTTTCCCTCCTTCTTCCAGAGTTGCTGAGGAACCTGGTAAGCTTCCCGGTCACGCAGCCATGAGTCCCCAATCTTCCTTGGTGGTAGGTTTCACGTTAAGGATCATTTTCTGCACAAAAGGTTCTTAACTTTTGACTCACTGTCTTTGTCTTAGGTTCGCACTCTCGTCCCAATGGCAGACCACTTCACTGGGCAGCGATGACTAGACTTCCATGATGTCATCAGACTTTCACTTAATTTTTTTTTTTTTTTTTTTTTTTTTCCCCCCCAAGTCCAACATCTACTCTTAATAAATAAAAGCTTCATAAAACTTAAACTTTTCTCATTCTTCAAACGGCACAAAAAAAACTTTTTTTTTTTTCAAAAAATTTTTCGCATTTTTTTTTTTTCAAAAAATTTTTGGGATTTTTTTTTTTTTTTTTTTTTTTTGGGTGGTGGGGGAAATTTCCCCCCCAAAAAATTCAGGGAAAATGAGCAGGCCAAGGCCTGGTATAATGCTTTGTGATTGGCTGAAGCAACTGGCATACAAGGCTGCAATTGGCTAGAAAAGTGGGCGGGGATATGCAAATAAAAGAGTTCTGATTGGCCCAACCGCGCAAATGTCCAAAAGTGGGCGTGGTTATGCAAATCCCTGCTTTCTGATTGGCTGACATGGTCACGCCTACGTGCTGTGATTGGTGGATTCTAAGACTGCTTTTAAAAAGCTGTTTCGGAGTCCTGAGGCCTAAATTGCACATCGGTCACTACAATGAACGACAGTTTCTGATTGTTTTACTCGATCTCCGCATGAGCAAAGCTATAAGAATTTTCAAAGTTCTGCAGTTTTGCATCATGTGGAGCCAGAGAGGAACAACAATACACTGCTGGACCCAGTTTATGACTGGTCCCCGCTGAGTTTTGCATCAGATAGAGGGGACCGGTAGTTGTTCCTCTCTGGCTCCACATGATGAAAACTACAGAACTCCAAAAGTTCTTGTACCTTTGCTCATGTGCAGATCGAGTGAAACAATCAGAAACTGGGACCGGCTTTGTATCGGTGTTCCTCTCTGACCCCACATGATGAAAACTACAGAACTTTGAAAATTCTTGTACCTTTGCTCATGTGCAGATCGAGTGAAACAATCAGAAACTGGGACCGGCAGTGTATCGGTTTTCCTCTCTGACTCCACATGACTCCAAAACTACAGAACTTTGAAAATTCTCGTAGTTTTGCTCACGTGGAGCCAGAGAGGAACCAACGATCCACCGGCGTTCAGTGTAGCGACCGCAACTCTTACCTCAAGACTCAAAGCGGCTTTTGAAAAGGCGTCCACGATGCCCGAAAGGCTCCAAATGAGGAAGAAAACAAGAGTCCAGTTGAACAATTTATTGGCCAACAAAGTTTTTTATGACATTTTAGGGATGAACGAACTCAACTCTGACACGCGAACACCGACGACATTCGAGAGTAGCTGAAGTGTCGTGCGCGACGGCGCCGAGGCCGATGTGTGCGCGCGAACCCGTCTGACATCTCTTACAGAAAACACAAGATGAGCACAGAAGTACATTTTTGGAAAAGTATTTTATAGACAAAATATTTCTTGATCAGTTAGCAAACAAAGTGATCGAAAAACGTCCAAAAGCGTGGAACACATTTTAAAATGACACTGATATGGACCATGTTACTTCAAAAATAGATTTAAGTTATTTGAGAAATATCCATCCATCAATTTTCTGAGAATAAAGTGCATTTTAAACAACTTCAGTATTTCTTAAATATTTTAATTATATTCTATCTTTTCAAAAATATCTGACCCACCTTGTCATTTAAAAAAAAACATTTTTTTAATTGACTCTTAAATCTGTACATTTCAAATACTACCCCCCAGCAACTAACTTGTTCCACATCGTTGCGATTTAAAAAGCTTTTGAAAACGTTCTTGCTGGCTGCGTGTGTCGGTTCAAATCCAAGTTCAGAGAGAGCGAGTGAGAGAGCTGGGCGGGCGCGCTTACGCCATCTTGTGGTGTCAAGCGACATCACACATCACCTCAAGCCTTCTAAACTGGAAAAACCAAATCAGTAACATCTGCAATTACAGGCACGCGTCCCATACTTAGAATATTGATAAAAAGTCAATTTGTTTCAAAAAGTGAAACTTATTACGATTACAACTTATTAGTTCACCACAAGGAAAGTGAAATATTTCAAGCCTCAATTTTGATGATCGCAGAAAAAAAGACCCATTTAAATCCGATATTCCACAACACAATTGTCGTGTCAATCTGTCGTGACGAAAGAGGTCGAGAACTGATTTTTGAACGGAATTACAGACGTCTTCGATACATATCCAGTCGAGCTCCGAAATGCTGAGAATGCTCGCCGTGAGCTCACAACATCGCCGCGTACTCACCCGTGTCCAAATGCAGGTTGCCGTCCCCGTTCGCGTTTCCCAGAAGTCTTTGGACCCGGAACCTCCCCGGTCCTGCCATGCACAAAAAAAACAAAACAAAACAAAAAGCAATGAGTTAGCTAAGATAGAAAAAGATGACACGCTGTGGCGACCCCTAACGGGACAAGCCGAAAGGAAAAGAAGAAGAATGAGTAACATTTTTTGCACACCCTAACTTTTTTGGCGTGTGTATACGTAACATTCAAGTTGGAGTACAATGATAATATCCATTTTATGGAGTTAGTTGTGTAATATTACAACAAAGTTTTCAAAATATCACGACGAGAATATCACAGCTAATATCATTCCCTCAACTTTCTCTCATAAATGAATATTCCATGTTTCACATTACAAACATAAATATGGCTCTTAAAAAAAACAGATACTACTTTTATGGAGTCTGTATTCATAAATTGATTTCATTGTGAAGTGCCATACTACATTTTTCAATTCCAAATAGTTGACTTAGTTTTGCACCTTCAAATACATATCCAACAAGCGAAATTTTCAAGAAATTAAATTTCATGAATTACCGGCAGAACATTTGAAGGTTTTATAATGTTTTATTATATTTTTACATTTTATTTTTTTTTAAGAAAAAAAGTGCTGATTTCATTCTGTTCTGTTTTTTCCGATGTCGCAATCTTTGCTAATTTGATAAGGGCTGCTATGGGCCTTATTAAACACAATATATCTATCAAGCAGTCATGAAAATTGGCATTGGAATTGTTTTACATGCCCTCGTGCAGGTGCATCCCATTGTTGCGACCCAAAGAAGATGCGAGAAAAATCCACTCGTTACCTTTGCCGCTGCTTGTGCAGGCGAAGCTGAGGCAGGTTGACGTGGAAACATCGTTTTGTGGTGAATTTGTGGACATCGGCTTCTGTGTGGAGAGCACAACAAAATCGACATTCAAGTCAAACGATGCCTTTGATTGACTTCCCGTTGACAGGTGAGTGCTGCGTGCAGAACACTTTTGTTTGTATTAAGATAGTCAAATAGTTCCCACTTACCTAGAAAATAACAACACGTAAAACAGAGACATCCGGGTGTCGTAAATGCGCATCTTGCTTGTTTAGATGCATACATATGCGGCACATTGAATTAAAAAACATATTCAAAATACTCGAACTTGCTGCACATAGTCACCGGAAGTCCTGCTGCTTACTGAACCAGATGGGTACGGTAAACGAGAAGGGTCAAATACATTACACCAAAAGCGACTGTTTGCTCGTTTGGTTCGTAAAAATGACTACAAACGGAAAATATGATCATTGAAACTAACTCGTAATTTGCTTCATTCGCAAAACGTGTACATTATCCTTTTTTTTATACCAGAGAGAGAGAGAGATTATATCAGCCTTCACAGTTCTGAGGACTCGAGTTCAAATCCCGACATCGCCTCCGTGGAATTTAATTGTTGTCCCCATCCCTACGTGGGCGGCATCCGGCGTAAAAATTGTGCTAAACATATATGTGCGTTCATCTGAGGTGACACGCTGTGGCGACCCCGAAAGGGACAAACCGAAAGGAACTCACTTACATCCCCAAAACAAGCCTTCCAGGTTGATTGAGGGGCACTCGAAATTTTCTCGTTTGTTTTTGTGTGCCCTGCGATTGACTGGCGACCAGTCCAGGGTGTACACCCCCTCTTGCCCGTAGTCAGGCGGGATAGGCTCCATCTGATAAGCAGCGGATCAATGAAGATGTTGTTGTTGTTTTCCTTTCGGCTTGTCCCTTTCGGGGTCGCCGCAGCGTATCATATTGCGAACAAAACAAAACAGCGCTCTCGATACCTACGCTACTTGAAGGCAGCATGAACGGGAGCCCTGAGGCAGCTGTCAATCACGACTCCACACCCCATACGTCACACACAAACAAAATAAAATTCGTTACTAAAAAAAATGACATTGTAAATAATATTGATAAAAAATGGACAGCAAATTAAAAAACACCATTCTGTTTGTAAACAAAAATACAATGTAATCCAACGGCGAACGCTATGCTGACGTGTCTCACGCACTGACTCGGAAGTGTTTCTGCGGACTCGCCAGGCGGGCTCAAGTTTGCCCCGTTCACTCGCATTCATTCCCGAGCGGAAGTCAGCCGCGAAGCTAAATGACGTACTGAGCGTGTGGACACGGTGTGCTTCCGGTACAACGTGTGTGTTGACCAGCCCGCAGCCTTTTTCTCTTGGCTTTCTGTAGAGCAGTTTCTCCTCCAGGGTCCCAGGTCCCTTTTACCCCTCTCTCTCTTACGGCGACACGCAAACTTCTAGACTGGTGGACATGGCATCCGTTTCGGCTCCTGCTCAGACTTCCTCGGCTCCCTCCGCTGGGCTCCAGAGAGGGATAGTTAAGATGGTAAGACAAGAGCCCCCCCCTCAACCCTCATGTGTGGGGGCTAGTTAGTTAGTTAGCTAGCTAGCTAGCTAGCTTCTGCGACTCGGATACTCCGGTGCAATCGCGGTCGGGATCCAGCCACGAGTTCGGCGATCAAATTGCGAATTCGCCGGAGGTGTTGTCAAGTGTGTCACCCGGTGTGCGCTGGAACCATCAGCGAATATGCGCTCACTGCAGCCAAGTGACGTTTTAAAACACGCGTGAAGTGATTTTTAAACTTGCCGGACGCGCGACGTGGCGAGTGACAGGCAAGTTCGCCTGCCGCCGAGTTGGCTTTTAAAAGCAAAATAAAGAAATAAAAATGGATCAAATAAAGCGAACTTGTTGCGTGCTCGTTCCGACAGATGTGAGATTTCCCAGCTAACTGGTGGCTAGCTCGGGGGGCTGAACGACACACGGTGAACTTTGAACTTTAGAATTGTTTTAAGACAACCACGTTAGTTGTTAAAAAGTGAAGTGTTCGACTTTTTAGAAGAATCATTTTCATATTTTGACGAAGGTTCTGTTTTTGTTGGTGTTCCCCGCCATCCACTAGATTGACACGTAGCAGCTACCTGAGTTTTCGAGCCCCCATCACCATCATGCATGCATTTTTTTTTTTTTTTTTTTTTTTTTTTTAATGCCTCGAAAAGCTCTGGTTATGGCCAGAGTTCTCACCATGTCAGTGGACTGGAATTGAGAGCTCTGTCTCCATTTTATCACTTCACTGTCTTAACACTACATGACAATTATTTGAACGGTTATTAGGCGGCACGGTGGATCTGCTGGTAAAGTGTTGGCCTCACGGTTCTGTTGTCCCGGGTTCAATCCCAGACCGGCCTGTGTGGAGTTTGCATGTTCTCCCTGTGCCTGCGTGGGTTTTCTCCGGGCAATCTAGTTTCCTCCCACATTCCAAAAAACATGCAACATTAATTGGACACTCTAAATTAACCGTAGGTGTAATTGTGAGCGCGACTGTTGTCTGTCTCTGTGTGCCCTGCGATTGGCTGGGAATTAGTTCAGGGTGTACCCTGCCTCCTGCCCGTTGACACCTGGGATAGGCTCCAGCACTCCCCGCAACCCTTGTGAAGATAAGCGATGGCTGGATGAATGGTTATTATTAGTCATTGCCCACGTTGGCAAGCGGCTGAGATGAGAATCAGCACCTCCGAATCTCGGTTGGAAAAGGGTGGCGTGCCCTCTCTGGCCGGGTCGTGGATGTGATCCTGACCCAAGTGGAGGAGTTCAAGTTCCTTGGGTTCTTTTTCATGAGTGAGGGAAGAATGGAGCGGGAGGGTGAAGCGTCTGCAGTGGTGCGGAGTTTGTATCGGGCCGTTGTGGTAAAGTGGGACCTAAGTCGAAAGGCGAAGCGCTCAATTTACCAGTCGATCTACGTCCCTACACGTGCTGTGGGTCATGACCGGAAGAATAAGATCCCGGATACAAGCGGCCGAAATGAAGTTCCTCCGCAAGGTGTCCGGTGTGATGCTCTGAGCGCTCCCGGTGCTGAAAAGTCTCCTTGTGATTAATGCACATGCGCGTATATTTTGTTAACTTGCTTGCTTGTCGCCGAGCGTTCACGTTCGCTGTGGACGAACGCAGCAAACGTACATATACGTGTATATCTTTTTTTTTTTTTAATCAACTTTTGTTTTAAGGTTAGGGTTAGGTTATAACGTATGTTAGCTCCCACTATGAGACCAGGTGATTTCCCAGTAAACGTCCGCTACGTACCCAGAGTTCCCCTGTTAGTAACGCATGCGCATTAATCCACAAGGAGACTTTTCAGCACAGGGGAGTGCTCAGACTGTCACACCGGGTTCTCCCTTGGAGATAGGATGAGAAGCTCGGTCACCCAGGAGGGCCTCAATTTTGAGCCGCTGCTCCTCCGCATTGAGAGGAGCCAGATGAGGTGGCTGGGTCGTCTGATCTGGATACCTCCCGGGCACCAGTGAGGTGTTCCGGGCAGGTCCCACCGGAAGGAGACCCCAGGCATGACCCAAGACAAGATGAAGAGAGTTTGTTTCTAGTCTGGCCCGGGAATACCTCTGGATCCCTCCGGAACAGCTGGATGAATTGGGGAAGTCTGGGTATCCCTGCTAAAGCTACTGCCCCCGTGACCTGACCCGGAGAAGTGGTAAAAGATGGATGGATGGATGGATGGATGTTAATTATTATTTTTGCGTTTTTCCTCCAGGTCCTGTCCGGGTGCGCCATCATCGTGCGTGGTCAGCCTCGTGGCGGCCCGCCACCGGAGCGACAAATCAACCTCAGCAACATCCGAGCCGGCGCATTGGCCCGGCGAGCTGCCCAGAGCCAGCCCGACACCAAGGACACGCCCGACGAGGTGTGTTGTTGTTGTTGTTGTGTGCATATTTGTTTATATGCATGTTAAGGCAACAATCCTATTCGGGGTGTGGCAGGCAATGTTTTCAGGAAGAGTTGACGCCGCAACACTTGTCTGTTGAACTAATTGTCGTCAACCACGCCAGTTGACTTCCCAGTTCTTCCCTCTTCAAAGCAAACATTTGCACAATAAATGTGAAATCTCTTCAACAATAAAACTACAGTTAAGTAAAAGAGCGCTAATAAAGCATCGAATAATAAAACTAAAATGAAAAAACTGTTAAATGTGAACTCTGCTGTCTAATAATATAAAAGTAGAACCTTGATGATGAAATGAATCTATGTACTAAATGTAACTTTGACTGTATTATTCATCTAAAGTACTATAGAACTATATTATAAATCTAAACTCTACTTAAAGTCAAACCGAAATTATCTTAAGAACACTGAAATGTAAATATGAAAGCAAAGTCACTGCGTAAATAAACTTAAATGATGTGCATACATTAGAACAGAATGGAGGGAAGAAAAAAAGCAAAACTACTGCATGGTAATCAAAAAAATAAAGTAAAATTACTGTCCAATTAAACCAAAAAAGAAGCACAAGACAAATGAAAACCACTTTGAAGTAAAACAAATGACTGAACCGTGTTACGATTAAACTGAAATAAAGTAGCACTTCTCACCCTTTGATTATGAAATAAAAGAAAAATACACTATCAGGGCTGTTTGTTGACTCCTCTTAGCCGCTCCTTTTTCAGCTACCCGTTTGTCACGTTGCCATCTGTATATTATATAATACACGCGTATAATTGAAATTGCGCTGAGCAGTCGGACACGTTCCGTTCCCCATTTGTGTAATCATCCGATTTCCCCCCCCCCCCCATTTCTGGTCCCCAGCCGTGGGCCTTTCAAACTAGAGAGTTCCTGCGGAAAAAGCTGATTGGCAAAGAGGTGTGCTTCACCGTGGAGATCAAGACCCCGCAGGGCCGCGAGTATGGCATGGTCTACCTGGGAAAAGGTCAGTACGCCCGCTGTGCTTCTGGCAAAATTCCAGACACCACCGAACCCACAGGAGAGCGACAGTCAAAAATGCGCTTTCATAGTCATATTAAACTATGCAGTGATATTTCAACATTCTTCCTGACTTTTTTTTCCCTCTGTTGCGCAGACACAACGGGCGAGAACATCGCCGAGTCGCTGGTGAAAGAGGGCCTCGCCACGGTACGGCGGGAAGGAATCAGAGGCAACAAGTAAGATGTTTCTACTCGCGTAAAGCCGCCATTTGTGGTAGGCTCGTGAAAGTACAGAAAGAGAACCGGCAGTACTTTTTTTTGTTTTTGTTTTGTTTTTCGGAACCGCGTGTGACACCGGCTTCTCTGCTATGTAATTAGCGTGTTCGCTGGGTGCGGACTGTAGAAGAACGCCCTGTGCCCATGGGAGATTTGAAAATTCAGTCAAGCGGTCCACTATAACAAATGCTGACTTTGTGAAAATGCTATGCATAGTTGCGACTGAGGGTAGTACCTCCCCGGTCCACACGGTGGCAGCAGTGAACTGCCATTCAAAGCTAATTGGGCTTATTCCGTCCTCCTCAAATAGACCTTCAGTCACATGACCTTTGCGACTAAACACACAAAAAGCACTTACTTAGTTTCCCCCCCAGTGCCTCCACGAGCTATTATCCGGTGTGACTTTGTCCGCTGATGGTAATGGGAGGATAATTAAGATTAGGAAGATGGCGTTGGATGGTGGAGGCAGACGTGTTTACAAGATAACTGCCATTTCAGAGGAAGTGGTCACTGGTCATTTGGGATTTTAGAGCGCCCTGTACATGTAAATGGCCCATTTTAGGCATTGTGATTAGTAGCACGATTGAGGCAGCGTAGTTGGAAAGGCTGAAAGTGTAAGGTGTTAATGACAAATGGGCTGCACCATGTTGACTTTGTTCTCAACTTAGTATCTGCCCCTGAGTTGTATTTTATTTTTCAAATCTTTTGTCGGAAATGTTTGTTCGTTGGAAGCGATTAGTATCAGGATCAGCTTTAATGGACTGGAATGTAACAACACACAAGGAATTTGTTTCTGGCAGTCGGTGCCGCCTGGCTACGACATTCAGAACAAAGAACAAACAAACTAACAAGAACAAAGAACAAGAGACATTTCGATCCTCGTAAAAGAGGCAAATCACCACACAGGCGCAGGGAGAACATGCAAACGCCACACAAGCTGGGCTGGGATTTGAGCCCCGGTCCTCGGAACTGTGAGGCAGATGTTTTCATCACCTGGCCACCTTTTTCCTTTTTATTTCAATTTTATTTTGTCTTTATAACATTTCAGAATTATTTTATATTTTTAGTTTAAATATTAAAATTATTTTTTTACATTTTTTTTCTTTTGTGTATTGTTAGCATTTTGTGATATTTCATTTTTGTGTTTTTTAATTCAATTTATAAATTCTAATGGATTTTACTTTTTCCATTTTCTGTTCTGTCATATTTTTTTGTATTGTAATTTTAATAATTTCCGAATTTTGTGTACGTGTGTGTGTGTATATATATATATATATATATATGTGTATGTATATATGTATGTATGTGTATATATGTATGTATGTGTATATATATATATATATATATATATATATATATATATATAGTGTGTATGTATGTTTTAATTCCGTGTGTCATGTTATAGTTTTCTGTTGCTAATCCCTCACAGTGTGTCTGAAATGCATTGCGAGCGCCACACACGATGTCACACTATTTGCACGTTTCGTCTTCCAGTCCGGACCAGGCCAGACTGTGCGAGAGTGAGGACCACGCCAAAGCGTCCAAGAAGGGGATGTGGAGCGAAGGCGGCGGAGCGCACACCATCCGCAACCTCAAGTACACCATCGAGAACCCACGCAACTTTGTGGACTCCCTGCACCAGAAGCCCATCAACGGTATACAAAGCAGCACGCCGGCATTTTCTCAGGTTGTGCGACTCAGAAGATCCACTTTAGAGGGGAGGGGAGGGGAGGGGTGGTGTCACGGAATGGTGGCCGCTAGATCAACCTTCAGAGGTGTAACGTTGCGCTCGTTTGCCGTTAAGAGCCACTCAACTCATTTCACCGGCCTGCGAGCCGGCCAGCTAATGAGCAAGAAAAGAGCCTCTTCGTTGCCTTTTTATTTTTTTCCGTCGCAAAGATGTTGAGGTGCCGTTGAAGAACAAATTGACTTTCACACAGGTGACGCTCATCCTGCAAGCCTTTCAATGCATGCCAACATGAGGCAGAGGAAAAGACATGAACTTTTATGACACAAATCTGGCACAGGTTTTTTTTTTTTTTTTTTTTTTTTTTTTTTTTTTTTTTAAAGCAGTAGTTATTTTGTCAAATTGATTTATCTTTATTAGATTTCATGTATTTATTATATTTCCACCAAACCTCACACAAGTGGTGAATTGTTTTTAGTTATATATTGCAGTCATTTTCATAGTTACCTATGTGTAGAAAATCTATTTTTATTTTCATTGCTTTTTCTTAATATTAATAAAAATAAACTGTACTAAAAAGTTAAATACAACTGAACTGTATCAAGACTGACTATTTGGTGTACCAAAAGAGATTCTGCTCTCTACTTTGAGAATTATGACCTAATGCGGTCTCGGTATTATTTTTTTTTTATCATTAATTTTTTTTTTTTTTAAATAAGTTATTTTCTTTGTATTTTCAAATTTATTTTTAAGTTGTAATGTTTTTTAAAATAAACTTGTTTTAACTTTTGCTATACATTTTATTATATTCAATTTATACTTCATTTGTTTTGAATTGATGAGTTTCCTAATCTCCCAAAAAATTAAAATAATAATAATGACAACTTGTAACCCTCACGCTGTCCTCTCGCCCCGCCAGCCATCATCGAGCACGTGCGTGACGGCAGTGTCGTGCGTGCCCTGCTGCTGCCCGACTACTACCTGGTGACGGTTATGCTTTCTGGAATCAAGGTAACTCCTTACAAATGTACTTCACTGGGAAAAAAAAAATATGCTAGTTTGAGGCTTTTTATGGGAAGATCAATTTGTTTAAAAAAAAAAAAAAAAACAATACAAGGGGAACTGCAGACTTCTTTTGCACGTTTGTCTCTCTTCTAGAGCCTGTGTTATATCCCCTTAGCAGCATTTCCCTATAAATGTCATTATTTAGGAGATGCTTTTTTTTTTTTTTTTTTTTTTTTTTAAACTAAACCATGACCACTTGAGACAATATCACCACTCTGCCACTTGAAGATGTGATATTACTTTACTGGCTCGCCGCTGAAAAGGCTTGTCATCGTCATTTATCTCCCCAGATCCAACGGTTGTGAGGAGCACTGCAAAGACTGGGAAAGCAAATAAAAAAACCAAAAAAAAAACCCAATTTTTTTTTTTTGTGGTTCTCACAGTGTCCAACATTCAAGCGGGAAGCAGACGGCACAGAGTCGCCCGAGCCCTTTGCTGCCGAGGCCAAGTTCTTCACCGAGTCTCGGCTGCTGCAGCGCGACGTGCAGATCATCCTGGAGAGTTGCCCCAACCAGATCATCTTGGGAACCATCATGCACCCGGTAAAGAGATGAGGACACGTGGTGGTGCCTAGATGGCGATGCATTCGCACTCATTTTGCTGTCTCCCCCCCCCTGCAGAATGGCAACATCACTGAATTGCTGCTGAAGGAAGGCTTTGCCCGTTGCGTCGACTGGTCCATGGCCGTTTACACGCAAGGCGCTGAGAAACTGCGAGCCGCTGAACGGTATTAAAAACAATATTAGGGCACTTTGTGAAAGATTTTAAGGGTGTAACGTTTTAAGTATTCGCTGGTATTGGAATTTTTAATCAACGGTTTATGAGAGGTGGAGGCCCCGTAGCTCAGTGGTTAGAGCACGGGTTTGGTAAACCAGGGGTTGTGGGTTCATATCCCACTGGGGCCTCCACTACCCTGAGAAGGGTTGCGTCAGGAAGGGCATCCGGCGTAAAAATTGTGCCAAACATATATGTGCGTTCATCTGAGATGACACGCTGTGGCGACCCCGAAAGGGATAAACCGAAAAAAACCATCCAATCAACGGTTCATGAGACATAATTGTCTGGCATGTTTTTCAACGGATATGCCTCACCCAAGTTGTCTGTGAAATTCAGGTTTGTTAAGCATTGTAATGACAAACTAAGCCGTGTAGATGGCAGCATTACATTTCTGTGGATTTGAGATCAGCACAGTTTGAGTAGAAGATTCGATGGGGAATTTCTGCTTGTCATGTTGGTTAT
Source organism: Syngnathoides biaculeatus (assembly GCF_019802595.1). Lineage (NCBI taxonomy): Eukaryota > Metazoa > Chordata > Actinopteri > Syngnathiformes > Syngnathidae > Syngnathoides > Syngnathoides biaculeatus. Next base: position 7,731,181 of record NC_084659.1, on the reverse strand, counting down.
GAAGGAAAAGACGCAAGTTAGACAATTATAGGCAGTTCTCACTCGACCAGTGTATTCTTTTGTTTACTCTGATGCTCATATCGTCTCAGAACACAATATACCGTATTTTCCGCACTATAAGGCGCACTGCATTATAAGGCACACCTTCAATAAATGGCCTATTTTAAGACTTTTTTCATATATAAGGTGCACCGGATTATAAGGCACACCGTCTGCTTTGGAGAAAAATTAAAGGCTTTTAGGCGCGTCTTATAGTGCGGAAAATACGGGATGTGTCTCAAAGTCAGTTGAACGGCTCCAAAGCAGCTGGCTGTGAATGATTTAATGACCTGACAAGCAGTCATCGGGTTCAGTGCATTTCTCCATTAACTGAGCATTTCCAGCCATTTTTTCCTCATGTCCACCCTCTTACATGCTTCTGTTGTGCGTCCAGATCCGCTAAAGAGCGTAAAGTACGCATCTGGAAGGACTACGTGGCACCCACAGCCAATTTGGACCTGAAGGACAGACAGTTTGTGGCCAAGGTGAGGCATTTACTATTTCAGCGCTTTCTGCTGGAATCCTCTCATCTCCAGAACTGCTACTTTAAAAACAAAAAAATAAAAGTTCATCTTGCCGGAGCCTACCAAACTCCATCGTTGGGAGTTGGGACACACCAGCATCAACACAACAATCATGCCAAATCGCTATTTTAAAAAAAGAAAACAAAAATCCAGCTATGCCCAATAAAAACTGTACCTGTGCCGATTTAAAGTAAAAAATTGGAAATGTCATCTTCCCAATTTCCGCTTCAAAGGTCTAGGAGTCATCAGTGATGCAAAAAAAAAAAAGAGCTGACGAGACATAATTAATCTGCTCACAAATTTCTGTTCGTGGGTATTGGGCTTCCATCTGCTCTCGATTTTTAATGAAAAAGGCCCACTCAAACGTATGTAACCCAAGTGTTGACTTATTTCACTCTGCTCGGACACGTATCTGGACAGGTTGAGGCCTTGAAGTTTGCATTCCTCTCACTTCCTCATCCCCTCCTAAAATCTGCCGCAGTGTTTCAAACGGGAGCCTTGATATCTTTTAGAAGCAGCCCAAAGGTAAAACTGAATAAATGCTGACCCCAATTTTGTCTCTTGACACTTCTCTCCCAATAAACAAAGCTTGACGGGCACCTTGAGAGGGTCTCTCGTCCAATTAGGCCCCAAATTGCTGCCTCATGCTGCTAAAAGCCAAGCACATATTAGCTTTGGAGGTTATTGGCCGTTGCGTTGGAGGGGGGAGACGAAAGTGTCCTCAATGCAAGTACACACCCTCATACTTGTCAGCATATATTTGCTTAAATGGCAGCAGATGGACAGGATGGTTGGTGTAAGATAATATATACATTTCTGCATCGTTTCAGCCCCATTAATGCCTTTACCGGCTTCATTTTCCTCAAGCAATAGAGGAGAAAAATATTAAACATCCCCAGAGTTCTCCCTACAGACTTTTTTTTTTTTAACTGTCTTGATTAAATTCACGGGTTGCCTGAGGCTTACATAAAAGCTGGCGATCGAGGGAGCAGGCTTAATGAATGCACACAAAAAGAGAGAATGAAACATTTATATTGTCTCTCAGATCTTTAAAAAAAAAAAAAAAAAAGAGGGATTGGGAAGTGCCAGGCAACATTTGGCAGGAGGAAAAGAAATGGGGAAAACCTGTTTAGCTTGCCACTAAAAAAAACAAACTCATTTGCTTTGTTTGCCCTGCATGTCTTAAAAAAAAATCTTAATAGCAATGCTTGTGAAATTATTCAGTGATTTTTTTTTTTTTTTTTTTTTTTTTTTTTTTCGTCAAAGTACTTTTTTCAATAGTTTAAAATATTTTTCACTGAACAAATATTTTGTAAAATGAATTTATTCATTTTTTAAATAGCATTTTTTTTGTTTAAAAAAAACCTTTTGGTTTGAAAGAGGGCTTTTCATCACTAAATTCCATTTTGTCAAATAATTTTGGAATTTATTGTAATATTTAAATAATTCGCTCATTTTCCATACTGCTTATTTTCATTAGAATTGTAGGTGTGCTGGAGCCTCCCCCTGCTGCCTCTGGGGGAGAGGCGTGATACACACTGAACTTAATAAACATTCAAATGTATATAAATATGCACCGTCTGTCCCTGGTGCACATGGATCGTTCTGCATGTCCGTCCGTCCATCCATCTCTGCGCCGTGTATTTTTCACTCCCTATTACCTGACTGATGGTTAGATAGCATGGCAGAGAAGGTCCAATCCCCACGAGTCAATCTTGCTGATGCCTCTTCATTTTCATTTTTTTTTTTTTTTTTATTTGGGACTGGATGTAGGCTGTGTCCCAATAGTCCTACCTTTCTTGCCCCCAGTAAAAAAAAAAAAAAAAGTGATAGAGTGAAAATGATGTGGCGTAAAAGCCTTTTTACTTACCTTTCATTGCTGGGGAGACTACACCTGCCTTATTTTGTTTCCCCTATAACATTTATTCACTGCCCAGGCAATGTTACAAATTTTAACGAGTATAATGAAAGAATACAGTAAGCACGTTCACCCTTTGAACACTTATAGATGTAATACTTAAATGGAATATAAAATATTAAACAGTTGATGCTTTGCGATTATGCCATTGCAGCTCCCTCTGGTGTGCGTTACTTGGGCACCCGGTGGCAGTATAATTCACGTAGACATGTACAAACGACAGTTTCATGACTGCTGTGACTGACCCAGGAAAGTGTTCTAGTATTGGTCACTTCATAGAGGATGAAGAAAATATGCCTTCGTCTCGACACCTTTTCTTGGGGGGGGGGGACAACTTGAGGCAGAACTATACAAGTAAATATGACGAGTAAAACTATTTATCTGCCTTTTTGCCTGTCTCTCACCTCATTCTCACTATTTACTTGCAATATTTTTCTGTGACGCTGCAGGCAAAAAGAAATCCTCAAAACATACCGGTTGTTTAACTAAGGCATCATAAACTCTTTATATATATATATATATATATATATATATATATATATATTTTTTTTTTATTTTTTTTTTTCCCTGCGACAAGCCACCTCTCAGGGCAGTTTTGATGGAAACGCTGCCAGAGATGAGCAAGTCTCGCTTTCCCTCGTCCTCACTCGGCGCTGTGGGTTAAAGGCACCTTCTCGCTGCACTGTGACAGATCTTGGCCACTGCAGATGTCTGACACGACAGCGACCAGAGGGTGGCAGTAGAGTGCCACCTGTGGAAACTCACGACTGGGACCATGAGTCACACTCTGTCTACTCCCACCCCACACCCCCCTCCTACCCCTCTTTTCGTCTTTGTCATATCAGATGACATGGTGACATCCTCCATCTTTGCTCCCGCTATTCCGGGCGTTGATCCGTTTCCCCACCGCCGCCCCTCCTTTCCCAATTAGCCGCTAAATGCCTTATTTACGTGTGCGGGCCACGCAGTGACCTCGCGTAGGCTCGCTGATAAGCATGTGACGCGTTACCTACTCATGGGCCCAGGCTAATTCCTGCTCGCAGCTAGCTGTTGGCCTTGTTTATCTGAGGGGAAAAATGAGCCTCCTGTTGAGCCTGTGGTTTTTTTTTTTTTCCAGCCACACACACAAACACAAAAATACACAATACATACGACACCCCCCCCCCACCCCTCCAACCATATACCTGCATCATTATGACCACAAGGTGCCTTTGAGATAGCACTGAAAAAGGTGAGATGTTCCATAATTGAGATTGTGATGATGAAAATGGGTTATACATGATCAAGATGACTTTGTCAAATAACCTAGGGGGGGGAAAAAAAATGGTTAGTATCATAAAGCCTCTTATTTCACACTAAGGAGAGACATGACAAAATCGCACACATCCAGTAAAAAAAGAAAGGTATAAAAAGAAAACATTTTAAAGAGACTTTTAATATTGTACTCTGTGTATGCAAATGTCTGCCCACTCGCCTTATAAGAAGATAGTTTGATTATTCTGCTACATTCACAAATTCACTTTGTTGACGCCACTTGGAAACGTACTGTAAGCGTCACATGGTTGATTCCTTCATTTCTGTCACGGGCTAACCTTTGTCTTTTTTTTTTTTTTTTTTAAGAACTCTGTTTTTACCCCCCCCCCCCTTCTTTGGTGTCCATGACTTTAAATGATGACTTTTCATCTCAGGAGATTTGCATAATTTTCCCCGGCAGACTCGAGTGACTCAAGTTATTTAGTCACCGGGCGGCACAGTCCCCGTGTGGTGGGCTATGCTAATGTGGCGCGCGAGTAGTAAGATAGATGGAGAGTAAAATAATATTCTTGAACGCCGTAGTCGACCCTACCGTTCACAAAGTGTAACAAAATGGAGCCATTTTGTATTTTAATTGAGTTGGGGGGGGGGGGGGAATCATGGTCCGGAGTTAGCGTCCAAAGATATTAGGTTACAGATTCTTTTTTTCAGGACATTAAACCTCACTTGGGTTTGTGCAAAAGGGCAAAACATATCTACGTATTCGGACATGAATATTTCAAAATTTGCTATGCCGGATAATGATGGGACTTTTAAGTCTCAATCTGCCCCCCAAACACAAGAAGGACGAGCCAGTAACGTATTTCAGGAGGAGACACAATGGTGTCCTCGGCTAAACTCACGGATGTTTCCGTGAATTATGGCCGTCCGCTTTGGGGTTACAACAGCATTGTAACGCTCTGTAAGATGATCTTTGAAACTTTTTGTGTTTTAACTCTCGTCTCCTCTCCGGATCGCGCTACATCCCCACGCCGTCCTCCAAACCTCAGTGACTTGAAGACGCTGTCGCGTACCCACCCCTTCCAAATCACTTGCTGTGTTTTATTTGAATCCTCTTCCTTATTCTGCGCCCTTCTCAGGTGATGCAAGTGGTCAATGCCGACGCAATGGTGGTCAAGTTAAACTCTGGCGAGTACAAGACCATCCACCTGTCCAGCATCCGGCCCCCCAGGATCGAGGGCGAGGTAAGGAAGAACGCACGTCAAACACAGAAAATACATGCTAACGACTTATGACGGCCAGTAGACTTGAATTTTATTCATTTTTAGAACTGTTAGGGAAGTTTTCAATCTTGTGTTGCAGGATAAATTGATTGTGAAGTTTACAAATCTTTTTTTTTTTTAAATAAAAAATTCCGTTCTTTTCCTTGCATTTATTTGAAATATACAGTCATCGGTGCCATTAGATGAAGTTTTATTCATTTCGTGACTATGGTTGAAGCTCCAAACAGTCCTATAGCAAATCCTCTTTCCACACTGAAATGACTGGAAATACCGTTGTGTGTATGTATGTATATATTTTTTCAATTAATTCTTTCTTGAGGGTGGCACGTTGTCCTCACAGTTCTGAGGTCTCGGGTTCAATCCTGGCCCCGCATTTGCATGTTCTCCCCGTGGCTGCGTGGGTTTTCTCCAGGCACTCCGGTTTCCTCCTGCGTCCCAAAGACGGGCAACATTAATCGGACACTCTAAATTGCCCCTAGCTGTGATTGTGAGTGCGGCTGTTTGTCTCGACGTGCCCTGCGATCGGCTGGCAACCACTTCGGGGTGTACCCCGCCTCCTGCCCGTCGACAGCTGGGATAGGCTCCGGCACTCCCCGCCACCCTTGTGAGGATAAGTGGCTCGCAAAATGGATGGATGAATTCTATTATGATGAACAAACACGAGCATATTTGCCGCACCTCGTAAACAAATGAGACTCATAACAGGAGGGTTAATGGTGAGTGTTCCATGCGTCCCGACAACCTTGTCAAAATGACCGTGGGAACTGTCCGTGACCACTCAGTGGCACCCCTCTAGACGCCGCTGGCACATGCCCAGAGTTTGCAGCATTGCAGAGAGCGAGGCGACGCTTAAGATTAAAACCACGCACACTGCTTGGTTACCTCGCATGGCAACCTGCTCCTTTGTATCCAGGCCGCATTGGCGAAATAAATAAATTAGTATATCAATAAAAAGCCCAGCAATAAAATATTGAAATGTCCCCTGCCAATAAAAACAATAGTGTGGGCTTATTTATTTGTACGTGCCTCTCTGCAAATGAAAGCCATTCCAGTGAGTCACAACATTGCACCTTATGTTAGTCTCTGATGACAGTTTTTGTTCGACACGTTGCTAATAACGTTCTCAAGTTACGATGGAACTTCCAAAAGTGGCCCCGCTTACTGCCCAGAAGAAGTAAAGGTACCACTGTCAACATGGGTCCCTCTCCTCCTCGTTGTTTGAAGCATGGTTCGAGAAATTCATTTAGGATTGCTCGAGGGTGGTTGCCGTAATAGTTGGTGAGACTTTTTTTATTTTTTTTTGGTCAAATTGTTCATTGGTATCCAGCAGGTTGAGCTTTGTTAGCAATGATTGCCCGCCTGCCGTCTGGCTGGCTCTGCTTGTCGTCGCCATGGTAGCAGCGCAGAGACATGGTGGCTCGGTAGCCCTCGGTCGACGAGAGCGATCTGAACGTTCCCTGCTTTTTAGTGACATTGAAATATTTCACATGTACGTTGTTGATTCTGCTTCACATTGCCACTGGTATCCATTCCAAGCCCCGACATGATCTAAAAAGCGTGGTATCCTCGCAGAAGTCAACACTTGTCTGGCCCGTTAGCCTCGTTTTCCACCGCGCTGACGGACTCTCGCCTGCGGGGCAGAGTTGAGCGAGAGGTCACAGCAGGTGCGTTTCTCAGCCAGACAGCCGGTCGACAACGTTTTGACACAGCGTAGGCCGTCGCCAGCGAGCTGGCACAGGAAGACGGACGGAAACCCGAGACGCGCCGTTTGACTCGCAACGGGGATATTTTCACCCAGGAAAATTGAAGCAGGCAGTGTACTGTACTTGTTGTGTGATTGCACCTCTCACCAGTTATCATAATCACCACCTTGTACAATACAGAAAAAAAAAAAACGGTCTTGTTCTGTCAAGCACTGCCAATGTACGCTAAGTGTCATATAATCTGAATCAGTGATTCCGAACAAGTGTTCCCGTGAGAGGTGTGCCTTAGGAAGTTATCAAACGTCACTTAATTTGACTGAAAATGTATTCATTATAAATAATTTGTTCACCTATGTATGCCAGTGATGCATACATACGGTAATAATACAATATGACTGCCATGGTTCTTGATAACAGCCTTCGTGCACAATAGACAAACATGCAGTACCTCGCAGCATTTTACTCGCACCTTCCATGACACGATTTAAATTGTTCCTGGACCTGCGTCTGCAGGCTTACCTCATTCCAACAAAAACTAACATGGGGGGGGGGACATTTTTTTGTTATTCATGAACAATTTGCTCTAGTAGAGGTCTGCACTCTGCAATTTTTTTTCCTGTAAACTTCTGAGCGTTCCACAAGCGTGGTTATGTGCTTTGTGTACTTTAACGGGGTTAGCGAGGCCAAACGCTATGTTCGCGGTGCACTGATGAAGTGTGACAGCCCCTCCGACCTCGCCTTTTGCTTCCTTTTAAAGCCCCCACCCCACCCCGCCCCTTCCTCCCGCTTCCACCACCCTCTCCTCCACCCTCCATCCTGTGATGATTACAGTAATTGTTATGAGACGACCACATGGTTGTAACAGTCATGTTTCCTTTCACTATTACTGCTCTGGTGCAGTCATTTCCAGCTTACCAGCTGGAAGGTTTTTTTTGTCCACTGCTGCTTCCCTCTTTTGCCGCTTACCCCTATTTTGGTTCCAGGACTTATGCTCATAGCAACAGAGTTTAAAAAAAAAAAAAAAAAAAAACTGAGTAAAGAGGGACGTCAGTGCTACAGAAGTGACTCATTGTGAGCTCGTGCCCACTCGCTTACATGCGGGTTTTTTTTTTTTTTTTTGTACCCATGAAGCTTTTTAAATAGGGTTAAGGATGTAATGCGTCGTTGTACAGTGTTCATATTCTACCAACCAGTCCAAACCCTCATGTTTTTGACAACTGTATCTTGTAGACCACATCACCAAGGCTTAAACATGACATGTCACCTGGAAGCAGAATCTAAACCTATCCTTCATCTAAAACAAAGACCTCAATTAGCCTTTAAAATGTACTTTATCGTTTTAAAAGTGCCACATTTTTTGTGCAATTAACTCAGGAGGGTCTGAGAGGGCTTATTTTGCATGAATTAAATGACTCAAAAATTACAGCAACATGGCTTTGTATTTTATAGGTCATATAAAAATAACAGATACAGCTGTCTTCAGGTTTTGGTGCATAATGTCACATTTAAAGAAGTCTTGAATTTGATCAAATCTGATTGGAAGCATGCAGGAAAACATACAAGTCTCATTCAAAGTGTCTATATTTCAGTATTTTTGGAATAATGCCTGAATTCCATTGTGAATATGCTTGTATCATCAACAACAACAACAAAAAAAGTGGAAATCCATAGCAGGCAAAATCTCCTTGGCAGATGTAATTGCTGACCGTGCAATATTTCCGTTCTGGATAATAAAATGCAAAGCTACTCAACCAATTTAACATGCGTGCTTTAGTTCTATTTTTGCCCCATTTCCCCTTCCACACTTCCGTCCCTCCGAATCCAAGCATCCTGCCACGACATGTGTGCGCCCAAAGCGCACCCTCAGCCTGGCGTGACATGTCTTGACCCCTTAATTTTGGACTGATGACACAGGAGGGGGGGGGGGGGTTTGGGGGGGGGGGCTGCCCAAGTCTTGAGTCACTGGTGCAATTTTTTTTTCTTTTCTTGTTGTTGCCCTTCCCTTGCCACTGCATGTTAGCAGTAACTGAAAATGCAGTGGTTGTTTATGGATGAGACGGTTCGCATGTTTCAACCTTAACGGAAACTTTTTTTTTTTTTTGTAAAGATAAATCCTGGATCCAAGAATGTTTTTCAATGGGATTTTTTTTTTTTATTGCCATTTGTGGAACTTATTGGAAAATCCCACATATCCATTCAATGCGGCCAAAATGGCTTAAAAGTAAAGACGGTGGCCAAAAAAAAAGTACAAAGGGTGCATTATTCTCCCAACGTCAATCCTTCCCGAGTCATGCCGCCCACCCGACGTTCAGAAAGCTTGCGCACATTCGCAGCTGAAGCATCCAGCCAGCGTCATGCCTCTCCGCGCGAGTCAAAGACCATTCCCGAGCAGTGGCGGCTAATTTGGGACGAAGGGAATTTACCCCAAATAGAACGAGAGCTTCCCCCGCAGGACAGGCAGCGCAAACTGCTGTTACTGGGTCACGCTTTGAGACACACAAGCCACGGCGCCGCCCCTGCCCCCGCCGCCCTCCCCCCTGCCAGCCTTCCCTCTCCTTCCCCGGGCAGCATTAGCGCAGTTTGCGGGTGATGGGCTCAGACTTAGTCTTGTCACAGTAATTTCACCACGCCACCGTTGTCACTTTTATCTCCCATCTCCGCTCGCTGTCAGAGGCAGCAAGGATTTTTTTTTTTTTTTTTTTTTTTTGATTGGGTGGGGGTTCTAACTGTCTTGGGTGAAGCAGCATGTGACTCATTGCTCAAAAGTGTCTTTCCTGGTCTGCTCCAAGTATGCGTTTGTGACTGCTTCCTTTCCTTTTTTTTTTTTTTTTTTTTTTTTTTTTTTTACTGGAACGGATAAATGCAACTCAAAACATAATTGCCCCAAACAAGTTGTCAATCAATACAGCAGTACCGCTGATTAGTTGTGCAGATATTTTCTATTTGTCTTTTTAGTTGTTGAATTAAGTTTGTTTGGCTGAAAGTTTTTTTTTTTTTTTTTTTTTTTTTTTTTTTTTAAGTGACTTGTATGTAGTTTTATTTCATACGTGTATAAAAAAAAAGGTAACATGGGAGATAAACTGGTTACTAGAATGAAGACATGTTTTTTTCCATGCTCCAACTCCGCCCCTCCCCCCCACCTTTTTGCAAACCGCTCACCATTAACCTTCTAAAAGATGGAGAAGTGCTACCTTTTGTCATCCCCCTCCACCCGCCCCTCTATGGCTCCCTGCGCCTAATTGGCTCAGAGTGCTGACATTTACAGCCCTCGGTGACACGGCAGCCTTTCCGCTGCGAAACAGCTTATTAGTCCAGAAATGATTTTTTTTCTCCCCCTCCCATCCCTCTATCGTTTCAACTTCTGTGTTGAAGTTAGCCTTTTTTTTTTTTTTTTTTATTTTTTTTTGGGAGTTCTCAGTGTACAGCACCCCTCAGGATGCACTTGGTCATCTGGAAGGCTGTAATTAAATCTCCTGCCTGAAAAAGAAATTGTCCATTGCTAGCGTAGCGTGGAGAGCTTCCAGTGATGCAATTATCCTTTGATCAACCAACCAGTTGTCGCTGCCTGGTCAAATTGACCCTTTTCAATGAATCAAAAATAAATGTATTCTCTTTGTGTATTATCCTCACTGAATCATAATCCATGAGCGATAATGTAGTAATGACTAGTTATCAAAATGCTGAGTAAAATAGTGAAAGAAAAGACAAAAACACTGTTAATTGGAATGTTTTCATTTTGAACTTTATCAGATCAGTAAACCTCTTTGGATCCACCTGACCCAGGAACATTAATTGCTGAAATGTATTTATGGATCCCAAAAATACAAACACGAAGCAGCAAGAAATACATTTAAAAATCTCAAATTATAGCATTTGTTATAGTTGTTTGACACTTTTGCAAGTATGGATCAAATAGGGTTTCAATTTGCTTTGACATTATGAATGCCAATTCGTAGTGTTGATTATCATGTGTTGAAAGTAATGTAAAAAAAAACCATGTAAATATATTATTGAATCTTTACAATGACAAATATGCAAATCTAGAAAAGATTAAAAGTCTGGTCATAGCCAGTTTTAATCCAGAGGATAAAATTGATTTATTCATCTCTAATCTATTTGTCTTTTCATTAAACTCTAATAGAAGTAAGGCATAAACATGAATCAAAGTGAAATTATTACCCTCGGAAGATAACTGGAGACACGAAGTTGCAAACAAATGAGCTGATGCAGCTCAGTACTACACTTCATTGGCAGAGCTCATCATTACGTTCTTTTCGAGACATGAAAGAGAGTTCTTCAAATCCTAAGTGGGAATCTGCATAATATTGCATACGCTGCTCCCACGTGAACGAAACTAACTGAAATGAATCATTTTTCAAAGGCTTGTGTGTTCATTCAGGCGATGCATGCACAAGAACAAAACAATAGCAGAGTTCTTTAGCAAAAAAATGTTAAAAAAAAAAAAAGTTGTCCATCAAGTATTCATTGTCAGCTCTTCTTTCATTCTCCAACTGCACTGTCATTTTTTTCTTTTCTTTTTCTTTTTTTTTTAATCTTGCCTCTCCAAATAAAAGCACCTGTCACCAAATCCACGTTTGTCATACGCGTCGAACCTCGGCCTCCTTTTCAATGCAAATGGGTTCTATTTGCGGTGCCTGTGTCAGAGCGTGGGCGAATGTTTTGTGGCAAGTTGTTGTGCGCAGCATCGTGCGTACTGAGCTTATTATTTGTTCTTATTATTCTCTATTTTCTCTTCATTCATGAACCCCACCCCCCCCCACCCCCCCGACCTCCCACCCAATTCAGGAGAAGAACAAGGACAAAGACAAGCGGTTCCGGCCACTCTACGACATCCCCTACATGTTCGAAGCCCGGGAGTTCCTCAGGAAGAAGCTCATCGGGAAAAAGGTGACTTTTTCAAGGTCTTTGTAGCACCATACATGCTGCCCCACCCTCTCCAGACAAGTTTTAGCTTCAGACTTGGTGTCCAACCAAACAATTTCCCCTATTTCATGCACCGTTATTGTCTGTAAATGTGGAATTATTAGACCACTTTGAGTCTGGCGCACGACCCGGGAAGCCACTCACACCGCAGTTTGAGAAACCATGTTGCTCACAGCCCAATTTGGTGGATTTTTTTTTTTTTTTTTTTTTTCCATTTTATCTTTTCAAATCATAGACAACACATTTACCCCAAACAGTGACTCACAGCGCTCCTTTTCCAAGTCTGAAAGTCTCATCACTTTTGTGTAAATGGTAAGTAGTCGGAGCGCAGCGGAAGCCATGGATCTCGCCATTGGCTCGGGCGCACGCTTTTAAACAAGCAGTGTTGATTTGGACCCTTTGTGTCTATTGATCTGCCGGGTTCGTATACCTCTGGGGGCCGCCATCATTTACTCACCAGCACGCCGCCGCCGCTGCTGAGGTAAAGAGCACTTGAGTGCGCTGCATACGCAGCCACTGTTGTTTGAACAGCATTGCTACACCGACCGCATAGCGCTGCTACCATTAACCTTTCCTAAACTGCAGTCTTAGTTAACTTTGATCATTCATATCAAATTCAATCTTCTCATCTCTTCTTTTTGAATCGCCCTCATTAAAATGGAGCTGCAAGATAGCTTTGAGCATGTGAAACAAGAACACTTTTTCATAGTCACTGTGTTGGAGGATGGGGGGCGGGTGGGATAATGAATGCATGTGTGGGTTGAGAATAACTAATTTGCTTTTAAAGGTGTGAAAACACAATGCAACCTGACACTACGTGTCGCTCCAGTGAGCGGTGTCTACTGTACACGGACGTAAACACAAAAAAGCACTGCGAAAGCACCATCCATTTCGAAAAGGCTGAAGACAAATTCCCTTTGAGTGTCTTTTTTTATTTATTTATTTTTTTAAATAGTGTTGTTTAATTGGAAAGCGCTTCATTTCCATGTGATGCTAAATCAATCGTTTAAAGTGCTCTGGGCACATAAGCTCATTGTCTGAGACATTAAACATTCAATTTTTAACATTGTACGCATATGCCAGTTTTTTTAAGAACTCCCACGAACATCCCTTTAGAAATCTATTTTTAAAAGTTGGCGTTTTGTCCACTAAAATGTCTATTGTATAAACTTGAAGGCGTATGGAAAGAAAAAGATCATTTCGAAAAGCTTCCAACTTTATGGCGGTTTGTTTTTAACAAAGCTGCTTTTATGTTCTCTAAAGGGCCATTATTGTAAAATTACGGAAATGTATTGCAGCCACACCAAAAAAAGTCGCTATCACGTAATAACCTGATGTTTCACATTATAATATGAATGTTTCATGTTACAATGTGAAAAGTTTCACGTTTTAACGTATTTCATCTCATGTTATAAAATGTGAAACTTTCATGTTATAACGTGATATGTTCTACATTATAACGTGATTCATTTCATGTCATAGCGTAGATTCATTTCACTTTATAATGTAGAAAATGATAAATAAATTTTCACCCCTCTTCATCCCGCCCTCTAAAAAGCAATTACTTCCGGTTCTAGTACATTACTGCATGTTCTTGCTCCATGCGTAAGAGGCAATCTTCGGGTACACCACGACGCCGTAGAAAGCTCACCAAATCCATGTTTTGTGCAACACTTAATGAGAGTCCACTTCTAGCTGTGTCTTCCTGTAGGCCACGTTCGAAGGACGTGAGTGACCACATGGTGGCAACAAGTTGACACCAACTTTTCAGGTTATAACATAGAACTTATTAGGTTTTACCTTGATATGTTTCATGTTATAATGGAAACGGATGAATGATTCGATGATGAATGAATTAACCACGTAACGTGAAACACATCATGTTATAAGTTGAAACATCCACATTATAACGTGAAACACATCGTTATAACGTGATAGCAACCTTTGTTTTTCGTGTGGCAGGAATACGCTTCCATATAAAATCAACATTTTGGTTTGCCATTAAGAAAAAAAATGTAACGTAAACAAGGGCTTACTAAAGCTGCGTGGTGAGGAACAATAAAACCATCATTAATAAAAACTCCCAGATTTTTAATGTAACATTGTACCTTTAAGTTTACCCTTTGTTTTCCATTGTTTGCATGGGGGGAAATAGTGATACATTTCCAAATCGTTGCAAGTTTTTGGTGTCTTTGTCACTGTATTGGTGTTAGTGTAAACCAGCAGCCAAAACGAGGGTTTTTAGAATTTGTATATGGAAAAAAATACTTGCGCAAATGAAGCTGTTTCCAAGTGTTTGTATGGCCCAAGGTAGTGCATTTGCTCTCAAAAACCCTGCAAAACAAGCAGCCAAAACAAATCTGTTTTTAAATTCAAGTGGGGGGGAAAAAAAAAAGACATTTTGAAGGTGGCAGTCTCCTCGGTGGCCTTGGCAAACCAGGAAAGAATTAGTTTGGATTAAACCATCACTCGCCCGCTTTTGGGAGCGTGTTTATTTTCCAGCGTAACGACTTAACCCCCGGAGGCTTTCATGTTCATCTGCGCTACCTTGACCTACTTGGGAGTTTTGTCGGGCGGAGGTGGGTGCAAAAGCGCACCGCTTTGCGTTTCGGGGAGTTTAGCCGACCCACTTGCTGTCGCGCCGTCTCCGAAGCGCTAAGCCTAGTGGAGAAGAATTAGTAGACAGAGACCAGCTCTGCGTTCAAATCTATTTTTATAGACAAAGATAATTAGCTTTGACCTCTTCGTGCACAACGTGAGTCACCTTCCCAGGTGCACAATGTACAGTAGGCACAACATCTTGTCCAGTCACAAGGTTGACTTGGCACGTTTCCCACATTCGTTGCATTCCCTGTGCTAACATCAGAATGCAGCACTGGGAAAAACAAGCTCCACCAAACCCTCCAGGACGTTACTCCGCGTTAAAGCACGAGGAGCAGCGCGCTAAAGCTCAAAGCCATGACGCCGCGTGACTTCGCTTCGGTCGAATAAAGCGCTGCTCGCTCGCCATTAAAGCTGCTATTTGTCATCCCTGTAAGAAAATCCCGGTGATTTTTCATCTCTTATCAGTAATGTATCATTTGCATATTCAATTTTCATTTCAGCAAGGTGTGATTTTTGAAGATCATTTGTGTATTTTGAGTGATTGGGGGGGGGGGGTGACTAAAAAGCACAGCTTTATAACATGGTGGAACCCTCAAAGTGGACCACTTTGTTCTGATTTCTCACATGTAAAGTGAATTCATCATATAGTTATATTACTGTTATAAAAGACTTCAGTTCCACTTTCTGCTCTCAGGTTCTAATGACACTTTTCTTGGTTACCTTTGCTGCTACTACACCCGTGGTGGCCTTTCAGAAATGGTAGATAAAGCAGTGGTCATCCATTAAGACCTGCCGCAAACAGAGCAGAATTCCTTATATCATCTCAACTGCCAGAAAATTTCAATCTCGTTGCAACGTAACCGTGCGAAAGAGCCATGCTGACAAAAACATAATTTTCCAGATTCAAGCAAGCTTCAGCAGGTGTATCGCGCACTTAAATATATTTATAGTTTTATGTGAGGTGTAGCAAGTCCATCACTGAAATGCACAAGTTCATCAACTTTTATATTTCGCCCGCTTCTTCTCTTTGTATTAATATAGCAACTGAGTTCAGAAGAATTCACTTTTTCCTCAACAATGGCACCATGTTGTTTGTGGTTTAAATAAAAATAGAGTTCAGCATATGTGGCACTTCAAAACTATTTCCCGATCAGAACTCCGGGGGTCCACAGCAGCAAATCGATTGTATGCGAAGGTCAGTTGCCTAGTGTGTGGTGTAGAGGAGAAAACTTTTCTGTGTGTAGAAGAGTTTTGTGTGTGTATATAGATAGTCAAACATTTTGAGACTAGCGCTACCTTTTAGTGAAATTATAAGAAACTGCCGTTTTCCTTCCCCTGTCATTTGTTTGTTTCGCACGCATACTGTACACGATATATCGCTGCCCTCTCTGAAATGGCTGCGTTTGCACGGTGACATAATCCCCAATAGCTACATTTGGCTAACTTTATAAGTAGCGCTTGTTGTGTATGCCTGGGTCTCAGCCTCAACAGCAGAAGCAGCAAAAAAAAAAAAAAAAAAAAAGTCCAATGGAGACATTGCATTAAGCCACTTATCAGGCTTGAGCACATTCGGATAATCCTGCGGGCTCAAAAGTGGCTCCTGTTATGTGCAGCTGCTCACGCGTTAGCACTGTTCACGCTACGTGTGTGGATATGGAAAAAGGATGCAACTGAGAGAAGAGATGATTTTAGGGGGATGCTTCAAGTGGAACAGTCAGCTTCCTCTTGTTTTTTGAGATCAGGTACTTTTACCCAGAACTTGCTCTTGACATTTATTGCCAAATGTCATGTGAAATATGATCATTATTGGTTTGGGATTTCCACACTTCCTTCCTGTGAACGAGGATGCTATTTGTCAGGGTGAATAAAAAGCTGATTGTGACTTGTTAACACGGCTAAACAAATGAGTTTCTAGGCCACCTGTCTCTTGTGTCTGACACGCTTTAGCATCACGTTTTTTTCACCCACTTCCAAGAGATTCTTCATATGTTTTGTGAAATTCCTTCATTTTTTTTAATCAAGCTTTTGCCATGTTAAATGAATATAAGTTGCGTTAGCCAGCCAATATTTTAAATTGGCAAAGTTACACATTTGTTCTCTCGCAAAAAAAACTTTCATCTTTATGTAAATGTATCCAATCGTTTATTTTAATGGGAGGATATGCATTTTTTCCAAATGCTCGCAAGATTTGAATCCATCCCCATTTTGGTCTGGATCTCTTAATAATGCACGTTTAAAATTTTTCGCATCCTGTTTAATGGGCAACCTACCTTGCCACTTTGATGCTTTATCCCAGATTTTCTTTTTAGCACGTCTCAATTTTTTTTTTTTCCCACAACCTTCCCTTCCCACCCTTTTAATCTCCTCATTATGCACCCATTTCAATTCAAACGCAAGCACGGACACAATGTCCAAAGCTTTTGTTTTGATTGCCTCACATTTGAATGCAAATACTGTATAATGAAAGCACACGTCATCTTTTGGTCTACAAGGCATTGGGGCAAGCAAGGTTAAATAAATTTACGAGGTGACAATGAGATGGGCTTATTTGCATGGTTTCACAATAGCTGCTCGTTGGGAGGGTGTTTTTTTTTTCCACAAACAAATTATTTAATATCCGGAGGGCCTGTCAGGATTTTGTTATTGGTAAAAATGGATGAATCCACGTGACCCTATGCTTTGTCACCTGCGTTTTTTTTTTTTTTTTTTTTTTTCTTCCGAGCACAACATCAGACAGGATCCAAAGTTAATCATGAGTTAATTAGTGTGGAGCTCCCGCACTCCACTGAAGAGAGATTTCACTGGTGACACCACAATGGAACGTATTACCACAAAAGACAAACAAAAATGTTAAAGTAAAATGAACACTGTATGATCACTGTCTGTACGCGCTCAAGTGGATGTCTTCTTTCTACTGGACTATTGAAATGCACCTTTGAGTGTCGTGACAAGAAGAATTGCCACATCAGAGCAGTAACAGAACAGTCAGCCGATTACACAGAATCCGAATGCACACAACAGTGACACAGCATCCCGTCACTACATCGTTTGATGGCCTTGGTGCCGTTCTGCCTCTGTTACTGCGCTGATCCTACCTGGAACATGGAATTTCCTTATTACAGTTTTTAATGTATAACAGTAACTTGGATAAATCTAGTTTCATTCAATCTTTTGTTAGGAACAGAGAAGAAGAAATAAAGATAAGAGCTTTACTCTTAGATTGTCGCCTCGGCAAGCGAAATGAGGTAACTTCTTTGTACTCATGACAAGTTACGTCCTCACTCTTGTCTTTATGTTGGAAATACTATTCTTCTTTTTATATTGTTTGACTGAAAAAGGTGTCTGATGCTTCCAATCTATAAATTACAATGAATCAACTCCACAGCGACGTGGTTGGCTGTCCGAAAATGTTCATTTAGTCTACAGCTTCAGCAGCACTGCCCCCCCCCCCTCCCCCCCTGCTGCGAGCACCTTACTTCCACCACGTAGGGAATGCGCCCCGCGCAAGTCATGTGACATGCACGTCTCCGGGGTGTTTGAATTGGTCTCCAGGGAGCACAGTAGCGAGTCATGTGGGCTCTGTGTTTGTGTGCCCGCACACACACCCGCAACCATTCTCTTGGGAGGTCTGCACTCATGCCTGACATGATGCACACTGACTGGGGTGACCTTGAGAATTCCCTTCTCCAACGCCACCCAACTGCCCCCAATTACCGTTACTTTAACTCGTGCTTCCTTTGGGTACTTCTTAGTTTAATATTTCACGTGTGTGTGCATATTTTTTTAGGTCAACGTGACGGTGGATTACATCAGAGCGGCCACCGGTCCAGGCGAAAGCACCCCGGCCTTCTCGGAGCGCACCTGTGCCACGGTCACCATCGGTGGCATGTAAGTCACCCATGGGGTCCAAGTCGCCCATCTGGGGTTTATAGCATGACGACACCATTTTCAGTTTATAAGTATGGTTGTTTGTCCGTTTTAAGGTGTGGAATTTGCACAAAGTGGATCGCATTTGTGTTTGACTACCATAATGATTTTTTTGTTTTTATTAATTTATAGTTGGAGCCCGAGTGTGAACACTGTTCACTAATTTTGGGCCCTTTTTAAGTTTAAGTGGAGTGTACTGCAAAAATAGGTATTCACATCCCTTTTGCGTCCGCAGTAACATCGCAGAGGCTCTGGTGAGCAAAGGCCTAGCCACGGTCATCCGGTACCGGCAGGACGACGACCAGCGCTCTTCGCACTACGACGAGCTTCTGGCCGCAGAGGCACGGTGAGCGACAAATAATAATAATAACCGCACATTGTGTCATGCAGATAATCTCAACACGTGACCTTGACGTCAGGACATTGAAAAAAGTCGATTTTAACCCTGTGGTATATATTCCCCCCACACCTTCCAAAATGGCTATCCAGTGTTTTTTTTTTTTTTTTTTTTTTTTTTCCCCCCATTTTATTTTAGTGTCATGTCACAATGTATAATTTTTTGGGGTCGTTTTTTCCAGGGGACCCCTTTGTTACATTTTTACATACAAACACACTTGTGTAGAACGGCGGCTCTCTATGTAGCTGCTATGAATATAATTACATATATTGAGGTGCACTGGGAAGATTCAGTGCAAGCTTTATCACTGTGCTATAGAAAAGATCTGGCTATAGGTAGAGCAGATGCAACTTCCTTTTATAGTCTCTCTGTCCGTCTCTCTCTCTCTGCTGCAGCTGCAGCTTCCATGCTTATTCTCAGTTTTTGCACCTTGCGTTTCTGTCCTTCTTTGGCCTTCCCTTTTCCCACTCCTGCTCTCCCTTAATCCTCCCTCCCCCGGCAGGGGTCTTATTAGAGTTGATGAGAGGTTTCTGTCTTGCTTGTATTTTTAGTGCCTTAAGGAACCTCTCTCCCTCCCAGTGATTAAATGCACTTGTACATGTTATGTAGTGAATAGGAGCCAAAGCGGTAGCTGGCTAGTATCGTTCTCCTGCTCTTGAGGCTTTTTGTAGCACCCATTATCGTTAAAACTCGACAGTGAGACGCTGCCGTTTTGAAGCTGCTACAATTGAACCAAGATGGCATTTCCAGTTGGAGTCTCCATGAGACCCAACGCCACCGTCTTTGAGTGTCTTACTAAGTTTAATTTCTCAGATCGTAGATGCCCAAATGCAGACTTTGGAGTTCACAGTTGAGTCCCTTTTTTAAAATCTGTTGCTAACCAAATCCAGACATGTCATTTTTCGGTTTATAGGTGGAATTCGGTCTTTTTAAATTCCATTGATTAAAAGAATTTATATATTCTCTGTTTTTCTGCAATATTCTGACCGTAACCCATGCCAGAATCCACACTCACTCATATTCCGGTCCGACTTTTGCAAGCGAGGTGGAAGATTAGATACACGTCTGCTGATTGGTCGAATGTGTTCCTCCTGACTAATGAAAACGCTTGTTGTTTATGAGCCATCTTCAAGCGAACACGATGACAGTGCTCAAGAGAAAAGACGCCTCTCGAGTGAAAGAAATTGAATAGATATGTCGAAAATAAATTCCGATGGGAATAGATGGAAGGAGAAATCGTCGATCCAGTTGGAAAGAAGGAAGTTACCACTATGTTTACCGACTTCATTCACAAAATCGATGAACCTGGTAAAGCATTGTGCACATGGGGTCAGGATACTATTGAGGATGGATCAAGAGGTGTCAAGGCATTGGAAGTTCACTCGAAATGACAAAAACACGTCAAACAACTGAAAGCGATGAAAACAAACTTTTCCATAGCTGGTACATTAAGATGTCAACACAAGGGCACCCCCAATTGCAGACGGTGAGAGTTCAGAAGCAATTACTTGTAAAAATGTCTATTATTTACTGATATCGACACATGATGTGAATAATTGTTGTCAAATTCATGCATTTCAATCATTTACTAGGTCAAGAAATTAAAACATTTTTGAATGGAATGATGTACATGCTATGAAACCAGACTCGCATGCCATGATGCAAATCTGAATTCAATTTAGTAGTTTAGTTATATGTATTTGTAATTTTTTGGGGTAAAGGTTTGCACCTAAATAATGAATGATCATATTGTGTATATTTTGAGAACTGAATAGCATTTCATTCATAATACAATTTATAAAACTTGCACATTAAAATATGTGATCATTCTTTGATCATGATTGCAGCCCCCAGACTTTTTTCATTCAGTCAAATCTCGTCTGCAAAACAGCAATGCCCAGCAAGCACGTCAACCTGTCTCAACGTGGAGACTCCTGCCATATAAGCAATTCTGGCACAATATTCTTACCATTCCACTGTATTTCTCGATTATAGTCTCTCTTATGTTGACAAAAGATGCCTCCCCCATTTGCAGTTCTGTAAAAAACACTTCATTTGCTGTTTGCGGAATTACATGAAAAGGTTGCACAGGTGACGCGACAACCTTGAACTGATTGTAACCAATTGGAACCTAAAGGAAGCAGTTTCTGGAAATGGTAGAATGTCATTAAAAAAACGGCCTAAATCACTTGAAGGGATTTAAGAATATTACACTTCTTCATGTGGTGTCTTTAATTTTTTTTTTCTTTAATTGCTTTGATTGCAGGGCCATCAAGAACGGCAAGGGGTTGCACAGCAAGAAGGAGGTTCCCATTCACAGAGTGGCAGATATTTCTGGGGTAGGCCTTTCTGAATTTGTCCGCAAGGCATGCATCCAAAGACGCTGCAAAAAAAAAAAAAAAAATACAGTTTGTATCAGGAAGTCGGGAAGGGTCTCATTACCGCCCGATGCACTGCTGCAGCTGTTCGCAGAGGACAGAGCTGATCATCGGTTAGCATAAGCGGAAGGGCATACCCGTATACAATTTGTGCAATCATGAGGATAATTAATGCCAGCTCTTAAAAATGGAAGCTCATCACTTGCTACTGCTAAACAGGGACATGTTTTCTTTTTTTATAGCCAGTTTTTTTTAGCACCGTTTTCCACTTTCTACTGATCAATTAACCGACTTGAAAGTATGTAAAGTCCGCTCTTTATGTATCGTGCCACTTTGGTTAGGACTCCAGTGGCATGGTGCAGTTTTTTTTGGTACCCTGACAACTTTCTCACTTCTTATTAACCTGAAAAAGTGTCCTGGTCTGATCTTTTTGTCCCATACCGCTGTAGTTCACTTTAGTTGCCAGGACTGGTTATATTGATGCGCTTTGCAACTTTTTCTCTGACAAAGCACAGAATGTCTGCTTCTAATCTTTAGGTACTGGATTACTTCGGTTGATACTTTAAAGGTATGGATATTGGTACTTTTTCATGTATTTTTACACAGGGTCCTTTGAATGGCAGTTTTAGCTCAGGTTTATTTCTCCTCGATTACGAGTAAATAAATCTTCCCAATCTTTCATCCATCTTTTAATCAGAACTTATGCCACCTCTGTGGAAAAAGTGCTACACCCAACTTGTAGCTCTTTATTCAAATTCACAGTCACTCGAGTGTCCATTATGCCTCGACACGTGTCGCCGAGGCAACCCTTATACATTTTAATGGACCACTTTAATAGTACAGGCTGCCAAAGACTCTCGATTGAACTTTGGGAACATTAGCGCCTCATTGTCTCTGTCACTTGAGCGTTCTTGTACATCACACTCGCGGGCACTCGAGAGACATTTGGGCAAATTAATTAGGTCCTCATCATTTTGTATAAGGTTGGACATTTTATTTCAATTTTTGCAGTATTTGTTCAGTGCAAACTTGTAGTCCATTGCAAATGACATGATGGTCCCGCCTCACCCACTGCCAGCGTGACTTAAGTCACTAAGATAAATCTACGTGCCGGGAATGGTTGTGGCTCCGGCCAGGGCTCAATAATGAATTATCTTCAATAATAGAAGAACAAAGCCATCAGTAGTGGTACCTTGACTTAACTCAATTTACACGACGATTAAGTTAATTTAGCCAATTGAAATGAACTCAAATTCCGGTAATCCGTTCCAGCTCAACCCAAAAAAAAAAAAAAAAATCGCTGTTTTTTTTTTTTTTTTGTTCTGTATTTTAGTAAAAGAATGTAAAGAAATGAAGTTTTAATGAAGTGTTACTACTGTGTGTGTGTTATAGTATTTCCATGTTGGTTGTGTGCTTTTAAGGGTGTGGGTTTGAATTTTGGCGCACAGCAGCTCTTTGCGAGTGTTCTTATTTAGTATTTGGGTTTTTGACTGTTTATTCCATTTAAGAAATGGCTGAAAGTGCATCGGTGACTGTGGCTCGACTTGCTCACGTGAGGGCACTTCAATTAACAGCTTGTATGTTTAAAAGCTTTTAAATGAGCACACACACACCAGGCAGAGATTTCCCCCGTTTGGCTGAAAACCGTTTTTCGTAGAGGCATGGGTAGCCTAATGCTAACGGGCAGTGTAATAAAAGAACTAAAATACAAACTAGCACAACCCCCCCCCCCCCCACCCTTCTTTTCATCGCTACACGCCCACACACCGAAATAGACTCTCCATAGATGTCATCGTAGAGATTATATACCTGGAGTGGGAGGCATCCACAAATAGAGCAGGTATGTTTTGCGCCTGCCAAATGTGCAAGACTCAGCAGAGGGTGGCAGCAGAGTAGATAAAGCACTTGACTCACCTCCTAAAGATTGCGTAATGATCTCCCCTCTCATGTGCCGAGCTCGGCCGCGTCCCCGCCCACGGGCCGCGGCGATTGTGTCGGCGTGAACAAGAGAGCGCTCGCATCACTCGGTTCCCACTCGAGCGGCTACTTTCGACCACTGTGGGTGCAGTTCAGGCGGGCGACTCTTGTTCCTCCTTACCTACGCTCCCGCTGAGCACCACGGGAACGCCAATGCCTGACCTGGCTTGTGTTCCCGTAAACTCTTGCGTGACATCATAACATGCCAATGAGGTGGAGGACTTTGTCATTAGTGTAAACGTAGGGAAAGGAAAACTTACATTTTTTGAGGGTAAAACAAAAGAGGACGATGTGACATACACTCAATATCCACATTAAGCTCATAAGATACGCAGCCCTAGCTACTATACTACTGCAGTTGGCTTTTACAGACCAGCGGTTTTGGTTTCCTCAACCTTTGCGGCTACATCTTTGGTAATGTCAGCAGCGTTGGGTACGCACCCAATGCTGTTAACATGCCAATTGTACGGATCAGTTATTTTTGGGGTTTTGCAAGATGTAGCTTGCATCCACTCAACATGAAACAGAATTTTTTTTTTTTTTTTTTTTTCTTCCTTGTTTGAACTCCATCCTTACCTCCGAGCCTTTGCTCCCACTCCCTTGGCTACTCGACAACAAACACACATACAAACAGAAAAACAGAGTCCACCGGGCCGTGACTCACTGCTCTGTTATGCCTACATGCTGATTGCCTGCAGTAGGCATATAATATTTTTTTTTTTTTTTTTTGCATTTATGATTCTTAGCCCCTCTACCCAGCCCTGCATGAATGCACATGATTTCTCCCACGCTTCACTCTGTAATTTTGGTCTGTGCATTGTCAAAAAAAAAAAAAAAAAAAAAAGTGAATCACTGTTGCAGACTGAGATAGAGGCAGGATTGGGAATTACTTTGGATTGCATGAGCTTCCAGACGTGTCTCTGAGAAGTCGACTTCATTAGGCCCGACTAAGATTTAAAGATGTCTGCGGGGGAAAAAAAAAAGGGCTGCACCCCCCACCCCCACGTCATTGCCAATGTTGTCTGTTTTGACTATTTCGATTGCTTTTGATGGAAAGTTACAAAACTCTTATTTATTACTTCTGCCAACAGACAATGCTGTTTTTTTTTCCTCCATGTTTGTTTGTGGCTCGCATGACTAAAAATCAAATAATTGTTCCACCTTTTTGTTACCTTTTATAAACCAACAGAATCCTTCATATAAATTCTTTTTTGTTTTCTCCCAATTACCAGGAGACGCAAAAAGCCAAGCAGTTCCTGCCCTTCTTGCAGCGGGCCGGACGCTCAGAGGCGGTGGTCGAGTACGTCTTCAGCGGGTCTCGCCTCAAGTTGTACATGCCCAAAGAGACGTGCCTCATCACCTTCCTGCTTGCCGGTGTGTACACACAAATACAGCATTATTGAACGCATGCACAAGTCTTTGGAGCCAGTGTGCTTTGAACAGTGATTGTGGTTAATATTATTTTTAAAATCCAGCCTCCAAAGCCTGTTCATAAGTCTGCCATTGTGGTGTGAGAAGTAGCCATTTTAAATTAATATTGCCTGCGCGATTGCCAAAATTGGCTCAGTAATTCCCCCATGGAATTATTTGAAAATTCATCACCCGAAGCCCTTTCGTCAGTGTTCTGAGTTTTGGTAGGCACGTCTATCATGAATATACGCATGAAAAGAACAAGAAACTTTGCCCAAAAATGCACGGGAAGTTTGGCATTTTGGTTTGAATCGGACTGTCCTGCAAAGACCTGCTCGTCCTGTAGGTTTTCTCCAATGGCATCCAAACGTTTCCAAAGAGTCATAATTCTTGCTTTTAATTTTGATTTTAATTTGAAGGTCTGTCTTGAGATATAATTTTACACTGATGTTCTCCTATCATGTCAATAAACTGAAAAAAAAAAATACAATTCTAAACAAAGGGACACAGAACCGAAGGTTTACAAAATGTGTATAGAAGGACAACCAGAATGTATTTAAGGATGTACGAGCTCGTCCAAACTCCATCTTTGACCTTTCACAGCCATCGGTGGACACCACTGTGTGCACGTGGGAAGGGTGCAGTTATGAAGTCGAGGGCAGGCTGCTGATTGAAGTGAATGCAGACAACAGATACGTGGCTCCACTGGCTTTGACCGTATGTCGCGTTGACACGGCAATTAAAGCCACGTCTTTTGGCAGGTCAGGGGTGATTTGCGCCTGCCTCCTTGCCGTTATTTCCTTAGCGCTTTTGTTTTCCCTCACCGATGATGATAATGCTTTGTTTTTGCAATAATATTTCCACTCGAAGAAACCGCGCAAATTTCCAGACAAAACATCACCGTTAGGCCTAATGGCGCGTGACTGTGTCGTGGATGTATTAATTACTTTTGTCATTTGCTACTGATTGTCTTTGCGAGCCACTGATAGTTTTTTAATTACATTTTGTGCACTGCCTGCCACCAGATGAAATGGCAAGACCCTCGCCAATAAGGAATCTACATGTGAAACTCATTTGACAAGTCTTCCTAATTAGGCTGCCTCGTATAACACTACACACACTTTGCATTACATATCAAACCAAAGGTTGTTTGCGAAATGGTAAGAAAGCCTGATGGAGCATGAAAGTCAATAGGGAAAAATGAGAACATGCTTTGTCTTTAATACAAGCATGAGCGGAGATTAGCCTCGAGTGCTAAAAAGAATATCCTCTTTCCTTGACTGTTTATTTATAACCTCCATTCCTCTGAGTGTTTTGACACCTCTATGTGTAGCCATTAGTGCCCTATTCATTTATTTTTAGGGCTAAACGTCCACTTGCACCCCCTCTTCATCATCCCTTTGACGTTTCTCCGCGTAATACTGATGTATTCACGGCACGCCGCTGTCAAAACCGGTCCTGCATTTGTCATTTTTTCATTAGCAGTATTCTTTTCATATTGTATTCACTCACGGCCAAGTGTTTATTCTTTAACAATGCCGTAGGTGGCTGTCAAACCGACGCCAAGATCTATTACTGATTAGTGTTGACTGGTCTTTGAAGCCGATAACTTCTTTATACTCATTTAACACCAGAAATTCATTCTCCCCCACCGAGGCACCTCAAAAGCATCCGCATCATACAAGATGAAGCCGCCGTTTCAAGTCTGTAGAGGCCGGAGTTGAAGGGAACTTCCAAATCACCTTTGCTTGCTTTCTTCTCCGCTACCGCTACCTGTTGAAAGGCTCTGCAAAGTTCTGACGAGCTGGAGGAAAGCGGGCGACCTACTCGCACAGGAAGGGCCAATTCTGAGTGTCGATGAAAGGCAAAAAAGTTGAAGTAAGAACTCAGAAGCAGAGAGGACAGGCCAGCGGATAAAAGTAAAGCGCGATGTGGGGAAAAAGCAGCAAAACCGACGTGCTGAACTACATCTGGTATGAGGGCCTCTGAAACTTTCACGCGGCGCTAATTTTTTTTTTTTTTGGTCGGGGGGAGGCCGTGGCAGGTGAAGGACACTTTGAAAGTATGACAAGCAGCAGTCTGTCAAAAAGGATGAGACAGCCATCAGTCGGGATGCCAGGATTTACTGCATCAGCAAGAAGCCATCGCACAGCTTGCAGCTTTCAAGCCATTTGTTGTTGTTGTTGTTGGTTTTTTTACATCTGCACTGCATATAAAAAAAAATCACTCAAAAGATCAGGGATTTTAAATGCCTGTTCAACCTGTGCATGTTTTAATTTGGGTTGACAGCCTCTTGAAATGGCTTTTTCATTTTTACATCAAATAATTGCCAGTTTGAAAATTCAGCCCATGATGCTCATTTTACTCAGACGCAAGCAATTTAGTCATTAGTAGATTACTCAACTTGCGAAAAAAGTCTCAAGAACCCAAACCTGAAAAGACAAAAGGTATGACATTTTAAATTTTGAAGGCACCAATTTAGGTGATTTCACAACTGCTTAGTAACCTTCAGTATTATTAGTTGTACTAATATTATCAGTCTCTGTGTTGCTAGACCATTTCTGTTCAAATATTCATTGCTTAAAGATTTATATTGCAGAATTGTTTACCACCATCCATCGGTCGTATCTGAAAATGTTGCTCGTAAGTCAAAGCCAAACGATGGCTCATATCTGGAAAAAACTCATAGGAGGCAAGGGATCACTGTACCGTACAAAGTGCTCCTACTGATGCACTTACCAACTTTATCTCTGCTGAGACGTGTGTGTAAAAGTGAGAGCCCGTTCATTATTGCAATGCATTTTCCCCGGCCAGCCTGACAATGAAGTCTTAAGCCGTTATTAAAAACTGATGCGAAGATTTTCAAGTGCCCTTATCAACGTGCCCCCCCCACCACTTTGCGTGCCCGCCGTCACCATGCTAATTGCATCCCGTCAGCTGGATGTCACAAATAAGATTTCTGTAACGTCTCCTCCTGCTGGGCTAATTGCATGGCTTCAAAATTTTAATTAGTACACACAAATTTGAGTCAGCTGATTGAGCCTTTTCAATCTGTTCTCCGAGTTTATTATTTCTTTGGTTGAAGGTATAAAGTAGCCGCTCCGAACGTCTTCACAGACCACATTTGATGATTGATGTGCCGCATGGTAGATTGACATGTACGCTTAAGGGTGCAGTAGTGCGTGTGTGTGTGTGTGTGTGTGTGTGGTGTGTGTGTGTGTGTGTGTGTGTGTGTGTGTGTGTGTGTCGCTTATGGTCAGTGTAGGTCTTCTTTCTCTCGGGGGGGGGGGGGGTCACATAAGATGAATCGGCTGTACTCTTAGCCAGATGTTTTCCTTGGTGGTGACAGGTGGGAGTTATGTTATCACCAGTGACAAAGCGACCGGTGCTCTGCGGGAAGGAGCTTACATTGCTAGTTCTTAGTGATGACCATTAAGAAAAAAAATGACACATTATCAGAGGGAAAACTACTACTTTTGCTGTACTACTCTCCCCGCCCTCTGCAATTCTGTTTAGATCCTTGCCTACCGAGTTGTACTATAACGTGGTTGTCTCCAGTTCTGTTTCATGCGGCTGCCAGTACCAAGCTTTTTGGCCGCCAGCTCCCCGCCCTCCTTCTTAATTAGACAGCTGCTGGCGGATGGTCGGACCTTGCAGGATTTCACTTCACTTTTGGAGGAAAAATAAAGTTTCAATCAAATGAAAGGATGAAAGGGAATATTGATCTGGACCTTCGGTGACAATGAAAGTACAGTATTTTCCGCATTATAAGGCGCACCTCCAATGGATGACCTATTTAAAAACTTTCATTTATAAGGCGCATAGAATGGACGCTACAGTAGAGGCTGGGGTTACGTTATGCATCCATTAGATGGAGCTGCACTAAAGGCTCAATATTGATCCATATATAAGCCGCACCTGATTATAAGGCGCACTGTCGGCCTTTGAGGAAAATGAAAGGCTTTTAGGTGCGCGTTATAGTGCGGAAAATACGGTACACAGAGGTTAGCCGATAACAACCCTAAACTTTCAAGTTTGAAAAGGATCTGAGAGAAGTTGCTATGCAGAATTAATTACAGATCAATATTTTGATGGATTTTGACACAGATAAACCAAACGGAACCAACATAGTACCGTTCGTTGTTTTGCTTCTTTATGTGGCTCCATCTTTGACAGAAGCTTTCTAATAACCGAACGTCATTTTGTCAAGGCTTATGCGGGAAGAGCACAAAGTCACTTAAGTTGACAGGAACCGAGATTCAGGAACTCGCATCGTCTTGTCCCGTAGTCTGGAGCAAAGTAAAGTGCTTGCTAGTGTTGCGATGATTAATTTAACAATCGAAAGACTGAGACGGGATCTCGTGTCATGATTATTTCATGTTTTGTAGCTGCACCCTTCCTTTCAGCCGGATACAATGTACTCTATGAATAATATCCTAAGGTAGTCTTTCCCAACTTTTAAAACATGTAGTCCCTTAATCATTCTGACAGAAAAATAGTGAAGGCTGTTTATATCAAATAAGGTTTAGTTTTATCAAGTCAACATGATCATGTTGAATGCCGGAAACAAGATTTTTAGTCTCTATATATGATTAATACAAGCAGACAGTCAAGTAGCCCCTTAATTTAATGGTTATCATCGAGTTGGCAGGTAGAAGGCTCTGACGTGTCTCAGAACTCAAAATCCGCACTGTGTGTCTAACTCAAGCGATTTTTTTTTTTTTTTTTTTTTTTTTTTTTTTGTTGTTCGTGGCCCAGGTATCGAGTGTCCACGCGGTTCCAGGAACACCCCCGGAGGCATGCAGGTGGCGGAGCCTTTCAGCGATGAGGCCATGCTGTTCACCAAAGAGCTGGTGATGCAAAGAGAGGTAAGTACACCCCCACCGCCCACCCGCCTTCCCTCCCACCTTCGCGTTGATGCTAAAACCCGACATTCTGTCTGAGAGTGCATTTTGGTGCAATGATGTGTGACCAATGTCTGTTTAACTTTTATTACCATGGAGAGGCCTCACTTTGACAAAATAAAAAAGAGGGTTTTTACTCTTTTTGTTGTGCGCGCCACCATGTCAAAAATCCAATTAAGCCGAGTGGTGTATTTCAAAAACAAGCAAACGACTGAGGTTTAACTCACTTTATAATCACAGGCTTATCGATTTAAGAAAAGGAAAAACTAACAACTTGTGCACAAGAACACGTACTGTGGCAATAAGATATACGCTGCAAGCGTCGGCAACAACAGTAAATAGGAACTGAGGTGATTTAAGCGAGACGAATGGAAAAACAAAGAAAGCTGAGCAGCATCAAAGAATGTTACAGGCGCTTAAAATTTTACATTTCTGACCTTCTGTGAAATAGCGATGAACAGCAACCTTTTCTACTGTACATACTGCAATGGGCTTTAGAAAACGCCATCCACTGTGCGCCCGTCCATTCACATGCTAATGGCTTTTTCATGGGAAGCGGCGAATGGACCAAAGCCACCATTGAGGGACTAGTTATAATCCCGCCACCGCTTA
The DNA here is from genome assembly GCF_019802595.1 of Syngnathoides biaculeatus. Taxonomy (NCBI): domain Eukaryota; kingdom Metazoa; phylum Chordata; class Actinopteri; order Syngnathiformes; family Syngnathidae; genus Syngnathoides; species Syngnathoides biaculeatus. The sequence goes on along the minus strand of NC_084659.1, from coordinate 7,701,307 downwards.
CTTACCCAGGCCACACACACAGACGCACACAATTTGCTCCCTTGACTCTTCATCGCTATCTCAGCTTTTAAAGGGCCTTTTTGTGTCGGGTGGCTGACACTCATGTCCTTTGGTGTTTAATTGTTATGGAAATGTGTGGGGTTCTTTGGGAGGGAGGCGCTGGGGTGTGTGCGCACAGGTTGATAAAGAAAGCCTTGTTGCCTCGTCGGATATGCAAGACTCGCAAGTCAACGTAGACATTCTATGTGACAGACAGATGCATTGTTTGTGTTTGTAATGCTAACAGGCTAACTCATACGCTTGCTTCTGCTTTCCATCCAAGTGTGTGTTATCCTTTTTTTTTTTTTTTTCTTTGTTCTTTCCAGAAATTATTAGACCCCATTCTTCTGTTGATTACTTTAGAAAAGAAATTTTCGACGTTCTGGACTCATGGTGTGCATTGTAATTTTGAAAACAAAGGGCCGCTGATTATCAGGAAACTTGAAAGTCATCCCAACAGCAGGGGACAGGTGATGGGTATTTTGTTGCAGTTCCCAGAAGAAACAGAGGTTCTCTTTAAGTTCAAATGCCGATATTCAAGGCCCAATATACGTTTTAGTCTAACGGTGGACCTGCTGCTCTTCTGAGAGGAGGTTTTTGACATTGTTCTCTGCCTGCCTCGTCCTCTCAAGCCAAAGAAGCTTTAGAGGTCTTGGTAAGGTTAAAAACCTGGCTCCGAAGCACAAGGACACCGTCTCAGCTCAACAGGTTTGCTCTGTGTCCTAACCGCAAAGGAGAACTGGACAAAATGAATCGGCAAAATTTGAAATAATCTTTTCAATGACGCGAATGAAAGGTGCAGAAGTGTCTGTTGGCCTATCACGTTGGGCCAAGTGTTCTGTCGTTGTTAATTGTAAAGGAACCATAAAGCTTTCACAATTGCGAAATGTGTTTTTGAATGCACGAATTGGTGTAATGTTCACATTGTATTTTAATGTTATCTATGTTTATGATTAAAAGCACGCGTTTACATCAAAGTTTAAAATGAGTGGGCCACTATAGAAAGGAGCTGTTGCATGAATGAGTGGATAATCATTTGCTCGTGAAAGATGTCTCCCGAACAATTTTCCACCCTAATTCTGAAGTGACGGCTACATCCCTGCTTCAGGCGCTCGATTGGCGAAAACAGCCCTAAGGCCCGGGGTTGTACCATTGTTGGTTTGGCAGCTGACAGTTTTCAGTTTGTTTTCCCAAGAAAATAGGGTCTGACATACCAACTGACCAAAATAGTACCTTCCACCCACTCATACTCTCATCTCAACGTTAAAAGATCCTCGATGGCAGGAAAGGAAGCGCAGGCAGGAGGGGAAGCGCAGAGGTTAGAGGAAGTGCAGGACACGCTGCTAATGAAGGCTGAGTCAAGAAGTCTCTGCCGCTGCATTAAATAAATACATAATGTAAGACTCCAAGGAAGAACTGGTCTGTGCCCTTGATCCATCCTTATAGTGCACTGCTGCGGGTTCTTGAGTATAAATGCCAATTGCCAGATGTGATGAGAGTGAAGCTCTTCTTCTCTGAATGGCGCTTGATTGTGGCAACGTCACATGAATTACGTTTAACGACATTCATCAAAGGAACAACCATCATCAAGACTTTTGTTGATTTGATGCGAGATTGACTCAATGGGTCTGTTTGTGTGATGAATCTCGCAACTCTTCTGCAATTTACCGATTCCCTTCCGTGGACTATTGTTGGTGTCATGACCTTTTTTTCCTCATTTTTATTTCCTCTTGTTAAATCTAATTATAAGGCAGAAAAGTCCGAAACATTTGTCACCTTTTCAATACTCTGTTGCCATGGATTTCTCTGGCCTTGCCACCCCGCTTTCAGTCTTCCGTAATCCCTCACCTTGCACCTTTTTGCTACTCTGTTTATTTGTGTTGTTTTCCGCCAGCTTTCTCAGCGTGAGTTGGATTCACAGAAAGACATCGGTAATCTCATCCCTCCCCAGAAATTCCCTTTTGGTTTTTCTTCTCTTTTGATTTCTCTCACCTGTCCTCCTGTTCAAAAACAAAGTGCGAGCCTTTGTCGCTTTTCCTCTGCTTCTGGGTTGTGACTTCAAAACCTTTCTTTAAAGGGGAGTTTTGTTTGTTTTTCTTTTTTTTTTTGTTTTATTGGATGAGTCAGCTCGAGACAGGACACAATCACTCGTGTCTTGTTGCATTTGTAAAAAGGCAGAAGCCAACGAGGCAGTCTTAAAACGATTTCCAATGCAGTGTGCTCCATTTTTAATGAGTCATGACAGAGACACGGCGAAGTCAACAATATTGGGATTATGACAATTTGGCAGTTATTTGATTTGTAAAACTCATCAGGAAGAGGAACCAGTTAGATCCGAGTAAGAATTCTTTGCTCACATTTTTACCATTGTACCAACGAAAAAACACACGATAAGATTCTTGACAGCTATGTACATGGATAATCCAGATGATTTAATCCCCGATTATCCCTTTACAACCAAATCAGCAATGGGCTGAATATCTGATGGCTCTTGTTGTTTTTTCGGATTGTCCGGTGGCGAGTCACAAGCATAATATGTAAACTGAACCTGACCATAGTACGGGGATTGTTATTTGTCACTTGAGTTATGACAGACTGAACTAGATGGAACCATAACAAAAAAAGACCAAATCTCATCTTTTCATTTGGTTTTTGCATTTTGTTAAAGTCTGTGTTCCAAGTCAGTTAGTACGATAGTGAACACGTAGTGGTGGTTGTCGTGGAACCGGTCAGGTGGATTATCTGCAGTGCGTTGCTTTGAAGATTGCTTAATAACCTGCTCGTTGCCGCTTTCGAACTAACTTCCTGTCCATATATTGTGATTTTTCCCATCTTAATTAACGCCTTGATCAAGTTTATTCAGAGTTTCTGTGGCAACCGGTTCAACCATCGCGCGGGCCGTGCAACACAAATGAATGCACTTAGGATTCCCTGCACAAGTACGGACGCACCGGCGTGAGCCCTTCCTCCATTGAAGCCTTTTCTATGCCTTTTATTTTGCCTTTGGGGGACGCGGGATGGCATCGGATTCCTGTGCAGCGTCCGTGCATTTGCATTGATTTCCAATCCCGCCCTGAATTATTTTGGCGGCCTTAGAAGATTATGCGACTACTGCAACTCGGCAGGCGATGACGGTGTCCCTTTCATTGTAATGACCATTCCTGCAGGTACTGTTTTTTTTTTTTTTTTTCCACTCCCTTCCCACCACCCCCCGTCGTACGCCACACATCAGCATGCAAAATGTGCATCCGAGGAAGATACTGAATAATGGATGCCGTGGTTTTCTGCCCAGTGAAACAAGACAGCTGAGGGGGGTGGGGGGGGACACACACCGAGTGCCCCCCTGGGTCCTTTTTTCCACACCACATTCTGTAGTTAAACAAACCACCAGTGTAGACTGTAGACAGTCTCATATCATAGATTACAGCTACTTTATGGCAGCAGAGAGCAGGTACCCTAACACATTCATGAACGCAGCTTGACCCTGTTTGGACAGTATGTAAAGCTTTACACTGCCCTATAAAGGCCATTTTTACTCTGTAAAACCTCTCTGCTAGATTAATTACAGTCTTGTTTGGTTAATCTTTGTTGGATCATATTTGTGTTCCACACAGTTGTGATGTGTTGTTCCTTTTATGAGCCATTCATCATTCTGCCTGCTGTTGAGTCCTGGTCATCCCTAACAAATGAAAAACGACCCTCTGCTGAGAATTTTTTTTCCCCCTGTTTATCCCGAGATAATGACCTTTTAAAGAAATTGCCACAGAGGAAATATTAAAGCATTTTTACAAACATAAATAGCTTTTATTGCAAACGAGATTGATGATCAGATTCCAGGTGGAGATTGCCTTATCTTGGTTTTTGGGTTTGCAACTGTGTTTGTGGGTGGGGGGAGTGCCGAGTGTGTGGGTGGCACTAACCCTTGAAAATGGTGAATTATTGCGCCGAGGTGCGAATACGGCGACCCACATAACTGCTTTCGTGCCATTACGGGGGGCAGAGATGGATGGACCTGAGTAGAGATGGCGAGATGAGCGTAAAGGAAAAAAAAAAAAAAAAAATCTGCTTCCCGGTTTATTGCGCAGACTCGTTTATGAGGACGACCTTACACTTCAAGTGTTTGTGTGTGCGTGTTTGTGTGCACGTGAATGGCAACTTGGCCAGCCACTCTTGATAAGCATACACTCTGCAAAGAGTTCAAATACCCAGTCGCTCGGTGCCGGGGGACCAGCCGAGTCCTCTCAGCCCTTTTCCCTCCTACCTGAAGGGCACTGCAGCACTCTCTGGCGTCATTTAAGGCTAGGAAATAATAATGCCTGCGCCACTCGCGCTCCACTTCACTTCATACTCCAGTCACTCATGCTATTGAACATTCTTCAACCCCTCTGTCCTTCCTCCTTATTTGACTCCTCCGTCATTGTCCGTACAATGGGACTTAGTGGATTGGGTTTTGATAGGATAATAACCTTCTTTCCGAAGAAAAGACCATTGAACACGAGGAACTGGATTGTGCTCACATTTGTATAAAGAGCTGCTGTTCAATGCTATCAAGTAAAGTATTATGTATTTCTCGACTTGATGGGTAGTTGAGTGAATATGTGCATTGCCATATCGGTTCAGTAGGCGCATTAAAATATTTTGCTTGTTAGATAGGTAGAAAGACTACACTGATGAAATGGGTTTATTGGTAGACGTATCCAGTCGGTGGGCAGATCTGTAGCTTGGGATGTGAAGTAGATACACGTTCAGTATTGTGGAGGCTAGCATGGTAGATAAGTGGCCCACTATTTTTTTAACGTATAACAAACGCAACACAATTTGAAAGTTACAAGACCTCAGATTGGTTTTTAGCATATTTCAGAAACAAAGTCAAGTGTTCCCGTGCTCTCTTTGCTTTTTGGTTTTTCCCCAGATTTGCCTCCTGGTGGAAAAAGTTTGGACAACCCTTAACTCACTTTGATATAAGATGGTCGTAGCTGTCGTCCATGCTATGTGTCAGTTTTTTGTTGACTAACATTTAATGGTAGAAATGCAAAAAAGTGCCTACTGAATATCTTGTGAAAGCAGCTTGTCTGTTTTTCTGATATTGAATGCCAGGCCTTTTATTTGTTTGCTTATCAGCATCCGGCCCCTGTCAAGAAGAGACCCCCGGTGACCCACCACCCCATTATGTCTTCCATTTCCAACCTTTTCTCCCATGTTTTCATACTTTTTTTTTTTTTTTTTAATCTATGCGCACCCGCATGGTTGACAGATAAGAATAAATAATAATGAAGCCTGTGACGAGGAAAGATTTTAAAGGCGGTAATCCTTGACCAGCTTAGCGCAGCATCCGCGTTCTCAATGCTGCGCCCATCTCAGCATCTCCTTTCCTTTCTTTATTAGACGTGGCGGCAATCTCTGCGACTGTGTCAGGGATCAGCAACTCTTCGTCCCGGCCCCGCAAGCCCCACCACCATCCTCAAGCTCTCTTTCCCCGTGTTTTCCCAGAGGAGAGTGAAACATAAAGGGAAAGGACAAGCCTGGCAAAATCTTTTCATAAATGGGGGGAAAAAATAAAACCATCACAAGATTGGGTTGTAAGCTTTGAATGCAAATAATGATTGTGGGAGCAGCGGGAGACAGATTGGAGAGATGTGCAGGTGTGCTCTAGAAACGTGCTTTCTTTAAAAAGCCCTTCAGCTGGCTGAGTGCACAGGAGCGTATGCACGGGTGGTGGGCGCCATGAAACGCTGGCACAGGGGCAACTGTGGCATTTGCTCCGGTTTGCCGCAAAGACCAGCTTTCACTTGTGCTAACCGTCACCACTTTCATCAATTGACACATTGTGGAATCCAGACTTTTCTTCTGCTGACATTACGGTGAAATCTTAACCGATTGGCCAGGCTATTCGAGTCAAAGTTTTGCGAGCTTATCGTGGTTCTTCCGTGATGCGCACCGTCATTCTGGCGATTGTTATACGATGATGCGTGATCATCTCTCAGGAGTGTTAGATGAAGGGGATTGTTTTCTGGAAAACCAGTTGTGCGTCCACATACTAGTATCCAAAATTTATTTATTTTAGTATTCAAATTTTTCTTTTTTCAAGTGCATCTTAACTTTTTGTGTGACTTTTTTTTTTTTTTATTCTGATTTGTTGAAACTTTAAAAACATTTTCAAAAAGCGCATTTTGGATAATATGGAGAACCACAAAATGACATGATTAAAGTCAGCCAGCATAAATATTTGATCTAGTCGTATCTATCACAAGTGATAATCTACGATTATTTTTTTTTTTTTTGTATCCCTATTCTTCCATATATTTGCCACCGTATTGTTCATCCACGCCAGCGGTTTCACCACATTTGGCGGCGAAGTGACACTCAAAGTGTGCACAGCAAGTTATTATCTCCTGGAACAATACTAATGGACGCATGTACCGCTGTGAGCAAACAGTTTGTGCTTGCGCTGCCAAGCGAGTGGGAGGCTGAGCGCTTGCCAAGTCGACTCTCCTGCTCCCCCCCCCCCCCCCCCCCAAACAGTTGATTCTGCTTTCCGTGTCGACATCTTTATAAAATCATCTGCTCCGTGCCGGCCCGCCCCGATGGAGCGCTTGTCCCTTCAGGAAAATTGGCTCATTCAAAGAATGTGAGCTTTTATACTCGGAAAAGGGCTGCGGCCCGCTTCAGACAGAAGATAGCCCGAGGGGTCGCGTTAAAGGGTTATTTCAGGATTCGCTTTATTTATTTTTTTTTTTTTTACTGAGTCATGCAACGCGAGCTTGGATAAATTTTGGGTTGTAAGAAAAAAATTTGTACAACCACTTTCAAAAACGTACTTCAGATCATTACATTGAGTTCAGCAGTTATTCATATATACTATATTTTCTTGGTAAAATGAGAAGTTTAGATTTTTATATGCTTTTATATGACTTTTCCCAAATATACAGCATTTTTTTCTCTTTTTTTTTTTTTTTTAAAAGAAATATGACATGCACCTCGAACTACATGAATCACTTCCTGAAACAAAGAGCACCGATTTGTCTGGAGATTTACGGATTACTTTTGTCTTAGTAAATGTAATTGATTCTCTTCCTCCCTTTTGCTTTTTAGTCTTCCCAACGTATCGGCTTTTAGACATCTAACAACTCTGTGCAGATTTTTTTTTTCCTCCCACTAGCCAAAGCCTCTTTGATGCCGAATTCCCTTTTGAGGTTTTTAAAAGCTGAAACTTTTAGCTCTAGCCCTTTATAACAACTCCTATATAGGTGCAGAAAAATTAATTAGATGTAAAGTTTGAACATATTTCCAAAAAATCTGTTAGACCATTATCAAATTATTGAATATAATTGAATCAAACCACCTAATATACATCACTAGTGATGTACCTTTCCAGTTGTATTATTAAAGGACAACAGTGTCAACACTTTGTCTGAGCCCTTACTCATATACTACTTAATAGTAAATATTGACTGCACAACTCGTATAGCCTTGGTACTTTCCTATTCACATACGCCAGCATTTGCCGCAGCGCCTGAATAATTTTCTGCCTTGACATGAAAATTTGCGAGCGATCCAATGCAGCCCCGTCGCTGCTTTCATCTTGACATTGCCTTTCATCGCTTGCCGTGCTCAGCATGGCGTCGCGTCAACATGGTCAACGATCTAAGTCAAGTTGGTGCCCCGCGACTATTAGAAGCCATCCAAAGTGTCAATATTTTGCTTTCTTTTTTCGCCCTCGAGTTGCTCAATCATGCTCACAAGGAAAATCATAAATGTGGATTTATCAATTCTTTTCCTCTATTTTTTTTTTGTGTGTTTTTGGTCCCGGCCGCCTTTTCCTCAATGTCTGCAGCAATGCAGGGAGACGTTTTATCACCCCAATTCCACCTCTGCTCAATCCTCCAAATGTCTGCAGCCACACATGTATTCTTCACTGAGAGAAGATGAAATCCCCTCAGAACAGTCATCCAGAACTCTTCCGGCTCGCTCAATGGAAAACCAATCCCGCCCCCACCCGACCCCCATCAAACACCTATAATACACAGTTGAACAGCATTCTTTGAATCCACTACTCCAGGTTTTTTACTTGGTAGTGGGACAAAAAAGATAATCTCAGGCTGCTCTTGTCCACGGAGTTGTATTTTTAGCCCTGTGATTATAATTTCTATTGGGCAATAAATCTAAAAAGAAATGCAGTGAAGTTTACAGCCACTTTTTTTTCCTCCCCCCCGCCGCCCTGCTTGTGTGTTTGCGTCTTAATCAGCATTACCCCCCCTCTCTCCCTTCTGCACATATGCCCCATTTGCCGCTCTCTCTTGATCGCGCCGGGCGTAATTTATGATGCAAACTGTGCCTCGGCCCGCCGGACAGGCTCGTAAAAAGGGAGGCTCACCCCCCCAATCGTCTCTGTCCGCTGCGAAAGTACGGGTGATGTTTTTCACCTGTGAACAGAGCAATAAACATCTGCCTGGTGTTAGGGAGTGTTAATATACCAGACTAGTTGCATCACACGATTGGATGATAACCAATTGACCAAAAATAAATGAATAAAGTTGTAATGACATTGAAGTACAGTAATCTCTAGATAGTACAAATAACGTTTGCTTCACAGTTCTAAGGTTTGGCCTCCTCCCTATGTGGAGTTTGCACGCTTGCACGGATTTTCATCTGGTTTCCTCCCAAATTCCAAAAACAAACACACGTTAGCTTCATTGAACAATGTGCCGAGGATAAGCGCAATGAAAAATTGATGCATCAAAGGAAGTGTTTCTATCTGAATGTTCTGAACTGGTTTTTGCGAGTGTTTTTCTTACAATCAAGGGAACACACACTGCCCTGTACAAGGTTCTCTGACCGATGGCTTAAATCTAAAGCACCGTATAGTATTGCACTTTGTAAAAAAATATACAGTTGAATCAAAAGAATCTGTGCATGATGATGAATTAATTTTGGAGTTCTTCTGATGTGCTTGCCTTAGTCACCATGAGGCACTGTAATACAGATGGACTGATATGCACAAAGAACAGAAGGTTGCCGCGCACAACTGCTCAGTTAGCTGCAGTAATACGAGTTGTTTTCAAGAGATGAATTTAGTACCGTGATTAACCCATTCGTGGGCAGCGTCCCATTTTTGGGACATCATGATTTTCAAACATTATATCCTTCAGTATACTGTATCAAAATATTCAAATGTTTTATTCTGATTCTGTTTTTTTGATGGATGATCTAAGAAAACCCAAGTACCCTCTCCCAGGCAGCATCCCAATTTTGGGATATCATAAATTAGTAAAGTTATCATATATAATATTTCCTTGATTGTAGCCTGTTAGGAGACTTTTATCTCAATAAGGCAAAAAATTGCCACCCTGCCCATGAATGAGTTAAGATGGCAGACATTCATAACGCAAAGTTATACTCTTTTAAATGCACATTATAACACAGTGGAATCGTTAGTCTGTGTAATCGTTAGCCTTTGCTAATGATGTAGTGGTCAAAATTACAGTAAATATATGGATGAAAAAATAGCCATAAATATTAAACCTTAAAACATGAAATACTCAATTCAGTGGAAACCGAAGGTGCCGCCTTGTTACGCATGACTACTGCTTCTTGGGCCTTTCAGCAAACCTTTTCATTTCGCACCATTCATAACCTTGAATTTTATGTCGGAATCATAATAGTGCCACGATTGTATGAAACTACATCCCGACGTGAATTTTTCTGAAAGCCGTCCGAGGCCTCAATTTGACACGAGGACCAAAGCGCGCGCTCGCCGGCTGGCCCTGACTCATGTTGACTCACTAGGCAACACGCTCGCAGGCCTGCTCAGAATAGCCCCGCTGCACTAGCAGACTGGCCAGTCACGCTGTACGTGCTCTCGCCGTTCGTCAGGAGCCGCGTGCGGTGGCGATTTGCAGTGATCGAGATGCTCGTTTTGGGTCTTTGTTTGCTTGCTTACTTACCAGTAGAGATACGTTTATACCCCATAGTGGCCCATCATGTATAAATAACGTGTAACTAATTATTACACTAGACCACCATTGCACTTTCCATTTAGCACACCCCAAGGAAGGTTCTCTCGTACACTCGTTATTTGGGAAATATTGTTCAAAGGTGTCCTTGTAAAAGGAATAACTAAATAAACAGATTCATTTTTAATCCACAGCACCCCAGTTTTTGAAATCTTGTGGAAAGCTTTCCTTGTAAAAACTAAAAAATAAAACAATCAAAAAAACAATTTCAGTGTAAAGTTGTGATAGCAGGTTACCATTGCACTTAATTTTATTCACCCCTCGAGGGTGCTCGCATACCCCCACCACCTCATTTAGCAAACGCTGCGTTAAGCGGTCCTTTAAATTCAGAAAGGAGCAAAGTAAATGTGTAATTAGTATACCGCAGCATCATTCCACTGTTAATATTGCACACCCCGAAGGCGCACATGCACCACAGAAACCCAGTTTTAACCCGTCCTTGTAAATATAAGAAATGACGCAATATAACTGGGTAATTATTATAACCGCTCGCCATTCCACTTTTCACCTGGTTGACCCCCGACACAAAACTTGCTTGTCATTTCTCATGTTTATTTGCTGTTATTGTAATGCCGTGACCAGTTAAAGAGAGTCGTCATCTCCTGGGCGGAAAGAAAAACGTGCAGGTGGGTTAATATTGCCACTCGTAATTCCCCCCCCAGTCGCGTTTGCGCTGACCTCACGAACATCCTCCCCTCATATTCTCTGAGCCCCCCCTAAGGTCCTATTCTTTAAATACTTCCAGTGGTTCTGTCCATTACTGGTATCAGCAGTTCAAATCCACGACATGCCCTCCCCCCGCTCCTCACCATCCTCCTCCTCCCGTGGTGGCCACATGGCCCTGGCGTTCATATCCCCCATTCCATCTGTAGCTGGCACTCTTGCATCACATTTGCGCCGCTCGCTTCGTTTTCCCTGGGCCCGTTGCGCTCCCTTTTGCCGCACCTGTTCTTTCTTTTTTTTTTTTTTTAATAAATCATCTTTTCGCTCTTTGATCTTTTATCTCTACATGTAACGTCATACATCCTCCGTTTACTTCCTTTTTCACGACGGCTAATAAACAGACCGGAAGATAAGAGGTGGGGGGGGGAGAAAAACAAGAGGGAGAGATGGAGCGCAGCATTTCCCAAGGAGACGTGCCCTTCAGTAAGAGGCGAGCCCATTGGCTGATGGATGACCGTGTGGCCGCATTGACTGAGTATGACAAGAAGCCTTTTATAGCACACACATGAAAGAGCGTCACGTTATTGTGAGCCCGGAATGCGCTGATGCAATTTGCACATTGATCGTCATTCATGGTAACATTACCAGTTTGAGACCAATACACATACATAGACTCACCATATTTACTTAGGCACGGATCAATGTAAAAAATGTTATTATTTTATAAAATGTCACCCCGGTGAAATGCTTTGACATTTGCAAAATGCGCTCCTCAGATATTTAAAAGACAGCCGCACTTATCAACTGAAAGCCAGTAACGGCGAGTTCGTCGATATCACTGTAAGTGATTTTTGTTGGGCCGAGCAAGCGAGCGGATGCTGCACTGCGGTGGGCTTACCCCCACCCCCACCCCCCGACCTCACTCTCTCCACAGTCCAATGACAATTATTAGTGGGAAGTGGAGCTCACATCTGACAACCTACTAATTAAGCCGAAGCCCTTTGGTATTAAAGCAGACCCCCCTCTGTGTTGTTATCTCGCGGCCCCTTCACTGACGCCACAAGACTCTCTTTGCCGGAACATCCAGTGCCTTCCTGTTTTTCCCCCTCATTCTGACACAAGACGAGAACACAAACTCCCAAGTTCAATTGCCGTGCCGCACAAACGCACGCATCACGCTCCCTCTCTCAGGATATTATTAAAGGGCCGAAGCTAACCACAACACTTGCACATTATAATGCGGCGTAGGTACGCCGCCACCACATCTACTCCAAACGCTCCATTCCTTCTGTCCGGTTATGTAAACTCATCTACATGCACTACGACCACAACGGGGAGTCTGACGCAGGCGTGCGGTTTTGATGATTAACGCCCCATTTGATGCATCTCTTGTTTGTTTCCATGATCAACATTTGTAGTGACGATTAAGTCTTGAGTATTCTGTCATGACCATGCAGATGTCGAGCAGGGGTGTCCAAACTTTTACCACCATGCAGATAAATCAAGGAAAGTTAGATTGACTTTTGATATTCTTGACCCATTTGTTTACTAAATCTAAAATTCATCAGGATATGACGGAAAATTTGAGATTAAAAAGAAAAATAGCTTCGAAATCCGCCACTGCTGGTAAAAGAAGTTGATCTCCACCTTCAGACGCAAAATACTGAAACGTTCTCACTCGCTCGTTTTACAGCTGTAGTTTCTCGAGCTTTAAGTGGCATTTTGCTCATCCTTCCTGCTGCTCCGTGAACGAATAAAACAAACTACAGACCACCACGTATGTTGCGCGTCATTGCACTTTTGTCAGGCGCTAATCTGCGCATTATGATAAAGGCTGGGCATTTTCAGAAATGAACACTTAGTTAACGGTGAGACCCGAACGCGTTTGTCACACTAAATACCCCATCACACAAACCCACACCCATCCCGACCATGCTGATTAATAAAGGCACAACAAATGGCTGCACAATGAAAAGTGAAATGGATCTATATTTTCCAGGCTTCAAATTTCAGTCCCTTATTTCATCGGCATTTATCACCTTTTTACTCTTTGACGTGTGATTACATCAGCTCCTAAATCCCTCAACCCGGAAGAGGGTTCGCGTCATCAGTCACGGGTGAACAATTGGGTCATTGTTGCAGTGGTTGCCATTTACTCACCTTTGATTATATCTATGTCGGGTTCTAATAATCTGTTGACCAGCCTGATCAAGCACTACGGTTTCAAGTTGTAACGTCAGCAACGTAGTAATTGGGAAATAGCAGCATGGGACCTCCGCGCTGTGATTCACAGCGTCTTCGTCATTCAGCGCGCACGGGGTTAAAAGCAATACTGCTGCATCTTGCTGCAGTATCGACAGCAATAGGCTGATCTTTACAGTAACACGCCACGAGAACAGGAAACTTCAGCATATTACCTTTTGTGTGCTTGTTACAAAAATTCTTTTTATTGCATTTATAACATTTGGCACGGTACAAATTCCGAGTGCTTTTACAAGATAATGCTTTTTTTTTTTCAAGGTTTTTATTAAAGAAATGACTTTTCTGTATAAATATTTCCTCTTATCGCTCCATTCTGTTTTATGGTTTAAAAAAAAAAAAAATCACACAGAATGCCCAAACCCACTTTTTTTTTCTTCTTTTTTTTTTTTTGAACACGACCCTCATTTGTCAAAGTCAAGACAGCCTCTTAAACAATGTATTCTTTTAAATAGAAGTTACAAGTTAGAAAATAGTTTGATTTTCTTTTTAATATAAGTTTCTCTGTCACCAGCCCATGGTAGTTTCAATGTCCATGTGTGTGTGTATATATGTATATATTTATATTTATATATATATATATATATATATGCATTTATAACCATATACAACAAGAACTTGTCAGTCTTTGCGTCTGCTCTGTACAAAATAGTCGTTTGTCCATTTTTTTTCATTGTGCATTCTATTGCATGATTTAATTGGGGGGAAAGGCTAAGGGGTGTGGCTTGGGGGCAGTAGCGGGGGCCTAGGGGTGGGCCATCTTATCCTTTTTAAATCTGAGTCTCCTGTACTTTCTCCTTCGTATGAGTTTTAATGACAAAGGGCTCAGCCAATGCTGTGATGGTGCTGGGCAAGGTTCGGGGCAAAGAATTGCCCACATTGTTCTCTGTCCATTTGGCCCCATGGCCACTCGGTTTGTAGGTGTTGTATTTCGGTTTCATGGTGCTGAAGTCCATCTTATGGGGGCTGTAGTCCACTTTGTGTGGACTGCAATCCATTTTAGGTCTCTGAGCATGGGGACTGAATCCTAATTTAAAGGCGCTGAAGTCTGCTTTGTGGGGACTGAAGTCTGTCTTGAAAGCATTATAATGGTCCTTGGGTCTGTAGTTGCTGTCTGGTGTACATCTCTGGACACTATAGTCCGATTTTGGTTTCGGTTGAGTGCTGTAGCCAGGCTTGAATGGACTATAATCCGGTTTAGATCTTGGATGAGTTCCAAAGTCGTGCTTGAAGGGGCTATGCTCAACCTTGTGTTTATGCTGGGTGTTGTAGTCAGATCGTAATGGGCTGTAGTCATGTTTGGTTTTTGGTTGGGTACTGTAATCTCTCTTAAACGGGCTGAAGTCTATCTTTTGCCTTGGATGAGTGCTGTAGTCTGATTTGAATGGGCTGTAGTCTGTTCTTGCTTTTGGGTGAGTCCCGAAATCCGATTTGAATGGGCTGTCTTCTGCTTTTGGTTTCTGAGTGTTGTAGTCCTGCCTAAAGGGGCTGTAGTCAAGCTTTGGTCTATGCAGGCTAAAATCTGGTGTGGATTTGTGAGTGCTGTAGTCTGGGATGGACTTGTGGCAATGGAAGTCCATGTTGGGCTTGTATGTCGTGTACTCTGCTTTTGGCTTGTGAAGCGTGAAATCGGGCTGAGGTTTGTATTCAGCCTTGGGTTTGTGATAGCTGTAGTCCGTCTTGTGACTGAGATAGTCCAATTTGTGTATGCTGTTATGGTCCCTAATTTCAGGGAGCGTGAGAGCCGTCTCTTGAGCTGCAGAAGCTGGTGGCGGAAGGTCCTCCTCATCGACCTGGATGATCTCCACGGTGCGGGCAGCTGCCACGGTACTCCTTTGCTGGTGGCGCTTTCTCAGTTTGTAGAAGGCAATGAGCATCACGGCAGCCATCAGTGTTACTGCCACAAAGCAACCAATTATGATCTTGGTGGTTTTCATGACCTCATCCAGACTCGGACCAGATTTTCCAGGTTTGCTGGTGGCCCCTTTGAGTCCGGGTACGACAGATGGCTTCGCCGCACCTGGTGGGCTGTCTGTGCTTTGTAGCAACACAGTTGGTGTAGAGATGAACACTGGTTGAAAGACGGAGGGTGAGGCAGTTGTGGTGGTTGTTCCAAGGCCCAGTCCTCCACCCGCTATGCCAGCCACCGCGGTAGCAGCAGATGTGGTTGTGGTCTTCTTCGATTTGGGCATCTCTGTGGTCGGGCCCAAGACCTCCACTGTCACAGTTGTGAAGTAGCTCAAGTTGGATGTGTTGAGCTCAGCTGCACTCACGTTGAGGTAGGCCGACGCATTGGACTTCCCAGCTGCATTGGATACCATACAGGTATACGTGCCAGTGTCGATAGCAAGGACATTTGAGAAATTCAAGGTGCCGTCATTGAGTACCGATATTCTTAGATGACTGGAGGCATGAGTCAGGATAGTCCCATTCGGTAGGAGCCAGCGTACTGAAGACATCTGGGCCGTGCGACACCGAAGCTCAGCAACTCTCCCAGCTGAGATGTTAAAATCCCTTGGTGCATCCGCAATGAACGGTGCGGAACACTGAATTGCAGCCCCCTCACCCCGGTCTACCTCCACGAGCTGTCGACCCCTCATGTTGGCAGGTGAGTGGCAGCGTCCGCAGCAAGTTGAGTTTGTGGGGATGTATTCCCTTAGCCAGCGTGCTAACCATACAGCATCGCAGCCACAGTTCCAAGGATTATGGTGGAGATGAAGCTCCACCAGGTACCTGAGCGGGGAGAACAGATCGTGGGGCACAGTGCTCAGGTTATTATGGGCAAGATTAAGCTCCACCAGTGATGGTAAATCATCAAAGGCATTGCGTTCTATCACTGTTATCTGTGCGTTCATCACCCATAGCTTTTTCAGTGAGTTCAGGCCTTTAAAGGAGCTCGGCTTTATCACGGGGAAGTGGTTTTCAGAGATCTCCAGCTCCTCCAGACCCTTGAGGGGACTCATGTTTGGCATATCCCCCCTGATGTTGCACATGCCCAAGTTGAGGTACTTGAGATTTTGTAGCCCTTCGAAAGCTCCTTCCGAGATGTACTCCAGTTTCCGCAACTCGCCAAGGTCCAACCGCATCAAGGATGGCACCCGGTTGAAGGCGTAGGAAGGAATACTCTCGATGGGGTTGTTCCTCAGCCACAGTTCTCTTAACTTGGACAGGTACTCAAAGGCCCCACTGGGTACCACCGTCAGCCGGTTGTCAAACAGCTCGAGAGTATTGAGGCTAGTAAGTCCATTAAACGCACCCACCTCAATCTGCCGAATGGCATTCCGCCCAAGTTGGAGCACCTCGAGGTGGTGCAGGTGGCGGAATGAGTCAGCCTGCACCGCCTCAATGGCGTTTTCCATCAGATTGAGGTGTCGCGTGTTAGCCGGTATGCCCGGGGGCACGCGAGTGAGGCCCCGTCGTGTGCACACCACCTTCCCCTGCTGATTACTGCAAGAGCACTGTGGGGGACAGCCCTGGGGTCCTTGTGACGCCGCTGCCCCTAAGGCCAGCGAGGCACTGCTCCATGCTCGTGCCATCAGGAACACTACGCAGAGTAGGGCGGCTTTCCTGGCACGATGCGAAGCTACCCTCCCCAGGAGACTCATGATGTGGCACATTCATAATTCAGCATCATCTGGGGGGCTGGTGGTGTGCGTTGGGGCTTGGGGGGGAGGAGGGTGGGGGAGGTCTTGTGGTACAGGAGGAAGAGATGGTTAACTGGCTTTAGAAATCTGGTGACCAGATTCAAAAGCGGAAAGGAAATTGAAGATGGACAGGGGACATACTGGTACTGGAAGGAGACTTTTGACTATCTTAATGTTTTCCCATGTTCTTTGCTTAAGTGTGAGGGGAATGGGAAGTGGGGGTTGGCTGTTCTGCAACATGGATGAGAAGGACATAGTAGTAAATTAAGCAACCAAAAGCCATATTACAAAGTCAAGAATGCAGGGTGTTGCAAACTGATGCAAAGAGGGGTTGGAACACCAGACACCTACCTCAAGTTAACATTACTGGTCCTTGAACACAGATATATAGTCTCCCTCACCACGAGCTGTGGAACTCACTTGAGATGCACATATATTCCCAAGCAGCAACAAAAGCCTTTTAACAACTGCCCTGCTTAACCAGGATGAGCCCTTTTGTAAATCCATACATCCAATCCGAAAGATTTGAAGGCCCTTTATGATTTGTCTCTTGAGCAACAGCAACAACAAAAAAAATAAATAAAATAAAAAGGAAAAAAAAAGATTGCACACGGGAATCCGCTCAGGCTCCCAAAGAAGTGGTTCTCCACTGCTGGCTTCTGGCAGTCAGCTCCTCTTGCCTCGCTTGTCCTTGGAATCCGACAGTTGATCCCCTCGATGGGCACCTCGTCCAGGTTTCCATAGCACTGGTCGTTTGACACAGTTGTCCAAAAGAGTCAGACGGGACCAAAAAAAAAAAAAAAAAAAGGCTAAATTCCACAGTCCTTTTACAGCGTTCTTTGTCTGTTTGAGGCGCTCCGGAGTAGATTGACAACCGGAGTGTTTAAAAAAAAAAAAAAAAAAAGAGGAAAAAAAAAAAAAAGATGACCCCCCCCTTCCCCTCCCTCTGCCTCCTCCTCCTCTTTGTATTCCTGTGCCCACTTTTCAGTGGTCAATCATTTGGTCGGTTGGTCAGTTTGATAGCTCTTCTCGCTGTCCCTCTTCAATGTAGCATCCTTTCCACTTGATTTTTTTTTTCCCCTTCTTTTTTGATCTCTTTTCCTGCGCACTCGGCAGGGGCTCCCAAAGGTTCGGCGCAGCTCCCGACTTTTCCGCGCCGTTCTTATCCCCTCATCTCCTCTCAAGTTGTCGCACACAGCGGCCGTGCGGCAAATTGGGGACGCACGCGCACCACCCCTGCCAAGCGCACAAAGCGGCAGCTGCAGCCTGCCTCCCGCGCACTTCCCAATAATCCGTCAATTTCTTCGGGGGGGTGGATGCAAGTCGGAGAGGAGGGGGGGAGCGCCCAAAGGAGAGGTGGTGTTGATCGAGGGGTGGGGAGGTTCAGAAGGAGGAGGGGTGGTGCGCAGTTTCTCCTTTCCCTGTTCTTTTTATCCGCTTGCTTTCCAGTCCTTTTTTTTTTCTTGTTCTTCTCTTCTCAAACCCCCCCCCCCTTCTGTGGCACCGATCAGCGTCTCCTCTCCGACGCGGTGTCCGACCAGGGGAGACAGCGGCGAGGCAGGCGAATTGAGCGCAGGGTGCGAGAAGGGCTTCCAGGCGTGACGTTAACAGTAGCGTCGATGTGGAAAGGATCCGTTGTAGCAGCTAAGGAGAGAGAGAGAGAGAGAGACAGAGAGAGAGAGAGAGAGAGAGAGAGAGGGAGGGGGGGGGGAGCAAGCTTGGATCGCTCGCTTGCTCAATCTCTCTTGCTCTCTCTCTCGCTCTGCAGTGTCCTGAGGTAGTTGGCTGAGCTCTAAGCACTCAGACCTTTTTTAGAGAGGTATAGCTTGAAACCAGTTTGCTCCTGTTGTCCCACTGCACTTTTGTTCGTTTTAAACATGCTCCTGTCGCTTGGCCCAAGGTGATTGGGGGGGGGCTTGCACCTTGTTAACCATACCATTCAAGAATACGCTCTCACACTTCACGTTTTGTTCTCAGGAGAAACATGAATGGATTGCTGACGAGTCTCGCTCCCTGAGCTTGTGCAGGATGCGGATAACTACGCCACATGACCGCACTTCACCTTCCATCTGAGCTCACTTTACCCTCAGCTCTCCTTGCCGTCAACACTCACACGTCGACTGTCACTGTGTCACTCGTGATTGTAATCGGAAGCAATTTTTCTCTGCTGATTGCCATCTTCAGGGTTGATTCTACATGAGTTTAAGTACATATCTGATATTCCTACTTGAAAATGGTGGCCGCAAGCGGGTAAGGATCCGCCCCAGACCACCTGTGAATCCGGTGTGTCACAGGTTCCAGCCCCACTGGGGACCAAAATACTTGAAGTTTGGAAATTTTTTATTGCTAGGTACACTTGAGCAAGGCAGAGGACCCCCAAACTACCCTTGGGTGAGACACTAACTTCATCGGTTGGTTTAGCTGTGGATCAGGTTCTCCATATTTTCTGCAAGATGATCTCCAATTTCCAGGAATCCAGTGGGTTTCTCTAGCACTGCCTCTTGATCTCACACGTTTGTCACCTATGAACGTAATTAGAGCCTCCTAAACATTTGAGTCTTTAACGCTCAATGGGAGGAAAAACACACATGCCAATAGAGGTCACTCAGGAAGACAGTTGTCAGAAAACAAGACGTGCTTTACCTTCCACTTCTTGCAACAGTTGAACTTAAAAGAAATGCATCCTACAGTCCCATCACCCCAATATCGGTGAGGATTCGTACAAGACCCATGCCCATTAAACTGGGAAGGTTTGCGTGTAATTGATAGCCACTAAAGCTACCTGTGACAGCAGTGCTCGGTCTGTATGTGAGTTAGTTGATAATTGTGTGAAAGTGGGAAAAGGAAAAGAGAGAGAGAGAGTAAGCACGGGAGGCAGAAAAGGTCATAGCGCCAATAGCGCAGTGCACTATTCCCACCGGCACAAGGAGCACACAGCCGAGCTCCTGCATTATACACCCACTGACTTTCTCCTTTACTTCACCGCAATTGAATACCAATGGGTTTCAATGGACCACATGGCGGCCACATGAGTATACAGAGGGGATTTTCCTCCGTTAGGGTGAAGCTCTTCCCTTCTGACTAGGAATTTCCTTGCAGGGCAGCCAGTGTGATGCTGTGTAACTGAACCCTCCTCATTGATTGTCAGATCTCAAATGGCACACCAGGGTACTAAGTTGCAGTTGGGTGTGTGATTGTTGCTGTTACGGTGCTCTGTAGCCATAGTGTAGCACTGTTTGATGAGCAGGTAACCTGGAACGAGTGAAATCTGTCCAAAGGGAAATTGATCTGGAACATACCTCACAATGGCTCCTCGTCCTGTCCACTTTCCCGTCTCCTCATATCTCCCCCGCTCTGTAGTATATTGGGATATAAAACCTGTTTTATAGCCTGTCAAAACCTTGTTGTCAACCTTTGAGGTGTGCAAGTCTAACCCAGAGTGGGGGGGGGGAAAGCATGACAAACCAGGGGGGAAAAAAATAAATAAAATAAAAAAAACCCTTCCTCTGCGAGTAGCATTCACATGGAGTACAAGTGGAGTGTAATTCCAGGGCATATTCGCACTCAGCTAAGCTGTTGGATTTGGAGTGGTGTTCCCAGGGTTTAGATTGTGCCAGTTTACTGTATGCACAGTGGATAGCAGCCATGAAGCGAGGTCACACAGTGGGGCCCCATATGTTCACAGTAAAACACACGTTGACGAGACGAGTGTTGTCAGGCCTTACCTCCAGGACCGACCGACTGGTGACGACCCGATGAGCTGTCAAGATATCTGGGACCTTCACACCATCATGCCAGCCCCAATGCCCTCTGCCTCCCCCGTAGGCTCTCTGGAGCCTCCTTAAAACTGGAGGGCACCGAATGTGGTTTGGGGGTATCGCACGACCTACTTTGGTATGGCTTTGACGGCCGTGGTCTTTCATAGGGGTGTATACAAACTGTACCCAACACAGCCCAGCACCCCCTGGGCCGAGGGCTGCCGAATCTGGGCTTCGGCCAGTCGCATGTAGGTCAGCAGCCTGTCTTTTTTCCGTATGTATGTGTGTCACTACTTCCATTTGGATTAAATAGCCCACAGTGCGCAATAGCACCAATGACGATCAGATTAGTGGAATATACATCTGAATTTGAGGACAAATGGTTTTGGACATTCCCAGGATCAGGGAGTCCCAGCGCAAGTCCACACTCCAGCCGCATGTACTTCACTATATGACTGAATGCGATTGACCCTGCAGTTGTGAAACAAACGTGGTACATTACAAGAGTTTGGGGGGAAAAAAGTGCGTAGTTGTGATTTATCCCAAATTTCACCGACACAACTATAAAGGTACAATGGAATCACGTCAGCATTATTGTGACAACAGTTTTTTTTCAGATATTTGGAAAGAAATTCATCTTGTATTGTTTTCTTGTATAGTATTCATCTTTTTTGTGTGCTTAGGAGTTTTGCCTTTCTTAGTTCCATAAAGTGCTTGATATTCGATCACCATCTTTTCTTCCAACATGTCTCTGGTGCTTTTTTTTTTTTAATGGCAATTTGCAGAATTTTGTCTGGCTTATTGTATTGCGTTTTCTAAGAAGTGGAACAGTGCAATTATCCTGCCTTGAACTGGCTGCCTAAAAGTGTTTTTGTTCAGAATGGAAGCAAGCCGCACTCTATTCGGCTCTGTCTTGAGGACTATTAAGAAATTTTCTGATGAACTTGAGTGGCCTTATAAGTGGCCTGTAATGTCCCAGTATCTGATTGCATCCCGAGCTGATCCAATAAAATCTTAAAGCTCTTTTTTCGAGGCCTCTGCACTGAAACACAGGCATGCAACTCAATGCTGACCTTCAAAAAAAAAAAAAAGACCTGGTTACAGGCATCCCCGTTTTCATCTTCATTTCTAGGAATTAATACTGCGAGAGATTACTGACGCGCACACACCAGTCGCAGACAGCTTTCGTGTTTGTGATATTTCATAAGCACCACACGTTTAATCATGACGCAGCTCTTCCAGAGATTAATATTGCGGGCAGAAAAGGTCATATTAGTGGTGCCTGTATGGCCAGTTGGGATAATCTGTGACAAAACTCGAGCTCCATTCTGTCGTGTTCCTTTGTTTGATCATATTTTCAGTTCCGATTTGAACACATTCAGCATACGTGCGCTTTCTCAGATGAGGGCAGTATCGTGTCATGACAGTTCAAGGCAAAAAGATGTTTCCTTCCCCTCTCATCCCGCATTATTCAGTGCTTGAGCTTTAGTGAGCCGTCATTGTCTCTCTACTAATGGGCTTCATTATGTCGAGCCGTGTTCCTAGTGGCTGCCAGAGCTGGGATTAGCTGTAGCGCTGTGTTAGCTGGAAGCAGAAGAAAAGGCACTGCTTCGTTAGCACTCCCTAACTCAATCGACATAAGTGCCTTTTTAACCTACTTCTGAAAAATGTTCTTTTGTTGTTTTTGTATGAGCCCCATTAGAATTCATTGTGCATCTCCGTAAGTGCGTTTATCAGAATGCTGCCTTGCCAACTGACAGGTCGCAAAAAAAATGGATGTATCTGTTTTCAGACAATATGCAGGTAAAACACAATCAGTCATGGCAGCGGGAGCATCTAAATCTTTTGGACTTGGCAGATAAGCTGCCATCTTTGCAGTGATCCACCCCCTGCCTCCGTCCTCTTCTCCTTTGTTCCTGTGTACCTACAAAGCCAAAAAAAAAAAAAAGCATTTGCTTCCTAACCCTTCACCTTGGACAAACCTAAACCGTTCCGTTGAATTTAGCATGAGCCACAAACAGTCATTCAGCACGTGGAGCCTTGATAGATGAGTTCCAGCAGTGTAAGTAGTCTTAAAACAGGATATCTGCAGGTAATCTGATCTACCATTTAAAGCTCTTAAAAAGAAACTGCGATAATGCCAAGATATTCTTTATCACATATATCCAGTAACTCAATTGTTACATTTGAATATGAGCCGTACTGTTATCCTGGTGCCCTCCATACATCCTTTAAAGCTTATCAAAAGTCGCCACCTTTGCGGTGTTGCTGCAACCAAACCCTCTAATCCTGAAATCTCAGTTTCACCTCATGTCGCACAGGATTACTCCGACCGAGGCCTGTCCACTGACCTGGCGGTAGAATTTAAGCTCCGTTCAGAAAATTGTTTGATTGATGGGGTTAAGGTCAGGGCGGCTGAGTACAAACTGACGAAAAGAGCCTTCCCCAAACTGTTCAAACAAAATCATAACCATTCGTAGCTAAAGATCCAAAAACACGTTTTTGTTCCTGAAGACCCACACCAAAGTCCCTTTTTGATGTACATCAAATTCACAAACAGTATACTACAGTCATACAAACGGGTCCAAGCGGGACGGAAGTTGGCCGAAGGTGTCTGGTGTTCTATGTGACAGAAGAGTCTCTGCTCGGATGAAGGGCATAGTCTCTAAAACAGTAGTGAGGCCGGCCCTGTTGTACGGATTAGAGAATGTGGCACTGAAGAAACAACAGGAAGCAGAACTGGAGGTGGCAGAAAGGGAAATGTTGAGGTTCTCGCTCAGAGTGAGCAGGTTGGATAGGATTAGAAATGAGCTTGTTAGAAGGACAGCCAAAGTTGGATGTTTTCGGAGACAAGGTTAGAGAGAGCAGACTTCGATGGTTTGGACAATGTCCAGAGGCGAGAGAGTGAGTATATCGGTAGAAGGGTGCTGAGGATGGAGCTGCCAGGCAAAAGAACGAGAGGAAGACCAAAGAAAAGGTGGATGGATGTGGTGAGGGAGGACATGAAGACTGTGGGTGTTGGTGAGGAAGATGCACGAGATAGGCTTGGATGGAAAAAGATGGCACGCTGTGGTGACTCTTAACAGGAACAAGCCGAAAGGAAAAGAAGATACTACAGTTGTAGTATTTTAAAATAATTTTTCAAGGTTTCCTGTGTCTTGGAATTCGCACGTTCTGCTTTGCCAATTGAAGTGCAATCAAGGTAAAGTACACACTGGTCACCTTCACTTTAACAGGGGACTCATGACTCTTTGTCAGGTGCAAAAATTACCTATTTACGAGACTCAAATGTGTACATAAAGCAGGCACAAACTGCGTTTATTTCCTCGCAGCTGGCCAATGTTGTCGCTGAGTAATGGACTACACATCGACCATTTTTATGCTTCGTTCGGGGACAACTAAGGTTAAAACCTTGTTTTTTTGTTTTTGTTTTTTTTTTGGTCTGTTTGCCTTTCCATTTCCTGTGAAAGTGATATGTGAGGATTTCTTTTTGAAATTGACTCATGAGTGGATTGTTCAGTATGTGTACGTTTTAGCTCAAGTGTAGAAAACTCCCAACTCATCTGCTCCGACAAGGACAAAACATGTCTTAACTCTTAAATACGTTCATTAAAGCCCGTGTTATGGATGGATACTGTCAACTTGTTGGTGCAGGGCACAAACTGCAAGAAACGGCGAGTGAATAGCAATGAGAATGCGCCACACACGAACCTTTAACTCAAAGGCCTCCACGGTTGAGTGTGTTTTCCGTAGCAGCGCAATCAGGTGTATCCCCTCTGGAGGTAGATTTGTGGCAAGGGTCCCACTCCGTCTGGGCTATGGTGGGAAGAGGAAAAGGAAAAGAAAAGCAGCAGGCAGCACTTTCTAAATTAAAGTCAATAATACAGCCGCTCGTTCCATCGGAGGCGGCCCTCCCACGCCGTCGCTAAAGAGAGCGGCGGGGTCTGATGTCGATTGACTTCTCCTGAGTACCTGTGCGCCGGGCAACTTGTTTGTGTGGGTGAGTACACACTACTTGAGTGTCGGGGTTTCGCTTATTGCTGTACGAGGCTTAACCAGACTACAGTTCCCCGCACTTTGTGGTTTATTTGGGGGGTGGGGGGGGCATCACTTAAGACACATACAGAATTTACAAGACGTTTTAAGCCTCGTCAACGCTATATCTGTTAGTGGTATCGGGCCTGATTTCTGAAAATTCACCCCCTCAACCCAGTTTCCCTTAGCAACATGAAATGTACCGACATATTTGTCTGTCATGAGCAAACCCGCAAGAAACTCTGAAGAAGTCATCCTGGAAGTTTGCCGTTTCACTTTGAAGAAGCCATTTTGGGTCCGTTCCACTGACTTTTTGTTTTTTTAATTCATCCCCCAATTCTTCTTTCAGTCGCATGAACATCATTTTATCATGAGTAGACCCACAAAAACTCAAGAACACATGCCTGAAATCAGTAAGTTTGCCGTTTTTATGTGCGGCTGTCATTTTAGGATCATTTTAACAAGTTTTTTTTGTTTTAGTGGCGTAGACCTTCAAAACACATTTAAATGTCTTTTTTTGTCTGCAAATGACTTGGATGTTCGGTTTGTTCACAGGGAAGCAAATTTCTCCAATGGCTGTCGTACAGTTTGTTATAAATAAAAACAGAGGCTGCTCAGACACCTGAGTTTGTTTAGAGGAAGCCACATTGGAGCGTAAAATGCCACGAGATAACAGCCTGTGGGCAAAAAGATTGGCTTCTAAAAAGGTGTCGTGTTGGGTATTGGAGCAGGAAGTACAGGCAGCAAATTATTGCACGCTTAGAACTGCATCGAACTCCACTCGGGTGTCTGCGTTTGCCTTTGGCTCCATCGGGGGAAATAGAATCTCTTTCTTGTTTTCGACAGAGTTCTATCATATTGATAAACACAATAGTCATATCTTATTGAAAGGTGCCGTTGAAGCGTGTCTGCCAAGTGAATCAAGTGTAATCAGTGATACACACAGATACAGATCATTTAATTACATCTACCTTTTGAGTGCAGGTGCTTTGCAATCTTCAATGCTTTGTCTGGCTATTATCCCCCATATCTTGATTCACTGCCCAGAATGACAAAATTAAAACGTTATTTAAAAAAAAAAAAACAGAGAGAAAAGCTTGTTAGCCGCTATTGTTATGTCAATAATGTTCCATTAATTTCATTTACATGTGGTGGAAATGCAACAAAACACCAAGTTGTCTGCTGTATTTTCCGCTTTTCGGTTGTCCTTCCATGCCTTCCGTCCCGCTGCCCTCTGCCAGCGTTAATCCGTCGTGTCCTCTCCAAGTTAGCACTGATTAGCAGCATCTGGATTATGGCGGTCATGTAGGGCGCGAAGATGAGGACAAAAACAAAAAGGCTTCGAAAGTGAACCCACTCGATCTTGTTGCGGTGGTTAGAAGTTCCCGACTATGCCCACCAGTAACAGGCTGCTAATAAAGCACTGATGTTGAAGCCTTTCTGACTGTGCAGACACTCCTCTTTTATAGCACTCTGTTTTGATGGGTGAAATTCAATGGAAAGACGAGAATGCGCACACACTTTAGGCCTGCGTCCAATTTAATTTGCGCTCTCATCTGATGCCACATGCACTGATTCATAAAAAGTCTTGGGGCCCGGCCGCAGTCGAGAGAAAAGGCAGCTAGAGGTGAAATCATATTTCCCACCCAATTGTAATTTGTTGTCTAGCAACAGACTAACTCTATTTACTCGGTGGCTGCTAAGCAGGAATGACACGGCAGCATCTGCCCCATGCACACGCGACCGCGGTCGGATCATTTTCCTCTTGGCCTGACCACCTTTTGTTGTTTTACCAGGTTTATTTGTTTCATGATGTCACACTTCACGGTGCGCGTTGAATGACTGACAGTTGTAACTGCGCCCGAAGTGCAGCCCAAGGACGTGGCCTGCGGATTGGGGTGCAGGCGTGATCGATCCACCCGCGCTTAGCCCAGCTGCTACACGCTCTTTTTGTTTGTTTTTTTTTGTTTACATTTTTGTATGTTTCAATTTATTCTACCATGTTTACACTACAAGATAAATGGAACCTTTTGAGTTTGTGGGAGGGAGGGGGGGGGGGTGAATACGTCAAATATATTCAAAACAATGGTCCTGAAACCAAGGTACGAACTGTCGCTTCTAATTAATTTGCCTTTAGTTTGAAATCACGGTGAGACAAAATAATGGCCTTAAACTTCAAGATAAAGTATCTGTACAGATTTTATGCCGCTCTGTTCATTTTAATTTAATCGCCCAAACAAATGGGTGAAACTTTGGATCAGCTGGTAAAGCGTTGGCCTCACAGTTCTGAGGTCCCGGGTTCAATCCCGGACCCGCCTGTGTGCAGTTTGCATGTTCACCCCGTGCCTGCGTGGGTTTTCCTCGGGTGCTCCGGTTTCCTCCCACGTCCCGAAAACATGCAACATTAATTGGACACTCTAAATTGCCCCAAGGTGTGATTGTGAGTGCAGCTATTTGTCTCCATGTGCCCCGCGATTGGCTGGCAATCAGTTCAGGGTGTACCCCGCCTCCTGCCCGTTGACAGCTGGGATAGGCTCCAGCAGTCCCCGCGACCCTTGTGAGAATAAGCGGCAAAGAAAATGGATGAATGGAAAGCCAAACAAATGTGCTTTGTGACTATCCTGAAAATGGTAAACATTTTAGTCATAGTAGAAACACTTGAGTTGTCATTTTAGTATGCGTTTATCATTTATACCAATTGTTTGCTTTTTGTGCACACTGGCACGTTTCTACAAGTACAGTTCCCTCCACAGATAAATGGGAATTGCAGTATATTGTACTGTATCATATTGTTGACAAAATATTGCAAACCACATAATTGTTATTCCCACCCTAAGTCTAAAAAAGGTCTATGACTTCAAATCCAGTGCTCTCAGATTTGTGCTGCATCACATAGTGCCTCTTCACTGGGTCGCCTGTAACACTTTTCCCCCTCTTGTAAAACTTCAACTGTGGAGCCCGAGCGGATCTCTCTCTCTCTCTCTCTCTCTCTCTCTCTCTCTCTCTCTCTCCCTCTCTCCGCTTTTGACAAGCGCACATAAATTGACAAAAAGCCACGTTGAAAAATGCCTCCGTCTCTGCTCTCTCGCACGACTGTCTGCCTCATTCTCTCAATCTGTCAGCACAGACAGTCCGGGAGGACAGAAATGGCTCTTTGAGTGACACGGGCTGGCGATGCCATTTGCTGCGTCGACTGGTGAAAGGGGATAGAGAAAAGAGGCGGAATCAAATGATTACGGCCTTGCCATGATTGTCTCGGAATCCCCCCAGCCCCCGTTTCTCGATTTTTCCCTCCACCGTGGTCACTAAAGACTGAATAACCGGCAAATTTGCCGACATTTTTCTAGATTGTTTGCTTGTAAGCCTGTTGAGCTTGCTTTAATACGCCACCTCGGTCGCAACGTATGAGCGGGCTATCTCAGGCGCACTTTTGTCACGGCGGGCACCAAGTCATGAATATTTAAAATTCCATTATGAAATCTTAATTTGATTCGTAGAGTGGCAGCAAGTGGAGCGTGAGCGCAGAAACCGAAGCTCTTGTAGTTGATATGAATACTTGCAGCCGGAAGTTTGACAAAGCGGGAAAGGTAACGCGTGTTTAGTTTTCAACGATGTTTTCTGGTCAATGTTCTCTCACCGCGTTGGTTCTCCGTCTTAGTCGTATCTTCGGATTCTTCTTCTTTTTCTTTCGGGTTGTCCCGTTAGAGGTCGCCACAGCGTGTCATTTTAGAGGAACGCATATTTGTTGCCTAATGGAAATTGCGTTTGTCCTTGAGATTCTGCTTCTGAAAGTTTGCATCAGTATCTTTGTGTGTGTGTGTGTGTGTGTGTGTGTGTGTGTGTTGACCAAAAGTATCTTTTACAGTATTATGAATTGCAAAAATGGCAGTTTCATTTTGATTATATTTTACATATTTATAAAATAGTCAGCAACCCAATGTCATGTGACAAGTGCTACAAAATGTCACGTTACAGTAATTGTCAGTCAACCATAGGCCACTTCCTGTTTCCTCGACCTGAAGCCACCCAATTAAAGGGAATTATTTGATATTGGTATTATTCCACATGTAGCTCAATATTCATCGACCAGCCGTGCTGTGTTGCTACCCTCCAAATGAAAAAGAGGGGGGAAAAAAATGAGGATTGTAGTTATTGCTGTTATTGATTTTAATAACCAGGCTGTTGAGGCCCAAAGCAGTCGCTTCGGTTCAATCATTTCATTTCATCCAGCAAAGGATCCATAAAGTAATTTTCAAACAGATTTACCATGATTTAGTTTGCTGGCAAATGCTTTCCCCTTTATTAACCTTCCTCCATTATTTTTTTTTTTTTAACTCTTCGTTGTACCTTTTTGTTGCCGTTGAACTGTTAATCACGGTAGCGGCGGAGAAGGCGTTTACATTAAGCTTTCGCAAATGGGGATTTGGGTCATGAACTGCCCCCTCCTAAAATACACAGTATTGATCAGAAGGGTCAGAGATTTAATGTTTTTGAATCTTGCTGGTCATTATATTGCCAAGGGCCTCCCATTAGTCTTTGTGACTGATCTCAGCGGCTGCCTCCTATGATGTCTTTGTGGTTTTGCTTTGACGAAGGGAGGAGAAGGAGGATCTGAAAATTAAGATCACACGGGTCATTTGGCATCACAAAGACGCCCAGGCGCTTCCGTCGATGTGTTTTGCTTATGTTTCCTTTGATTTTTGTTGACTGGCAGGCAAAATCACTGTAGTCGATACTATGTAGGTGCTGTTCCCAAATTTGACAGAAATTTTATCCATATTGTGCGGCATAAAGCACAGATTGCTCGGGTTGATTTTGATTGGGTAAGAATATCAAATTAATTAGTATCCAGGTGCTGTTCCCAATTTTGATTGAAATTTTATCCATATTGTGAGGCATAAGGCACGGATTGCTCGGGTTGATTTTGACTGGGTAAGAATATCAAATTAATTAGTATCTGGAGGTCCACTTGGCTTATACTGTCCACCATCGCAGAGTTTCTCTCATTCACCAAATATGTCAGAATGGAACACATCCATTACACACTGATGAAAAGAAAAAAATCATTAATGGGGAGCCGATCCGGTTTAGTGGCACGCATCACGCTTGTTTGCCCGACAGTCAATGGAACCCGGCCCGTTTGACATTTGTCCTCGCTGCATCTTGGCCCTCTGAAAGTGATGCTTGGAACACCCCTCTGAGGCCCATTGATCACCCTGGCGAGAGAATGATTGTAAACGTCTGCACAATGCGCATCTTAGCGTACTTTTGCTAGAAACACTTGTTTAAAGTGTATGGAACGTCTAATTTCTAACGCAAATTATCTTATCTAGATGTGTTCAACTGTTCCATAAAATGCATATCCTGTTTGGTGTTTTTACCAAAAAATATGTTTATGACTTAATGTTCGCGAACTTTGACCTAGTTTCTCTTGCCTGCAAAATGACTCATTTCGTGGGCGGATCTCTGACGTCACAAAATCTGGGATGGGCTGTTTTGGAACACCGATAAGCTTGGGAGTCTTTTGTATACACGCCGAAGAAAAACCCATTCGTTTCGAGAATTCCTCAGTGATTGTAAGGTAAAACCAATCCGTAAAATAATTTATTATTATTATTAAAACTGTGCCAAACAAATATGAGCATTCATCTGAGATGACACATGGACTAGCCCAAAGAAAGCAGCATTATATTACTTATTTATGCAAATATACCAACTAGGACTACGTTATCGGCTTCTGTGTGTTTTGGTGCACTAATTAGCATTTTACACTCAAAGTACTTGCCGCGGTTGACACGGCGTTGGCATAATGTCAAAACAAGACCGAAAACTTCGTATATACATTCAGAATATTGAAGCCTATTTATCAGTTTATGACGAACTAAACCAAAAAAGAACTTCACAAACGTTTACCAGTCTATTTCCAACACGAGGCATATCCTCCACGATGGGTCTGACTGCTCTGTTGGCTTCTTCATCACCGGCTACTTCATCTGAATTCAGACGTGCGTGGTAACTGGCTCAAATTGATAGCCTTTAACGCCTTCATAAAGCTCATATTCTTCACAGTCGTTGCGGGACCCTTCAGATTAATGTTCATCGCTCGAATTATCGGAAAATTCATCGGCGTTCTTACAGTGTATTCCGACGGGATCCATGTTGTTGTCACAACGGCCTACGTCACGCCCCTGACCTAACCTTTCCGCTTCATTTGCGTCTTTTTCCGGCAAATCCAGCAATGTGCGACTTTGCGTTGTAAATAATTGAAAAATAAAAATGTTTCCTTCATAGCGGATTTAAGATTCGTATTCAGCATAAAAAATGTATAATATTAGCAAAAAGGTGCCTTGTGGTGCTTCCATTCGCTTTAAGATTTATGTTGGTGAAAGATGTCAATGAAACCTGTGATTATCTTTTGTCTGTCTGGAAGAGTTGAATCCAGCATTTGCACATTCACTCACTTTACAGAGCAAACTATATCAAAATAACGACGTAACAAGAACAGAAGTATGCTAACTGCACGGCCACAACTGACATCCACAGACACTCGAGGCGCGCTGGCTAATGGTTGGCCAGTTAACAGCCACCCACTTTGCTGAGCCAACTTACTGTCAAGTCTACCCTCATTTGCGGACTCCCACATCGCTCAGCAGACCAGACCCTGAAAAGAACGTAGAACGTAAACCCCTTGCGCAAAATAGGGCCCACTGCATATCATAACTGTACCCAGGAACAGAAACCTATGAATATTTTGGTAAACTGCTTTCCTCTGTCATCCCATGGACACCCCCCAGCCACCTTCAACCTGGCTGTAAGTGGAGACTTTTTACGTGAGCTTTACTACTTCCGTTGTTAACTTCTCATTTTACCACACACTTGCTTTTGTATGTAACATTAGGCAACCTTCTGAAGCACAAAAAAAAAAATCAATCATTTCGCCGCCCCCCCCCCCCCCGCCCCCTCAATTACAAGCGCCATTAACGTGGCCTTGACATGCATTTCCTCAGTGCCATTAGGCGATCAAAGACGTTTGTTTGATTCCTTCATGTACTGTATAGTTCACAGGTATTTTATTTTTCTGTGTTTTACTTTTGTTTTGGGGGGGGGGGTAGACTTCTGATTGGACCGACTTTTTCGGAGTAGCCTTTCAAGGTATAATAACTGACTGAGCAACACTCAACTGAAAATAAGTAAATGCAAAGATGGAAAAAGATGTTACCCATTTTGTTTTTGAGCATCTATTTTGGTTCGTGCTTTAGGAAACTCCGATATGAGAATTTGCCAAAATGAGCGCCACACAGCTGGGCAGCGCTGAACCGTCAAGGTTTTTGTTTTTGCCTACATTGTTGAATGTTTTTGGGCAGAGCGTGGCGGCAAAGTTTGACCATTTTGAGTGGAGTTTTGACAAATGAATTACATTATTCAACCAAAGCACTTTTTTTTTCCATCTGCAAAGTTTGTAGATAAAAGGTCCTCATATACTCAAATTTCATTAGTTCATTTATTTATTTCGCGGTCATGGTCGCCGTTAATTGATTTTACTCGCCCCACACTCATCGGTCGTCACAGACGGTTTGATTTTGTTTGCGGTTGAGTTTTGATAAATTATCTGCTCCCAAAAAGCGACACCTTTACAAGATATTGATTTTGGTTGAAATCTGATCAAGGCTGTGATTGCACACGTGCTGATGGGCTAAAAATGTCTCATTTAACAGAAGCCTGTATTGTTTATCTGTTTAGAGTGAAAATACACTTTACACACACTGGTGAGCATGAAAGGCCTCCCGATATTTATTTATTTAAATAAAGGTATACCTCATTATATTATACTTTATAAAAACATAGCATGATACCATAAGTCAATAAAATAAAAATAAATAAAGTTAGGTATCAGAATTTAAATTCTCAAGTTGTATTAATTGTGTTGCTACTTCTGATGTGCCCTCCTTGGCCACCGGGGCCACATTATAATGCAGTTCTACAGAGTAATGCACGAGTCACTGCGACTGTGTGACTCGGGTGCAATAATATTGGTAGTATTTCGCGGACGAAGAAAATATGCTTTTGAGTATTATGTTGTTTGTCTAAATATGTTGCTCCACCATGCGTTCAAATATTGAGGAAACCCATTAGTCTTTAAATACCAAAGTTGTAATATTGTGGGTTTTTGTAAACTTGAATTGGGAGTGGCATCAAGCAACTCAAATCCTCTTAAAAATTATTCATCTATCCGGCAGAATACTGCTTATTGTTAATGGGTCTAGTTTTCTGACATTGTATAGAACTAACTCGTCTCTTAAGTCCGCGCTTGCAAGTCAAACCAGAAAATCGTCCCCACTCTCAACGCATCACTGTTCTTTTGTTTGTTGGTGAAAATGAAATGTTATCCAAGTGCACGCTTTCAATTTGTTTTAGTGGAACTTTTGGCTCTGAAAAGGTGTCACCCACTGCAGTTTTATTTGTATTTATTTATTTATTTATTCATTCACTTCTTTTATTATTTTCATTCACTTCCAAAGAGTTAAGTGAATTAAATCAGCCATCATTTTAAACAATGACCTTGGGGCCCCCGGCTGTGCTCGGGAATGACTACGAGCATTCACGCGCACACACTTAAAACTTTGTGTGTGTTTTCATTTTTTTTCCCCCGTTGCCTCATTTCCATCCGCCGTGTCGACACAATCCCGGCATTTATGAGATTACCGGAGCCCATTTGCGTTCCGACGGGAGCCATCTTGGCTCGATGGAGGGCCTCTACAGGGAGCCATCTGGGCTCCAGTCAAAAGCGGTTTCTAGGCCGCCTCATCCCTTCCTTGCCATTAGATTTCTAAAGCTATTAAAAGGCAAGATGAACTCAAAAGAAACCTTTTTTTGTGTGTAAAATACACACAAAATAATGAATCGTCCCTCTGCGGTCTGTTTGAAATTGTCACTTATGCTAGGCTACATGGATAAATGTAATAAAATAAGGTTAGCGCTCATTTTTTTCTGCGGATTCCCCTTCCATCCCTCAGCCATTTGTCTGTAACCTTTTCTTGCCTTCGACCACTTCCCCCATTTGACATTCGACAGCGCTCTGTGGACGAGTTCTGTCCTAATGGCCTAGTTATGTAACTGCCACTGTGCCCAGAGTGCTAAAGAGTCTGCATAGTGGAGGGCAAGTACAGAAATAGTCATAGGTAGATAAAGGTTTGAGTAGGCTTTAAATTTTTCGCTGTTTGTTGCGTTTATCTCGCCTGGATCAGAAAATGTGATTCTTGGATGAAATGGCCACGCTGTCAGCTTGCCGCCTCAGATTAAACCAACTTTAAAGAAGCTTTTTTTTTTTTTTTTTTTTTTTTTTTTTTTTTTTAACTTTAAGCAGCAGATGAGGCAGAGCAGTTCTACAAACTTAATTCTAGGCAGATTTCCCCCGTGGCCACGGCATTAAGCAGCGGCACGCCTAATCACTGGACTCGACCTCCTATCTTGCCGGCGCACCTGCCCTCTCGTTTTCTTGCTGACTTGGGCTAAAACAAAAATCTTTTCTTTTTTTTTTTCTTCCCTTGTTTGTGCTGTTTTCAATCATTTTCCCGTGAGTGGTCGAAAGCAAATGAATAGATCATTAGTCTGTATCGGCACAAATTTTGTTATGAGTTGCAAGTGGCTAATTGCGGAAGAGTTGCATTGCAGAAAATGCATACGCGATGCTAATTTAGTGCTGCTCGTCAATTCTGCATTGAACTGCAAATAGAAGCAGATGTTCCGGACAAAAGGTTTATTATGGTGATGACAAAGCAGCATGGAAAACCGATGTTAGCTCAAAGAATCAATGGAGAACTCCAGTGAAGAACAAAGCCAAATCATCAGAGATAGCATCTGCACTTCATTTGTTGTCATGACACCTCAAACCTAATCTGCGATACAGATCGCTTACAATGTCTGTCTTAATTTGGGTTCCAGGTGGAGGTGGAAGTGGAGAGCATGGACAAAGCTGGCAACTTCATCGGCTGGCTGCACATCGAAGGCGTCAACCTGTCGGTGGCGCTGGTGGAGAATGCCCTGTCCAAGGTCCACTTCACAGCCGAGCGCAGCAACTATTACAAAACGCTGGTGTCGGCCGAAGAGGGGTGCCGGTTGAGGAAGGAGAAGGTGGGTGCACCCCTTTGCGACATCTTTTCGAAAAGACCACAACAGGGAATCTCTGACTGGTCAATCGCGGCACACTGAAGTTTACTCTTATAAGGTTCCATTTTAGCTTTGTTCAATTTCCAAAAATTTCAATTTCGAGGTGAATGCGGCCTCTGAATTAAGCGACACGAGCGCGTTGTCATGTATAGGCATGAGACATTATTGTGAGCAGAAATATTCCCGTTTTTCTGCATTGGCCATCTAAGATGGCTTTATGTTTGTCTGGAAGCCACTGATGCAGAAAAGGGGATTTGAAATCAACCTACCTATTTTCCGGATTCAAACATAGTATGAGCCGTATAAAGGGAATCCGCCACCAGAGTGTGAAATCTCACGCCTGTGACTTACTTCTCCCGTACTTCCTTTCCTTTGGCTGCACTGCGGTATGCCACAGCAGCTGTGGGAATGCACACTACGGACGTGGCATTGTCTCGCTCAGATGAGTTCTGTTTGAAAGGCACAGGCCAATCTAGTTCCTCGCCGTGGCAAAGCTAACGAGGCTGGCTTGTTATGCATAGTGTTTACACTATATAGCTACAGTAATTTATATTGTTGTATCATGTAATCATAATATTACTCAAGCAGAATTGTCATGTTAAACATCAGACTTGGCAACAGTAAGTTAACAAGGACCTGGTTGCAGTTTTATTGGCACTTCCACTCTTTTTTTCTTTTCTCTTGCTACTTGAATACTGTGGGTGGTTTAAAATTTAGACATTTCTCCAACTTGGCAATGCCAAGTTTGTGCTAATTATCAACAACCTGGTCGCAGTCTTCTCAGGACTTCCATTTGGCATTCTCCCAGCTGAACTTTTGCCCTTCACATAATAAAGAAAAAAAAAAAAAAAGGGAAAAATCCGGGCAGATTCTGCTGCCGTCGTACATCTTGCCGCCGCAGGAAAGCTCGTCGGCGACGCCTCTGATGACAACACCCGACCGCCCTCTGCCTCGGCCGAGTCGAGCCGGATAGACTTTCACCGCCAACTCTGTGACTTGAGCTAACTTGAGAGCGGCGAGCCAGACAGACGGTGATCTTGTTTGATGTCGCGCAGTCCAAACCGGCCTGAGCTGTTTGTTGTGTGCACGGCGGAGGGGTGCGTTATGTTTTTGCATTGTTTGCAACTTGCAGGCAGCTGAGATGGGACTCTCAGTGTGCTAATTAACCCAGGGAGACCTCCTGGAGTGGGGAGGGGATTAGCTGAGATCTTTGCTTTTATTTCCTTATTTTAAGTCACGACTGGTCTTTTTTTGTCTTGCGTAGAGCAGCTTGTATAGCTTCCTGTCTCCTTTCCTCTTATCACGTCTGTTTTCTGCACCCCTCCGGCTGGGGTTCTAGAGGACATGCTGTGCCAGGCTTCCCTGCAAGAAAACGAGTTTGTCGTAGTGAAATGTAGACACAGATGCATTGACATCTTCGCCATTCAGCGGCGATTGAGCACAACAAGGGGCGTGGGGGGATCGTGGTCCGCCGCAGCAGCATCCTGAACCCAAAACTGCTTGGCTTGGTTAAGTGAATGAGGTTTTACTACAATTAGACCAGTGGGACAAAGTGATTGTGCTCCAAATGAAGTCTTCTCTGAAGAGGAGGGCTCAGCATAAATGAATTTCTCTGGCGTCAGCTCAAAATTTATATGGGATAGTCATCAATACAAAGACAGCTTTTTACACAACACAAGATTTAAGTTAAGAGCTACTGCCTTTGTTTGTCGTTGACACTTTTGCTTTTGGGCTATAGAATAGAATAGATTAGAGTGGACAAAGGCATGGCAATGGAGAAATGTTTTTTACAGTAAATATATAGATGTGGATGTGAACAGCAGCAAGAAGAGTCCTGAAGCATTGAAAAAATTCCAGCCTCTTTCCTCACTCTGTGGCCCCTTGGGCATTATGTCGCCTGAAGATAGAAAGTCTGGATGTTTTTCAGACAATAAGTATAAATAGTTAATAATGATACATTTCAGTAAGACTTTTTTTTTTTTTTTTTCCCCACCAAAATGGATCGCTGTAATTGAGGCATTGCAGAAGGAACTGGTCAGTGCGTGTGGATTAATTTGCAGCTCTTAAAACTGCTTTTGTCAGCTCATTTTATTTATTGTGTCACTCACGGGTCTTGGAAATTTGAGCAAGGAAGCATGAAGGAAAAATGTGTGACAAGTCTACCTATCAGCAGTGATTTAAAACTGTATGTCTAATAATGTGTGAAGAATATACTATTTTCACTGAACTACTTTTCCCTTTGTCTAAAAAATAAGACTTTCAAAGCAACATAATGCCGCACAGCTGTGCCAGGATGGTGCAAGAGGCGGCGTTTTACAGAAGTTCTCAGACAGTTCAGTTTTCCAGCGTTAATAGCTTTGTTCTCAGCTTTCAGCACCTTAAATTTGTGAATAGTGGGTAACAATAAGAGACACGTGATATGGATTTGTGAAAAATGAAATGGAAGTTGACCGTATTCGGACATGCCTGGTTTTCTGTCTGACAGCGACAGTCTGTAGATGTTATGCAAGTTTTGCGAGCAGCAGTAATAGGTAACATTATTAGCACTTTTACTCTCGATGATACAATGTTTAGTTTGTGTAATGACGGGTTTAACCTCTGCTCTCCCGCACAGTCAAGCCCTTTGATAGTTTTCTTGCGTCAGTATCACAGCGTCCATTGGCTCGAAAGCAAAACAATCTCATCAAAGCCTCCAGAGGAAGGAAACGGGTTGATAATTGGAGTGTCCTAATTATGAATAGGTGAATCAACATCGAGGCTTCCCTCAATAATAATCGGAATGTGCTTTCTGTTGAGTAAGGGCTTTTTCTGATGTAATTACCCAACCTTGAAGGAGATTAACACGCATTCCATTGGGCCAACGGAGGACTTGGAAGAGGGGATAGAGAGCTGAGGAAGAGGAAGAAAACGGAGCAAAAGAGGATATGACAGCCCGGGTTGAAGCTATTTCATGTCATAGGACGCTCGTCTTTTCATCACTATGCCTTTGGCCCATTCCCCTCAGTCCTCTTCAGAGCTCCACGCTGGTTCTTTTCATCTATTCAATGTTCTCACATCCTTGCGCTCGCTTTTTATTTCTGTCCTCCGACTAATCATCTTTGAATCCATTCCTATTAACTGGATTAATGCTTTATGTCTTGCCCTTTGCGAACCTTTCACTGTTTGGATCCCACAGGAGGCTTCCCTCGCATTTTAGTCAGAGTGTATTTTCCGTCAACTTTTCAGGAATCATACACCTTGGATCCAGTGTGCCACTGCCTCTCCCTATACTTGAGCCATCCATCAATGCCTGCTCCCAGAGCACTTGAAGCAGTCTTGTTATGACATTGAGCATGGTAACATGCTCTCGGTGGTACTTTTCAGCCCGTTTTTGGGGGGGAGGAGTCAAAGGCTGAGAAACTGACTTTTGGAACATGAAAGATGTCATTAAGCAAGTTGGCTTGGCACCTAGCATTCTTCCACTGGTTCCCAAGCAGGATAGGAATGAGGGCTGATGGGTGACTGATGTAGATGCACTTGTTTTGTTTTTGTTTTTTTAAACCAGCCTGGAGCTAGCCAAAATCATCAACAAGCATAATCTCACTTGGTCAGTAAAATCCATTTACCATCATCACATGCAAACCTCCAAAAATTGACTTGTCCCTCGCAGAGAATGCTTTTACAGTCCAGCCTGGTCTGACCTTGCATTTCGGGCCTCAATCCAGGGTCAAAGTCCTGCCAGCTATGCTCAACATCTACGACACGAAGCTCGCTTACCACATTTTCATACTGTTGAGAACAACAGTGACTGTCACATCACGCACCTGGCTTAGCAGGAATCAGGATAATTGGGCCTTTGACTGGCACTAATAGGACTGTGTGTCCCTTTTACTTTTAGCCCTAGTGGACTACGGTATAACTCGCTCGGGTGCCTTCTGGTTAGCCCGGTGTTTTACCTTAACTCGTTCGACAATGATTTGCCCTGTGTTTGTGGCATGGGGAAGGTAAACAGTCCGTAGAGAATCTCATTCAAGTCGCCTTGTTCGGTTTCCACGGATGACAGTCTCTTTTCTATTAATACCACGCTTGCTGCTTCTATACGCCCCGAGCTACAGAAATGCTTTCAGGGTTGCAGGCTTCTCCTCTGTCAGGCTTTACAGTTGTCTTTTT
Organism: Syngnathoides biaculeatus; assembly: GCF_019802595.1. NCBI lineage: Eukaryota > Metazoa > Chordata > Actinopteri > Syngnathiformes > Syngnathidae > Syngnathoides > Syngnathoides biaculeatus. Next base: position 7,662,580 of record NC_084659.1, on the reverse strand, counting down.
TTTTGTTATAGTGGAAGCAATAGTAGTGCTGGCATTCTTTGGTCAGTCACGCACAAATGAGAAGGATTTATATCCGAGTTGCTTGAACTGTGCTACTGTTAGGCCTGCTGAGGTTATTTGGGCCGACCGTGCAGTAAAATTGGAAAAAAGTTAAGTCCAGCCCATCGAGCCTGGTTAAGTTGGCATCAGGAAATTTTCCTGGTACATCCATCATGAAAATACCTACAAAAAATGCCACAGACCCATGCTAGAAGAAGCACAGGAAGTCTTGCATTTTTCTTTGAAATGCCCATTTTAGGGTCATTTTGGTTAAAGGTTGCCACTGAAATCAAGAATCCTTATGAATCTAAATGTGACTAAACCATCTTGGTTCGAATCCATCCTTATGCTGGGAATTGTAACACAGTTGCCCTGTGAACATTTGACCTAGCAAGATGGAGGTTGCAGGCTTTTTGCAGGGCCCAGCGAGAAGGACGGCGGGATCGCGGCTAGGGGAACATCGCTGCCCGCAGGGTGGTCACAACGAGCGAGGTGACCCGTGTTAGACCTCTCTGGAAAAAGTCGCAGAGAGCAAGGGCTCTGGAAATCCCGGCACGCGGTCAGCATCGCGTCTTTACATTCAAGGAGTGTATGCATTTACTGTACTTTAATGCCTTTTGCGTGTCTGTAATATTTTGACGAAATCTGCCACTGACCACACAAAAACAAAAAGCTGACAGAGGCTTTTTCTTATGGATTACATAATAAGATTTCTAGCGCACACACCACTCGAGCTGTCGCTTTCCTGCTTACTCAAAGCCACTCGGAGCATGTGCGGATGCTCTCGGGGGAGGGGGGGGCTCACTCCCGTGTAGACGGCACGTCCGGACCCTCGGCCCCCCCGGGGCGGTGACAGGAAGACAGAGAAGCAGATCAGCGGGACGCAGTGATGTGTGTACCCTCGCTGCCTCCTCTTCTCCACATATTTATCCTCTTCCTCCCTCACGTCAGCAAGTGTGTCGGCATTGTGTGTGTCCCCCCCCCCCCCCTCTTTCACCATCGTACGCTCACGTGGCAATCACATGCCAAGCGCCATCAGCGGCGATCAAGGGGGAATATGACCTGCAGGGAGGCGAGCAGGGTGAGGCAGCACCCTTTACCATGTGCCCGGCTGAATTATGCATGCGCACAAGTTGTAGAATTACACGCTGACTTGGACCGTGTCATATGCAGACTCCATCCAGCCACAAAGAGAAGCATTCCCAGGAACACACGGAAGGGGTCTTGTTTTCCAAAACTCCTCCATATGTTCCTGAGGACCTTCGTGATATAGCTGTCTCCTTTCCATCATATTCATCTCCGACGTGTCCTTGGCCTTTTGCGCTGAGTTCTTTGCGGAGGTCCACAAGGGCAGAATTGCAGCTGCTCATGTTTCATCAGTGCGGAAATGCCTCAGCCCCTTATCACCCCGTATATACACTGGGGATGCAGAAGAATAAGAGGTGAAAGAGCACCAGAGGACATAATGACAGATGACACACAGCTTGGCATTCCGGGCAACAAATGCATTCCGGGCCTCGTCACCCTCTGCATTGGATGAGTGCAGATCTCTTAAATGCTCACCGATTTCCTTTTGGGTCTTGCCCCAATTTCCATGTGTGAACGGCATACAGTGGTGGTGAAAGTCACCGTGTTTGATTGACAGACGCTTCCTCGCGTCTGTTTTGGGAAATAACATGAGGATGTATGGGAATACTGGCCTTTCATATTTTCACCATTGACTTGCTGCGGTTGTCGTCTCTAATTGGTTTTGTTTAACACAAGACATTTGAACAGCAGGTTTGTTCTGCAGACAAGTTGGACATTTACACGGACTGACATTTTTAGCGTGCGTGCTAGCAGCTACAGTTAACTTTTCCATGTGAGCGTGGGGGAGGGGAACCCTCCTTTGGCCTTTTTCATTCTATAGAATGGTAAGCATTTGCTTCTGGGTTGCACCCCATTAAAAGTGCTCTCAAGGCTGTTGATCATCCTAAAAGCTCGGTTAATTATTGAAGTCATTAGTTCTGGACCTTGTTGGAATGTTAAGCGGCTCATCGTCCACTTTCCAGGTAGGCTCTTAGGGGCAGCGGCGGCGTGCTCGTACCTCATCAGTTTTCTTTATTGCCACTTCGCAGTCAGTTGTCCCCCTCTTCCACAATGCACCTCAATTTTTTTTCCACGGTAATGCTTTTCTATATGGCTCTACATCATCTTTCTTCCAGACTGATTCCCCAATTTCCTGTTTTACAACACCAAACCCTCTTCTGTATCATTCTCGCCATTCGCCTCACATGCTTCCGGATGTGAAGTGAATGTGAACTGCATCACTTCATCGGGGCCCCTCTTGAAATTTCTCGGTTTGTTCACTTTTGAGGGCTTTTCCGTTTTAAGAATGACTGGGCTTGAACCCTCAAAATTGGCCTGGCATCTTGTGAAGTTCTTAGAATTCAATCCCCAAATTCAGTTTTGCTTGGTACTAAGAAATTTGGTTGATGTGTCAATCAGAATTGGGGGGGGAATCGAGAAGTAGAAAAATAAGGAAAAATCTCCAGAAGCCACGACAGGGGTGTTGCGTCCGGCGTAAAAACTGTGCCAAACAAATGAGCGTTCATCTGAGGTGTCACGCTGTGGCGATCCCTAATGGGACAAGGACTTTCTTACTCCAGAAGCCATGAAAGAAAAGACAGACCCGTTACCTTTTTTTTTCTGTTTTTTTTAAGTGAACTTTTCAAGCGTTTTTGTCCACTGCGAACTTTGAACCATATACTAGACAGATGGTCGTTGCTAAATTGCAAAATATTGTCAGGTTCGCTGACACATCATAAAACATGAACTTCAAACGCCGTTCCACACACGCTTGCCCCCTTCTGATGTGCTTTTTTTTGCGTCTACTGTCCTGTCCTTGTTGCTTATGGTGTGAGGAGTCACTCAAGTGATTTAAACCCAGAAGTGGCTGCTTCACATGTATTACTAAGCCAAAATCGAAAGACGTCCTCTGAGTATTAATCAGTGAATTTCTTTTTGCCCCTGAAACTGACTGCTTCATTAATAACACTTGCAGCCGTGGAACAAAAACCTCAAGGATCATCGTCGAGTGACCTCGTTAAAATGTAAGATGGCAGCATGAGGCAAAGCCCCCGAATAGTGAATGAATGGATTCCTGTTACAGAGGCTGTCAACTTTGCAGAGCAACAAAGGAAAGATGAGGGATGTGCGATTGATTGGAAGCCTGAAGGTCGTCCTTTTTAATGTGTGAATGTAATCTCGGACCTTCGAGCAACAATTCCCAGAGAGGATCTGTGTTGGAGGGACCCCCCTCCATCTCCTCAAATGTCCTTTCATATTTAGGTCAGTCTACTTTCACTTTGTTCCGGCTCCTGGGGTGGATGGGCTGCTAAAAAACACTAAGTCTCCAGAAAGAGAACGCTTTGCACTGTGTGTATGTGGCTGCACGCGTTTTGGTACGTTTTACAAAGATTCTCTTCCTCTCGCCCTCGAGCCTAAGGGAGTGATGGTTACATAAACCGACCCTCATCATCTCTTCAATTCCAAAAATCCCACTCTTCCTCTAACAGTCTGCCCTGTTGTTTTTCCTCAGTTTCTTTTCATTTTTCCAAGTGTTTTTTTTTTTTAATCAATACTCATCATGATCCTTACTTGGATTAAACGCTACATTGGTGTTCAGACCTTTGGCATGGAAATGAGGCCCAAACTGGCCAATTTCTTGCCGTACAGTCCAATGTTCCGCCTAAGCTGCACAACTGCGTATTTGTGCACTTGTCGCACACTCTCAGCGCAGAGGAAAACCGATCCAGCGTAGTGAACTACAGCTTGATGTCTTTTTTTGGTAATTTTTTTAATTTAATTTAATTTTTATTTTTAAACAGGGCACCACAGTGCCTCTCACAAAGAGCTGCTGCTCAGCCACACCGGGCCACACACTCTACTTCGTAGTTTACCTGACACCGCCCCCCTCCATTTTAAAGATGTACACTCATAATTACAAATACTGGGGTATGTGAATAATAGAAGAAGTGGTGAAACGGATGAGATTTTCTCTTTTTTCAGTAAAAAAAGGTCTTTGGTCTGAAGCCGAAGTAGAAAGTGCAGGATGAGATGGTGTGTAATGTTAAAATTCTACCTTGGCACAGCCTGATAGAGAATTAGCTTTTTGGGCAATTCTCAATTTGAAATAAAGGAGGCAACATTACATTAGCCCTAAATCTCTTTGGGAGCACCATTCAGCTTGCGAAAGATATTCTGCAAGCAATAAATTAGTTTTACACCAAGAAAAACAGACGGGGATATCATTGTGGGTTTAAAAAAAAAAAAAAAATTAAAGTTGGAAGTGACATTGGATATTTATAGTTAATAGTTGGCTTGGTATGTATTTGTATTGTTTTTTTTTTTTTTTTTTTTGACATTTTCAGTGTAAGTTTGCAAAAACACAAAATTGTGCATACGTCTGATGTTGCTCACAGTGGTCAAAAGAAGCGCTCACGGCCTTATTGTGTTTGCTCAGACACGTCAAAAATCCTTGTTGCCTATTTCATCTGGCATCCAAGATGTGTGACCACCCCAACTGCAGTCTGGCTTTACAAATGGTTGCCTGAGTCGTGGCGCCAAAACTTTGCAATTCGCACACAGGAAAAAACACTCCAGGTGACTGGAGCAATTCCAAGTTTTAAACATCTGACATGGTCATTTTCAACCAATTCCACCCCGTTATGTCCTCATCCACTTGTCTTAACCGCCAGATCTGTTTTCACCTGGAGGCCGCCGTCCCGCATCCCTGGCATCCGCTAATCTCATCCACTCTTTTCCATTCCCTTGTTTTTGCCTTCCATTTTTCTGCGGAAGGTGTGATCAGAAAGAAAAATGATCGGGAGTCCTCCTCGCGAAAGGGAAGGGGAAAAAAATAGCGAGTGAATACGAGCCAGATAACGACACCCTAGAAAGGCTGTTGTCATGGCAACACCACGGCAACCTGGGAGCAAGATTGCTCTGTTAATTAAAAAGTTGATTTATGGCCCTTAAATTGCATACTTACACACAGTAGCGTTGAGGTAGTCCTCTTTCTTAATCACTCAAATCCAAGGGAACGCTCTCTCTCGCTCTCTCTCAAACAATGGATCCACTTCAGGCTTGCGGCTAATCTTCATCCAGGTGGGCACGTTTAATGAGGGACCGAATCTCACTCGGTTTGGCATCCGTTGGGGAAGACAGACTCGGGTAGACAAGAAGATGTCATCTGGTGGCTCATCGGTACAAACTGTGAATAAAGCTGAGCAAATTGTCGTGGTAATCAAGAACAAATTCCCTCAGCTTTTGCGTCTGCTGACGGATGAACCCAAAAGTACCCCCAAAAAAGTGGAGTGTACCAAATGTAAATAAATATGTAAAAGAATAACAAAGTGCCGAATACCAAATTTAAGGTCAGACTGTCATTTAGTGGATGAAAGAATTGAAAGGAAAAAGAATAAAAGAAATAAATTGTGTCCCTGTAGTGACATCGACACTCCACAAACCTTGCGTAAAACATTTAGGATTAAATCGTGTTTGGAATGGGGGGGGGGGGGGGGGGTGCTGAAGGCAGGCTCTTCCCGAACAAGCAACACATTTCTGTCTTTACCTTTTCACGTCTTGAGTGACCTTCATGCCATTAAGATCAAAGTAGAAACAGTTGTCCAGGGATAACCTTTTTAATGAATGATTTTTTTTTTTTTTAATATAAGTCTTACTTAGTCTTTAAAAAGACACTTAATCCTTAAATCCGTCGTCAAAGGTCCCATCCAACAATAGATTTAACCATCAAGCACATTTGTGAAGGAGAGAGGACTAATGTGAGGTACGCACCGTCTTAGCTAGCGGTTCCTCGTGTTCAAACAGCTAACCTGGACAGACACTGTAACTCTCACTCGCCTCGTGTATTTTAATTTATTTCTGACTTTTTTTTTTTTTTCCCCATCGGATTTAACACGATGCAGCATATCCAAAGCAATTTAGTGCTCGTGTGCCTGGTTTTGCATACTAGTCTTGTTGTCGGTGTGGCGTCCTTGAAGACGGCGTCAAAAGTATTTGTGTGCGGTCGTTGCCCCAGTTACATATGCAGCAACGTGTCCTGTTTCCATGGTAATGCCATGCCCCTTTTGGCGTACACGCGCATTCCACCAATCAAATGGTGGTAAGAATAGCCGCTCACACTCCCAAAAGCCCGCCAACACGCCAAAGTGGATCAGTTTGTGTCAATTTGGAAAGTGTAGTAAGTTGTGATCGCCCCGGGTTGTTGCTTGACAATTTGTCGTTGGGATTCTTGTGTGTAATCTTATATACCTACTGCTGGTGGTCGGGGTCGTATTCGCCGTGTAAGCTGCGGGTTGTTTGTGAGAACATCTGCTGTCCGTGATACGACAGAGGCGAACAGCTCGTCTTTTCTCCGACCACTTCGCCGCGGCTCTCTTACACCATCTTCCCACCCCGACGTTGGTCCGGCTATTGCATCTTTAATGCATAATTTATCCGTTAAGTAACCGCAACCGGGTTGTACTGATCCCACAAAGGCTTTCTGGAAGTGTGCTCCTATATTTACGTTTCCACTCTCAAGGAGATTGGAGGGGGAAAGCGTGTCGCAGTGCCCGCCTCACTTTGACCCTCCATATCCCCGTGGAATCCCTCACCTTATATTATGTTGAAGCAAATTCTACAGAGCAAACTAGTGCAGTATGTACAAGATCCTCTTATGAACACTACTAAACACAAACCGCCTCCTATCACAAACCTACAATTGTAGAAAATCACCTTGGATAATGAGCCCCACGCTGCCGGACTCAAGATATAATCAGGAGCACGTATAACAGCCTGTTCTGGTAATTCTCCATTACAGGTTGACGCAAGTCTTGTATTGAATCGGCATTGGTCATTTTAGTTCGTCCAGGTTTCCACTCTTGCAAAATTGAGCTATAAGTCGGTTATGAATGCCTGAAAATGTTCCCTAGTTCCAGTTTTGCCCAACAATCTATCTGGAAAATCACAGGATGCAGCATGTTCACCCAAATGCGTCCTCTGCTAGCATAATGCACCAGTGATGCAGGGCTTCCATTTTTACAGCTCGTCAAGTTGAACCATTGTGCGGGGATATGTTTTGTTACCACGCACGGCCTCGCGTCACGTCGGACTCCTTTGTTTCCGAGGCCGCTTGCCGGCGTTTGTGCGCATGGATGTTTTACAAAGCCTTAAACGCTTGAATACAAGCCAGGCGCGAGGAAGCCGACCCGATTTTCTCGTAAATCACTTTTCCTCGGGCAACCAACGGGAGGCAACCCCCACGCCCGACCCAAGCTCGCTGGAGCCCCCATGACAAGGTGAGTCGCGTTGGGGTTAATGTAGCGTCAGCAACCCTGCTTAACCTTGCAGGCGGACTTTTTTTTTTTAAGCATGGATGCCCACGTTTGCATTGTCCTTTGGCTTGAATGTTATGGCAGTGCAAGACTGTGACCCTCCTATTTTTTCTGGAGGAGTCATGCTCCAGTGTTTTTTCTACTTGAAAGTTTAAGAGTTATTGGTGGGATTTTGACATTATAGACCATAACATATGTGAAAGTTAAAAATACTCTACTCAAACATTTTGCAGTCATACTACCTCCAAAACTGCCATATTTGCAAGTCAACCTTCGAAAAGAAAAATCTGCTTCAAGCGGAGGTTTGCAGTATTAAAACTAATTGGAAAATTCAAATGTAAAAAATGAAAAAAAAAAAAAAAAACAGCACAGACACAGGAAGCAGCATCCCACCGCCAGTTGTCATGTGAAATTTCCCGGTCCACTTGGTCCCCCCCCCCCCCCCCCCCCCCCCCTTTGCAACATTTCGTTTGTACTCAACAATACAGAACACTGAAAGGGTCTTTCCTTTCCACTTTATATACCAAATTAAATTATTTTTATCTGCCTTCTTGCCGTATTTTACAGAAAGAATTTAATCATCGAAAAAAAAACGCAACGAGTGGACAAGAAAGAGACTGAAAGAAAAGTGCACTCCAGTGAATTAATGAACCATTCTCTTTGCCGTGGATTCATTAGGAATATAATGGGGTCCAAATTGATTTACAAAGGCGCACTTATGAATAGCATGCTCTTATTGATTTCAGTTATTCTCAAAGCATTTAACAATGGCGAGCACGCTAGTTTCCAACGCTGTCGCTATGATGTTGCTTGTATTACTTTGCAAGTCTGAAATGTGCAGACCGTACGTTCGAAAATCACAGGACACGCCGCTGTCAATTTATTACAAGAGCCACGCAATGCTTTTTTTGGAGGAGCGCTTTCTATTTTCTAGACATATGATTAGTCATAACTGGAAGTTAAAGGCGTTCCATTTGGAAATAGAATTCAAAACTCCAAGTGGCCTTTGTTCGAAGGCGCAACACAGACTTTTAATCCGCTATTTGTTTGTGCTCCAAGTGCACGGCCCCTACTTTGGAGTGCAAATGTTTTATATTTGATTTTTGATTCGTCTCAGCACTCCGTGGACGCGCCCGCTCAAACACACACAGACGGGTTGAAGCAACACGGCTTTTAATCAGCGTTCAAACTGGCCTCCACCTTCCTCCGTCTGGCGCTCGGTCACCCATCTGCGACGGTGCTTTCGCCCCACCTGTGCTCGCCTTACAAGGCGGCCTCGCTGGCCATCAAAGGGCGAATTTGCACTTGGCCCCACTTGTTGACTCGCGTCCGTTGGGGATGAAGAATCTCTTTAAGCAACTTTCTGGACACTGTGGAGCCTCCGAGCATCAGGGAAAGCCATGCAGATTTTTAAGCGTCTTTTTAAATGATCGTAGGGCGTCTTGAAAACCTGCTGAAGTCAAGTCGGGTGACGTGCACCTTTCCCTAACCTTTGCAAGTTTGCAGATCGAGCACCAAATCGCATCAGAGTTGTGCTTCAGTAATAAAACGAACGATGAGACTAACAAATTCTGATGATCATTGCATATATTTTCGAACTTGGCCTTTCATCATGTGGATTCATGCAAGGTGCTGGTTCGATTAAATGCCTCTCAGTGATAAACTAACTCGACTGAACTTTGAAAACATGTCGACGGTTGAATGTTAGTCACAAAAGTGTATTTGAGAGCTTTGCTTGCATTTCTTAGATTTCACCTTTTTCCGTTTTGTCTTTCCCCAAATAGTTCGGGTAACTCTGTTGACAATCATTAGCCCATCCCTCATTTTCACATTTGAGGATGACCGATCACTGAAGTGGCTTTCCCGCCTGTTAGTGAGTCAAAGAAAGTGCTTGTGAGTAAAGGAGAGTGCTTGTTCACTTTAGGGTTGTCATAACTTTACACTTTTCCACAAAAATGAAATAGTTTCTTCTGCTGGCTTTAATCACATCCCCGCTGCTCAAAAGCGTTAGTCTGGCATCGGAGGTGTGAGATTAGCGTGTCCTCAGCGGCAGAGAGACGATTAAGCCAGAACGAACGCCCGCTTTGCCATCAAATTTGCGGCACTGGACGTGAAAACAAAGTTATGTCATTCAGGAGTTGCGAAGGGCAGGCGGAGCGGCATCCGTTGTCCGCCCTTTTCTCGCTCTCTCTTTTTGTGCGCGATTGTCTCTCGGCCGTTGTCTGTCTGTGGCTGCTGGCTGGCCGGCTGGAGCATCTGGCTGCAGTTGCAGAGCAGCAGTCACATACCTGCATTCAAGTGGAACAAACTGGATGGTTGGCTGCTCACGGAAGGTCATCAGCCTTGGGCTCTGTGTGTGTCTGTGTGCGCGCACACGGCAGTGTTTGTCATGGTGGACTCGCAATTCAATCCAAAATACATTTTCAACTCATCTGTATGACGTGCTTCTTTGTGAATTAAGTTTACAGGTGTTTATTACTTTTAACCAAAACAAGTATTGTCCCTCTATTATGAAAATGAAATTGACAACCAAAATAATGCAGCCCACCCCCCCCCTCCAACGCACAAATAAAAAAAATTGAATGACCTTATCTGTAATCAGACATTTTTAATATGCAATGGGTAGTAAGACATTGATGCATATAGTAAGCGATTTTAAACAATATGTAGAGTAAATCATCCTTCATGACATTGTGTAATGTAAATATTTTATTTTTAATATGACATTTAACGGTCAGCGCCGTTTAGCGCATCTGCGTCATAGTTCTGAGAATCGGGCTTCAAATCATAGCACCACTTATGTGGAGTTGGCATGTACTCCCAGTGTCTGCGTGGGTTTTCTCCGGGTACTCCCGCTTTCCTCCCCAAATGCCAAAACCATGCCCGTTAAATTGACTGAAGGCTCTAAATTGCCCGTGGGTGTGAGTGTGAGTGCGAATGTTTGTGTGCTCTGCGGTTGGTTGGCAACCACTTCAGGGCGTACGCCGCCTATCGCCCAAAGATAGCCCGGAAACGCTCTAGCACAACCGTGACCCTAGTTGAGGGTGAGGGACACAGATAATGGATGGATGTCAAGTAAAGTACATTAATTTCCATTTACGTGTAGTTAGTAATTTTGGATTTTCTTTAACATTTATAATATATTATATATTGTAAAACATTTTATGACATGTATAGTATGAAATCATTCATCTGACATGATGCATACCAATACGCTTTTGATGACATATTACTTTTTTTATGATACATAGTGTAAAACAATGTATGTGTAAAGGAAGACATTTTTAGACAGTTTCATCACATGATGTAAAGTAATGTTTTTTTCTGCATGTCGGGCCATTCTTCATCGATAATCCTTTTCTTACTTTTTTTTTTTTTTTTTTTTTTGCCTGGACAGCTTTCAAAGTTTGCTTGTTTGCCACCCACCTGTAGGAGACTGTGATGATGATCAGCAGGGTAATGAATGGTGACCCCCATATCATTGACGTCCAAAATTGGCACTGTGGAATACGTACATAGTCGATTTTTCACCTACCTAAATACTTAGTTGGGGAAAAAAAAGTCTTCATTGTGAATCCCCGTGTTTAGGGAACGTGGCACCATATTTGCCAGTCCTAATCAACACCTTGCCCTTTGCGAAGTGCGGAATGAATAATTGATTGTAACGGGGTGCCATGACCCCACCTTGTCAGCCAGAATGTTTAAAAAAAAATATATATATATAGATTCCAAAAGTTTGCCGGTTGTTTGTACATTAATAATCATGCCACAGAAGTTGAGGGGGTTGTCATCTGCACAGCACTACTCGGAAGTTAGCTCCTCCTTGGTGTTGATTACACGCTTGTTAAAATCACCCGCCTACTGTCATCTTTGGGGTGGGAGGGTTGGAGCATCAACACATTTCCAAAAAATCGTTAGCTCCCTTTCATTCTTTTTCCCGTCACCTTTTGTGTTCACACGGTTTACTGTTCTTAAAAATGAGTACAGAGCGTGTGCATTCTGCTTTAACAAGCACCCGTCACCCCATTCTCTTTGTACAGTAAACACACACACACACACACGCACATCAGCTGGGAACTGTGCGGTTTGATACGTGGCCGCCGGCGAAGCACTTCCTCCTAATGAGCCTCCTGCCCTCCCGTTTCTCCAAGAGACGCCAAAAGAGATGTAACCTTGATACGTGAAGAATGGAACTCACACACCCGTGCATCCATCAGATCAAGGCCACACGTTATTCCCACTAATGCTATAACTAATTTTTGTTTTTAAATATTTTTGATGCTTCATCCTCACTGGCCACACTATTGAGTACACCCACGTTATGGCATGATTTATTTTATGACAGCACATAATGAAATACTTAAATTAGAAATAATTTTGACAACTATTGTTCATTCTTTTGAGAGTATTTCAAATTTTGCCGATGTATTATGAAATGCACTCAATGTTAACTCAGCTGATTCCACACAATTGTCACAATTCTTAGAAATCAACGAATCGATTAATGCCTTCTCCCGCTACACGACGGAGAACATTGTCTCTTTTTCTCATCTTTTCATGTGTCTTTAATTGCGTTCAATGATGATTTTGAAATATATTGAATCGTATTCGCTTTTGCGTGTGTTGCAGGTGTGGGCCAACTACGAGGAGAAGCCCAAAGAGGAAATGGTGCATATGTCCGAGGAGAAGGAGCGCGTGGCCAAATACAAGCCGGTGTACGTCACGGAAATTACCGACATGCTGCACTTGTACGCCCAAGACGTAGAGACCGGTAAATGGATGTCCTTGATGTTTTATTTCCTGTATGACTTCCAATTCCTCCACCTCCATTTCCTTTTATTTGGCGTTAAACACCAGGCCAGCTTTATTAAGCACAGCTCCTGACAGCCGCAGAGATGCGGCTTGTTATCGCATTGCACTGATGGGAATCCATCATCCCGTCCCCGTCCTGTCACTTGTGACTGGGGAACTCGCAATCCCTGCGGTTCCCGCTTGGATGCATTTCCACACCGGCTGATGTATGTTTTCACATGAATGAATGCACACGTGATGGATCTCCCGGTGTGTTGCTGTGCTTAGTGCGACCCAACCCCACGGCCACACCCCGACTCCAAAAGCCACTCAGGAGCAACCCCTGGAGAATTATGATTAGTTGCACCCACCACCAAAGCATTGTATCCACAAAATCCAACCTAAGTCATCAAAAACAATTTTTTGTGCAATTTTTGTTTAGCAGTACAGTTTTTGCGGTAGATCAGCAGGTGTACTGTGAGAAAAGTTCAAATTTCATGAATTGCTCTAATTATCACAGTTTATGACAATGTCTTTATCAATGCCAGTGATGTTAGCGACTGGCAGAACGATTCAGTGCTCTTCCAACCAGATGATTGTTGGTTAATTGTGTTCTCTTTTTATGTCTGTGGAGATTTTGTCATTCCACTCTGCAAAGCTAAATCTCATTTTTTAAAATCGTTAAAGAATGAGTTGGGTATGTATGTATGCCATTAGGGTAATGATACATACTTTTTGTTTGGGTGTGTGCTGCAAAATTGTTTGTGATGCAAAATATGTGCCTTGGCTCAAAAGTGGGAGCACACCGTACTAGAAAATAGGCGGGGCTTTATCTCGAAGTTTTTGAGTTTTCGTTCAAGGATGTGGGCGGAGCTTTGCAGCAAAGTATGATCGGTTCCCAAGAAATATGAAACTCATAAATTGATGTTGTTGTAGCGAAGTACGACGGTCGTTATTCCGTATCAAGGTCCAGAAAGTGAGGGCGCTCCGTAGGTGTTCCACCGTCAGGGTGGTCGGTTTTTGAGCACAGTTGAAGAAATGATGCGTATTGTGGGGGGGGCGACGACGACGTCACACAATGGGCATTTATTGACGATGTTGTTGTCGAGTCGATGCTGATAGTTAAACTCATGTCATCTTTGCTACTGTCCTTACCGAATGTGCTGTTCATGAAGAAGGTCCCAGCCAAAGGAGATGCGTTCATCATTTTCCCAGCGGCATCCCTAAAAAAACGGAGTCAGTCCTAGGCTGAGCTTGCTTAATTTTAGTAACCCAATCGTGTGTGAGCCCAAAGTCGCAATTGATCATCCTTTCATCATCTCGCTATAAGCCCAGCCGGGGAGGTTGAAAGGCCCAGTAGCGCCTCGGGCTAATCCTGCTAGCCGACCCCCCGCCCATTCCCTTCCCCTGCAGGTGTTACTACACCAATCATGATCAGGTGCACGTGCAGTACCAAGCACTTCAATTGAGCCTTGAGCGTCACATGCCACGGGGCGCAAGAATATATAAACGAAGCCTAAAAAGTAATATCAAACATATTGCAACATTTTAAATGATAGTGGCAAGCGCCCTTAAAAGCTGCCATTATTTGCATACGTTTAATCATTCAGCCCCCCCCCAAAAAGACTGTTAAACTTAGCAACATGAAATTTAGCATATGTAGTCCCACAAACAGAAAAGTATCCAGAAGCCACGCATGGAAAGTCAAAAGTATTCGGGTGTTTGTTCAAAGCGGCCATTTTGAGCTCATTTTCAGCGGTCCTTCAAAGACAGACTTGTCCTCGGGATTTTGTCTAATAGCGTCAGCCACAGTGGGGAACTGAATCCTGACCTTTCATTCTCCAGCCTTCCTCCCTCCATCCTCTTCTCTCTCGGTCGTTTACATTTTCGCCGACGCTTGCTCAAAGCAGCATTAAGTCATAGCGAGCCCTTGAAAGGCACATCAAAGTGTTGTAGAATCACAGTAGCCAAGTGCTGTATAATTAGGTTATGTTACAGCGGTGGTTTTCAAATTTGGGGTTGGGGGGGGGGTGTTTCAGCCCACCCGGTTTACAAATTTCAGCGTTCTTGTGGCTGCTGCTTCAAAACAAAACTGTCAAATCCCTGTCTTTCCGTGTGCATGGCTTGTTTTGAATTTTTTTGTGGGTCAGTTCATAACGAATATGTCCACCAAATTTGAGATTTCTAAATGGAACTGGCTTTGGTGGGTGTCTTTTCAACTTCTGGAAGGTACTAAAGAGCCAGAATGGTTGCTTCCAATTAATATGGCCACCTTGCTGGCATGGCTTCTTGAGACTTTTGTGCGGGTCAATTCAAATTTGCAACATTAAGTGAAACAGAGTTCGGGGGTAGAATTAAAAGGAAAATCTCGGGTACGCTACGGCGTTATTACGACTGTTTCTATTAGCATGCACTTGACTGAACATTGTGCAGATGTGATAAGGAAAAGATGAAAAGGCCTCACATCTGTTTTTGCACTTGAGTGGACACGTGCAGACCACCTCCCCCCAAATGACCTCAGTGGTTTCATATGTCTAGGAGAACATACAAAAAAAAAAAAAAAAAAATATATATATATATATGTATTTTACCCTCAGCAGGTCGAGCCAACTCTGCGCTTGAACCCCCCCCTCTTAAACCATCCATCCCTTTTTCCCATTTTAATTATCCCCTTTTAATAACTCAGAAATGCGGCTTTCTTCATGCATGGCTATCTTTACATGCGCTTGATAAATGATTAATTTCACATTTGGAGTGGGTTTTTTTTTTCCCTTCACCAAATCGCTGGCAAGTTGAGGGATTGTGCTCCTTAATCCTCAGTTTATTGGGAAGGCTCTTTATCTGTTAATGTACTCATTTATCTGGCATTGTCTCACTTTCCTCCCAACACACATTATCTCCCCTTCAAAGGACTATCTCGCCATTCCACCCCCCTGATTTTTTTTTTTTTTTTTTTTTTTTTCTCCCCTCCCGCATTGGCTTCTCTCCGTAGGCTAGATGTAATTACTGTCAGGAGAGGGATCCGCATAGATCTCTGTGACCTTGCGCAGTCCAAAGACACGGGCCACTCCGGGCGCATGCATCCAGGAAGTAGCGACCCCCACTATTGCATCGTCACATCATTTAAAAAGAAAAAAAGAAAATGTGCCAAATATAGCCTATTAAGTATTTAGCGGCATCTTGTGTGCCCGCAGTCTGAATATTGGATGCCACATCAGCTGTTTATCAAAGACACCAAGTAGTAGTAGCGGTAGTAGAGTATAATGTTGATTTAGAAAACGAGTGCGTTCTAATTAAAGACGCGAGTGGCCCACTAAGGGGGATAAAGCCCAATCTTGACAATCTGCGCTACAAAAAAACATCTTAGCAGCCATGATCACATGATGACTGCTTGACAGGCAGCGTTTACTTGAGGCGGATTAATCTCAAAAAATAGCAAACAATGCACATCAGGTAGAAGACAGACAGACTGACTAAGACCATTTGCCAAATAAATGAAATGAAAAGAGTGAAATATCAGACGCATTTCAGTTGACGGAAGTGTCCTTGTTGAATTTATTTATTGCTAAAATGTGCCTTTTTTTTTATAGTTGACTAGGATGCAATGGGAGTCAAGTTGAAGTTGATTGATTGAGGACGTGACATTTTTAAGCATAGTGTGGGGAAAAAAGAAACAATCCAGGTTAAGGTAGCCAAAATGATACACAAAACAAGAACAAAAATGATCCAGTGTTGAAAACCTGCATTAAAATGGATGCCATAGGGAAGGGGGTGACCACCTCCGTCAGGATCTCGAAGTGCATCATCAGCATGAAGTGGCAGAAACGCAGCCGCCAGCAAATTATTGCCAAATGCTGACCAAAATTCAGGTCGTTCATATCTAAAGATATTGCAGGAAGAGAGAGCATGACGGGATACGAGGGACTCGCGTGGCCTTTTGCCACGAATCCCAAGGCTGTGTGGGATTCTATTAGCGGCGTGTATGAAAGGCATTACAGCGAATGCAGGTAAATAATCCCAATAAATCAAGAGGCTGCTGCTCTCTTTGGCTCCCCAGTGACGAATCCCATCTTGATGCCTGAGATGTTCCAAGTGAACAGAGTTGAGATTAAAAAGACTCAAAAAGGGTCTGGCCTTTGAAGCGCTACCTGCCTGAAGGAAGATGGGAGTGGTGGGAGCTGCTTCATTAGGTGATGAACAGCTGCCATCCGTACAAGGCGGAAGTGTG
Source organism: Syngnathoides biaculeatus (assembly GCF_019802595.1). Taxonomy (NCBI): domain Eukaryota; kingdom Metazoa; phylum Chordata; class Actinopteri; order Syngnathiformes; family Syngnathidae; genus Syngnathoides; species Syngnathoides biaculeatus. Next base: position 7,646,143 of record NC_084659.1, on the reverse strand, counting down.
AATAATGCGGGCCGGGCGGCGCCTGGTCTGGGGGCTCATTACGCCAGGAACCGAGCGCCAAGCCGGATACGTCGGCGCTTTGCACCCGAGGGTGTGCCCCACTGTTTGGGAGACCCTGAAAAAATAATTATCTTCAAAAGGCTCTTTTTTTGGGGGGGGGGGGTTCCAGCGCAACCTTTTTTTGTGAGCTTCAGCTTCTTCGCTGCATGTGACACATTTTGAGTCTGGCACACCACAATTTTGGGAATTCTCAAGCTACACACTCCAAAATTTTTTTTTTTCCTCCCCGACCCCGACTCACACTGATGTCATGAACTTGATTATCTTGGAGGGACTGAATGTGATGGATTTATCGTCAGAGCAGACGTGACAGGACTTGACTCGGGAAGTGGCCGAGTGAATCTCTGGAACCACGCGAGGGGTCGTAAATCCTCTCGTTAAAGGCGGCAAACCGTGGCGACGCTTGTCAGCGGCCTTTGACTGCTTCGCTCACGGCTATAATAATCATGTTAGCGCTCAGGGTCAAGGCGCCGGGTATTTATGACCCCAAGGTGGCGTTAGACACTGTTCACTCAATCAGAAATGGGTGGAGGAAGTTGAAGCACTTTATTTGATATTATTCATTTTACATTTGATGCAAGAAATGTTGTTACAAATGGAACATTTTGTTCTCTGTGTTGGTGCCTTGCTTTGCCCTCCACAGTGTTTCCCATGCCCCGCCTTTGCCATTTACAGATATAGAACCCTCATCCATTAGGTGTTTGCATAATTATCCATCAGCAAGCGCCCTCTTAGCTCATGTCTCCTCTTTCTGCTTCTCTTTGGACACAAAGTGGAAATAAATGTCTGACGTGTGCACACGCAAAAAATATACAACACACAAAAGCGGGAGTTGGTCTTGATAGACCGATAATCAAAGATATTGGAGCCATTTCATGACATTTCGAGGGACTTACGTCCTCCAAAATGGCTCCCAATCCTTGCTTAGCCCTCAGTTGGCGAGTATCCTTCCAGTTAATAAAATCATCCCACCTGTCTCTGCACAGATAACCCCATAATTATTTACATATGCTTCCCCGCACACGGTGTTAGATACTGACGCACAACTGCGGGAAGTGACCCAAGCCAACGCGCTCGGTGCGTCTTGAAAAACAAACATCACATTTGTGAAGGTTACTTGGGGCGGATTGAAGCGAGGCCGCATGGCATTAACCTGGCAGATTAAAGAGACGCAATGTTGGAGGGAGTAATTGCAGAACTGACGGCTCTGTTGTCACGTCTGGATTTGCGGCTCACGCGTGTTTTCTGAAAGGAACGAGCTAATGTGTGTTTTGCAGTAGTCGGGCACTTTGCTTCACAACTTCCAACCACAGGCAAACATTGATTCCAAACAAAATACCTATAAGCCTTTTTTCAGCCAGTTTCTGATTTTCTGACAATTTCAAGAGTGTTAATAAATGTGTTCTCAACCCATTTTCAACAACTTAAATTTGACACAGTTCGGCTGGATGAGTAGAATTGATTTGTGGAAAAAATACATAAAAAAACTGACCATCTTTGGACATGCATGCTTTTTTTTTTTCACCCACCAAGAAAACACCAAATCTATACCCGTTGGTTACTCGCACTACCGGCGAGGACTGGCCACAATGGTGGCCTTTTTCGAATGTCAAGTCTCTTAACAAGTGTCTCCTCTCCAACAGGAGGCCAGCTGGAGAGTCTGATGGAGACCATGAGGGGGGAGATCACCGCTCAGCCCCCAGTGGAAGGTTCCTACGCTCCACGCCGGGGTGACTTCTGCATAGCCAAGTTTGCTGATGGCGAATGGTACGTAAATAAAAATTAGGTAATTAGAGTGCTGCGTCTCGATTTTTGATGTAATTTCCTATGCTGGCGCAAGATCACACGACTTTCTAATTTTTACCTTATCGCTAGTTAAGATCATGAGTGTAGAGAGCCACTGGGTGTATTTAGCTTGCCAGCGCTTCTTTTGGACCGCTTCAGTCATCTCTCGCTCAACCTACCTGCACACGTTAACTGCGGTAGGCCTATTTGAAGACAAATTCTGACTGAGCCCTTGCATTATTGTGCCGCAAACATGAAAATAGTTTTGTGTCCAGGTGAAAAGCAGGCATTTGTCAGGCAGACAGCGATGAAAGAAACATTTTCTCCTATAGGTACAGAGCCCGTGTGGAGAAAGTGGAGTCGCAGGTCAAAGTGCACGTCTTCTACATCGACTACGGCAATGTGAGTGATAAAAAATAAAAATGCACCACTGCTAATGTTGTGTATATATCTATTACATATTTAGTATACATGGCGTACTATACATTTCTCACCTTTATTGGTCACGACTGA